>NC_057720.1:34931357-34988493 GCF_004010195.1 Chiloscyllium plagiosum | reverse complement strand
CAAGGAGCTATGAACCTGCACTCCAAGGTCTCTTTGTTCAGCAACACTCCCTAGGACCTTACCATTAAGTGTGTAAGTCCTGCTAAGATTTGCTTTCCCAAAATGCAGCGCCTTGCATTTACCAAATCAAACTCCATCTGCCACTTCTCAGCCCATTGGCCCATCTGATAAAGATCCCGTTGTAATCTGAGGTAACTTTCTTTCCTGTCCACTACACCTCCAATTTTGGTGTCATCAGCAAACTTGCAATCTATACCTCTTATGCTCACATCCAAATCAATTATATAATGACGAAATGCAGTGGAGCCAGCACCGATCCTTGTGGCACTCCACTGGTCACAGGCCTCCAGTCTGAAAAACAACCCTCCACCACCACCCTCTGTCTTCTACCTTTGAGCCAGTTCTCTATCCAAATGGCGAGTTATCCCTGTATTCCATGAGATCTAACTTTGTGAACTAGTCTCCCATGGGAAACCTTGTCGAACGCCTTACTGAAGTCCATACAGATCACATCTACTGCCCTGCCCTCATCAATCCTCTTTGTTACTTCTTCAAAAAACACAATCAAGTTTGTGAGACATGATTTCCCATGGACAAAGCCAAGTTGACTATCCCTAATCAGTCCTTGCCTTTTCAAATAGAGTACATGTACATCCTGTCCCTCAGGATTCCCTCCAACAACTTGCCCACCACTTATGTCAGGCTCACCAGTCTATAGTTCCCTGGATTGTTCTTACCACCTTTCTTAAACAGTGGCACCACGTTAGCCAACCCTCAGTCTTCAGGCACCTCACCTGTGACTATCGATGATGCAAATACCCCAGTAAGAGGCTCAACAGTCACTTCCTTAGCTTCCCACAGAGATCTGGGGTACACCTGATCAGGTCCTGGGGATTTATCCACTTTTCTGCGTTTCAAGACATCCAGCACTTCCTCCTCTGTCATATGGACATTTTTCAAGATGTCACCATCTATTTCCCTACATTTTATATCTACCATGTTCTTTTCCATGCAAAATACTCATTTAGTATCTCTCCCATCTCCTGCAGCTCCACACAAAAGCTGCCTTGTTGATCTTTGAGGGGCCCTATTTTCTCCCCAGTTACCCTTTTGTCCTTAATGCATTTCTAAAAGCCCTTTGGATTCTCCTTAATTCTATTTGCCAAAGCTATCTCATGTCCCCTTTTTGCTCTCCTGACTTCCCTCTTAAGTATACTCCTACTACATTTGTACTCTTCGAAGGATTCACTCGATCTATCCTGTCTATACCTGACATATGCTTCCTTTTTTTTCTTGATCAAATCCTCAATTTCTTTAGTCATCCAGCATTCTCTATATCTACTAGCTTTTCCTTTCACTCTAACAGAAATGTACTGTCTCTGGATTCTTGTTATCACATTTCTGAAGGCTTCCCATTTTCCAGCCGTCCATTTACCTGTGAACATTTACCCAATCAGCTTTTGAAACTTCTTGCCTAATACCATCAAAATTGGCCTTTCTCCAATTTAGAACTTCAACTTTTAGATCTGGTCTATCTTTTTACATCACTACAGAGGAACCTCGATTATCCGAAGATCAATTATCTGAATATTGGATTATCTGAATGTCCTGATAGAAACGTTATGTCAAAGAGGTGTTTCAGCCCTGACTGCGTCTTTTGTTTATGGGTACAATGATTAAAAACGAATTCGGCTCACTGAAATGCTGCCAAGAACAGTCCTGGACAGTCCAGGCACCGTCTCTAAATGACTGACCTGCTGCCTCCTCTCTCTCTACCCCCACACTTTCCCTGGAGTTCTACACAGGGGAGAACCCTAAACCCCCCTTCCCCTGATAGTTTCTCCAGCATTGTCCTGTACAGGGCAGCGGTGCAACCTGTCAAAACGTTTGTGTGTGTGTGTATGTGTCCGCGCACGCGCAGGCGCTATTTGGAGACTTATCCCACAAAGGCAGCTGAAGTCTTGTTGGTCTACAGTTCGGCTGCCCTGGACGGGGAACTGACGGGGTGGGGTGGAGGTGGGGGTGGATTGGAAAGGGAGCAGGGATGCGGATGGGGGCGTCAGACAGTTGGTGGGGATGGACGGGTGGTGCAGGGTTGTGGGTTTGAGGAAGGGTGGGGGGGCGCTGATGGGTGGGGGTTGGGGTGGGCTGGGGTAGGGGTGGGAGCGTATGGGGTTGGGGCAGGCGGTGGGGCATAGTGGGAGCGAACGGGGTTGGGGGAGTTGGTCGCAGATGGGGGATGGTGATTTGCGCATGATGTGCTTTTGCCTAATCTCCTGAATGGAGGGCAGACTTCACAGAAAACTCCAAACCCCAGAGGAAATCAATTAACTGAATAATCAATTATCCGATTGAAATAGTGCCTGCCTATCTTGTTCGGATAATTGAGATTTCTCTGTATTTTAAAACTAATGGTCGCTGGCCCCAAAGTACTCCCCCACTGACACCTCTGTTACCTGCCTTGCCTTATTTCCCAAGAGTAAGTCAAGTTTTGCACCTTCTCTACAAGGTATGCCCATCTCCTGTATTCAATACTCTGACCAATAAAGAGAAGCATGCCAAACACCACCTTCACTGTCCTATCTAACTGCAACTCTACCTTCAAAGAGTTATGGACCTGTACTCCAAGGTCTCTTTGTTCATCACTCCCTAGGACCTTACCATTACGTGTATAAGTCCTGCTAAGATTTGCTTTCTCAAAATGCAGCATCTTGCATTGATCTAAATTAAAGTCAGCCCATTGGCCCATCTGATCAAGATCCCATTGTAATCTGAGGTAACCTTCTTCGCTATCCCATTAC
The DNA here is from genome assembly GCF_004010195.1 of Chiloscyllium plagiosum. Taxonomy (NCBI): domain Eukaryota; kingdom Metazoa; phylum Chordata; class Chondrichthyes; order Orectolobiformes; family Hemiscylliidae; genus Chiloscyllium; species Chiloscyllium plagiosum. Next base: position 34,985,692 of record NC_057720.1, on the reverse strand, counting down.
ACCTCCAGTTTTTATGTCATTTGAAAACTTACTAATTCTTGGTCCTTGATAAGGAGCTCCACATTAACAATACATACTGTACTGAAAATTAAGGCGGGAGGCTGCTACTAGAATAGTCATGCAGTCAACAAGCATCCACTCATTCTGGTCTTCCTTTCATTGTTAGTTCAGCTTCAATAGTTTCTGAAAACTTTGATGCCTCAATGTAATGGACAATTTTGTTGACATGTTGATGCAAAAGTTTGTTGGCAAGTTAACCAATCGCACGTTACTAAGTCAGGGGGCTTCAACAGATTTGACATCGTCAAGCACCTCAGAGTCTAATATTCTACCAAATAAATGGCTAACCGAGTTGTTTTCATTATCAAAAGCAAAGTAATTTCTGATATTAAAACTTACATTTTAATCATGATGATTTCTTTGTATTTAAAATACAAAATGCTTTTGCGTTCTTATATGAGGAAACATATTTTGTTTTTAGAACATGTAGACTGTACTTAATATGTTTGAATTTATTTAAATCTTTCCTTGCCTGAATATTGTTTCCAATTAACAGCAAAACCTAATTTATTTGGTCTTGAATAAGAAGGACGCATATGTCAGGTATAGACAGCAGAAATCGAGTGAGAAAACTTTAAATGCAATAGAAGTATACTTAAGAGGGAAATTAGGACAGCAAAAAGGAGACATGAAGTAGTTTTGGCAAATAGGGTAAGGAGAATCCAAAGAGATTCTACAAATACATTAGCAACAATTAAACCTGTTGGACTATAATCTGGTGTTGTGTGATTTTTAATTTAGCAACAAAAGGGTAACTATAGAGAGAATAGGGGCACTTAAAGATCAGCAAGGCTGCCTATATATGGAACAGTAGGAAATCGGGGTGTGGGATTGTGTTCAAATTTCGACCGTCATCAGTGAGTGGCAAAAATAACCTCTTTTATCCAGGAATCACAGCACAAGTTTGAGGCTGCAATAGAATCTTGAAACAGAGTTCTCACAAGGTCCCTTTTATACATGGTTCTTACATATATTAAAATTCCATTACTATGGTGTTACATTTTTTAATCTCCTAGTACACAAGGCTTGAAGGGCTTTGTCCTGGGAGACAGGAGACTGGGTAAATCATGTGCTAAGTGCTGTCTGCTACTTCTGATGGGGCATCTGTCCAGTCTGCTTGCATAATTAGGAAGTGTTAGTCCTTTTGTCTTTTAAGTTAATAAATATTAGTTAAAATGCTAGGCCTATATGCTCTAAAAAAGTAAAAAAATTGTACTCATTCTTAATAAAAGAATAAAGGATATTAAACGGATTACTACAGCTGAGTTGTGATATTTATTTACTATTTTCTGGAATGAGTTTCATTCATTCATGGAAACGCTGTTTGGTCAGTTAGTTTCTTAAAGGGATAATGGCCCAGTTAAAAGGTATTTAACAGCTACTTAATCTATTCAGGTCCAGGAGATGGTTGGTAAGGGCTGATTAATATTATAATGTTTCATGGAGACATGATGGGGATGGTATTGTTCTGCATGCTACACTTATTTAAAGGCAAATACTGCTTGTAGCAGGGGCTGATAAAATGTGGAAATGCAGAAATAGGTTTGAAAGGGTTGTTTTTAAATTTGGATAGTAAAATATACTTTAGAACCACGGTTTTATGAATGAATAAGTGAATGAAACCGTGTTACTGTAAATAACAGTTTAGTAGAGGGTTATGAATGAATGAACGGGAACCCAGTATTAATGAATATAGCGAGTTGGGGAGTGAGTTATTAAAGATAACAATCTATAACACAATATCTCATAACGCAATATCTCACAGGGGTGATACTAAACGAGTATTTTGCATCAGTGTTTATTGTGGAGAAGGATATGGAAGATAGAGAATGTAGGGAAATAAATAACGACATCTTGAAACGTCCATATTACAGAGGAGAAAGTGCTGGATGTCTGAAAACACATAAAGGTGGCTAGATCCTGGGACCTGATTAGGTGTACTCTAGAATTCTGTGGGCAGCTGGGGGAATGATTGCTGGGTCCCTTGTTGTGATATTTGTATCATTGATGTGCTGGAAGGCTGGAAGTTGGCTAAAGTGGTGCCACTATTTTAAAAAGGTGACAAGGAAAAGCCAAGGAAATATAAACCAATGAGCCTGACGTCGGTGGGCAAATTGGGGGGAATCCTGAGGGACAAGATTTACATGTATTTGGAAAGGCAAGGACTGATCAGGGATCTGGATTAGTGGTGCTAGAAGAGCACAGCAGTTCAGGCAGCATCCGAGGAACACGTCAAGGTGACTTTGTGCTTGAGAAATCATGTCCATTTAGCCTGATGGAGTTTTTTGAAGAAATAACGAAGAGGATTGATGAAGGTGGAATAGTGGGCATGATCTGTATGGACTTCAGTAAGAGTTCGATAAAGGGCATGAATATGGTAGATAGACAAGGTTTTTTCACTGGTGTCAGGGAGTCCAAAATCAGATGGCACAAGTTTAGGGAGAGAGAAAAGATTTAAAAGGGAACTTTTTCACGCAGCTAGTGTGAGTGTATGGAATAACCTGCCAGCGAAAATGGTGGAGGCTTGTACAATTGCAACATTTAAAAGGCATCTGGATGGGTATATCAATAGGAAGGGTTTAGAGGGATATGAGCCAAATACTGGCAAATGGGACTAGATTTATATAAGATGTCTGGTTGGCATGGACAAGTTGAATTGAAAGATCTGTTTCCATTGCTGTATACCTCTATGACTCTAAGTCAATTTGATCATACACGATGAAGAAAATTTTAGCAGCATCTGTGGAGAGAGAAATAGAGTTCAGAAGAGTCATACCAGACTGAAAACATTAATTCTGTTACTCTCCCCACAATGCTGCCAGATTTGTTGAATTTCTCCAGCAATTTCTGTTTTTATTTCAAATTTCCAGCATCAACTGTATTTTTCCTTTATTATTTGTATGAAGGAAGTTTTACTTTTTTGGGGATAATTGCTTTGTTTACCTCAATGATGTCAATCCATGAGTTAAGACTGTGGCCTAGAAATTAATTACTGCATTAGCAGAGTCCACTTTTAATGAACAAAAATTAAGAAATAGAAGCAGAATAGACATTTGACCCCTCAAGCTTGCCCTACCATTCAGCAGTGGCTGATCTGTTAACATCATTTTCCTGTCTGCCGAACTCTTGACACCTTGCCAGTCCAAAATCTGTCTAATTCAGCCTTGAATATATTCAATGAACCAGCCTGCACTGCTCTCCAGGGAAAAAAAATTCCAAAGGTGAATTACTCTTTAATAGAATAAAATTGTCTTCATCTTGGTCTTAGGTGAAAGATGCTTTATTTTGAAATTGTGTTCATAGTTTTAGATTCCACACCCTCTCAGCATCTACCCTGTCAAGCCAGTTCAGAATTTTTCATGTCACGCTACCTTTTAATGCCACTGTTAAAATATAATATTATGTTTCCATTTATTAATGATAATTTCTAACCTTCTTTTGTTTTGCACAGATAACCTTTTGAGATTTTCCTGCAACTGGATTCCAAAGATAATTGAATCTGAAAACCCATTTATATGGGTGTGTAAAGTATTGATAACATTAAGACTTTGGGAGTTTGATGTTAGAAATACTAGTGCTGACAAGTGAGTTATTTTTATTCTTTCAGTTCTCTGAGTCAGCATTAATTACTCTGTTTACATGAAACTTGTTCTCTCTCCACACTCGTCCAACAGGGGAGAGATGATTTACTCCTATAGCCATATATTGGTGACCTTCTTAAATCATAAAACTGTTCAAAAAGGAAGGCTTCAAGTTTTCATTAGAAAGATACAGCAGTGAAAATATTTTGGAAGTACTTATAGTTTCCTGAACAGATGATGAACTAGAGTTGATGAAAGGTCATCGACTTGAAACATTGGTCAGAATATCATGCACCCTCCCCAAGAGCAATGGGCTGACAGGCCAGAATAGGGTAGGTAAAAACAATGACTGCAGATGCTGGAAACCAGATTCTGGATCAGTGGTGCTGGAAGAGCACAGCAATTCAGGCAGCATCTGAAGACAGGCAAAATCGACGTTTCGGGCAAAAGCCCTTCATCAGGAATAAAGGCAGAGAGCCTGAAGCGTGGAGAGAGAGGAGGAAAACTTCTTCAAGGCAGGCATCCTTGCAAGAGGATTCGCAGTAGGGTTAAAATAAACGAGGTAAAGAAGAAGTTTTCCTCCTCTCTCTCCACGCTTCAGGCTCTCTGCCTTTATTCCTGATGAAGGGCTTTTGCCCGAAATGTCGATTTTGCCTGCACTAGGCCAGAATAGGAATGAGAGGGATTGGTTGGATGGTGATCTTGTGGTAATGTTATGATCCCAGCTGATGTTATTACTGCACCAGTCAAATCCTAGAATGAAATTTGGCTTGATAAATCATACCACTTAATTTAACAATGAAATCTTTTACTGGAAGGTGAACACACAAAGTTGTAATTTTAGTTTTAACAATAAAACAGAAGTTTAATATACAGAAGTAGTAAAAAGAAAATGAAATAAAACTAACCAAGTTGTCGAAATATAGCAGCAAACACACAACAAAACAAGTTCCCATTCACCATGAATTTTCCAATTAACCAAATCCAGAGATATTGTCCTTCCCTGTCCAATATGTGGATTTGACTTAACATCTGTGAGCTTTAAAGTTTTCTCACTGGAATACTCACATAATTGAGAACTTAGGCTTTCTCACTGTTTTAATAATCTACGAAGTTTCAACTATACACTCCTAATCAGGAATTTTCACAAACTACCTCTTTCACTGAGGTAACTTATTCCCTTTATATTCTGAACAATCTCCTTTTCCTAGGAGAGACTGTATTGCTTTTGACTGTAGGCAGGTATCCATCAAATTAAATCCAAAAGCTTTTGAGCTAATTTTTAAAAAAGTGTTCATCCTAGATTCTGCTATAGCTAATGGCTCAATGCTTAAGACTTCAGTAGACTTACAGTTACCTGCTCTCTGAGACAAACTGGTATCACATCATAATTTTATATACAAATGAACTTGCACCTCTCATCACAATAAGATCAAATGGCAAGTGGGGGGTGACTTTATATCCATCACCCACCCAACCTTATTGGGAATTTTACCAGTAACAAGGGCAGGTGTAAAGTAATCTTCTTACCCACGTTCTACTTGAGATGCTTAAGTGACCAATTAATGCCTAAATAAGTGTTTCCTTCTGCTTCTGTCAGTATCTGGTAAGCATGCAGGTACAGCATGCAGGTACAGTAGGTAGTGAAGAAGGCTAATAGCATGCTGGCCTTCATAACAAGAGGGATTGAGTATAGAAGCAAAGAGGTTCTTCTGCAGCTGTACAGGGCCCTGGTGAGACCACACCTGGAGTACTGTGTGCAGTTCTGGTCTCCAAATTTGAGGAAAGACCTTCTGGCTATTGAGGGAGTGCAGCATAGGTTCACGAGGTCAATTCCTGGAATAGTGGGATTACCTTACACTGAAAGACTGGAGCGACTGGGCTTGTATACCCTTGAGTTTAGAAGACTGAGAGGGGATATGATTGAGACATATAAGATTACTAAAGGATTGGACACTCTGGAGGCAGGAAACATGTTTCCGCTGATGGGTGAGTGCCGATCCAGAGCACACAGCTTAAAAATACGGGGTAGACCATTTAGGACAGGGATGAGGAGAAACGTCTTCACCCAGAGAGTGGTGGCTGTGTGGAATGCTCTGCCCCAGAGGGCAGTGGAGGCCCAGTCCTTGGATTCATTTAAGATAGAGTTGGATAGAGCTCTCAAGGATTGTGGAATCAAGGGTTATGGAGATAAGGCAGGAACAGGATACAGATTAAGGATGATCAGCCATGATCATATTGAATGGTGGTGCAGGCTCGAAGGGCAGAATGGCCTACTCCTGCACCTATTGTCTATTGTCTATTATCTTACCAATGACAGAAGTTCCCAAGATACATGATGAGACTGCCAGGTAAATTTTATGGAGAGAGAATACTGGGGAATGCCTTCTTTTCAGGCAACATTGCCCAGTGCAGCACCCCACTACAACCAGGATCCTTGTCTCCACTTAATGCCCCACCCCATATATCTGGTCATAGGAGCTCAAACCCTTTACTTGTGCCTGTCTCATGGCTTATTAGTGCAATTCACTCAAGTTTCTAAGAAATTAAGATTCTAGAACAATGACTGTGGAAGGATGTTCTGGCTCTGGAGGGAGTGCAACAAAGGTTTACCAGACTGATTCCTGGAACAGCAGGAGATTAGATTAGATTCCCTACAGCATATAAAACAGGACCTTCGGCCCAACAAGTCCACACCAACCCTCCGAAGAGTAACCCACCCAGACCCATTTCCCTCTGACTAATGCACCAAACACTATGGGCAATTTAGCACAGCCAATTCACCTGACCTGCACATCTTTGGACTGTGGGAGGAAACCAGAGCACCCGGAGGAAACCCACGCAGATACTGGGAGAATGTGCTAACTCCACACAGACAGTCGCCCAAGGCTGGAATTGAACATGGGACCCTGGTGCTGTGAGGCAGCAATGCTAACCACTGAGTCACCGTACTGCCCTATGAATAGAGATTGGATTGTTTAGGAGCTTGTTCACTACAGTTTATAAGAATGAGGGGGATCTCATTGAAAATTATAAAATTATAAAAATGACTTGAAAGTGTAAATAAAGGAAGGATGTTCCCAATTAGCAGGGAATCCAGAACCAGGGGTCATTGTTTAAGGGTATAGGATAGGCTATTTAGGACTGAGATGGGGAGAAATTTTCCAAAGTTTGATGAGTCATGTTTTTGAGAAGGAATTAGATGTAGTTCTAAGCGCTAAAGGGGATCAAAAGATATGGGAACAAAACGGAGTAGTGTACCAAGTTAGATGATTCAGCTATGATCATATTGAGTGTTGGAGCAGGTTTGAAGGGCTAAATGACCTATTCCTGCTTCTCTTTTCCACAGTTCCATGTTTCTACATGTGATATTGGTTGCATATGAAGTCTTGCATTCTTATAAATGATAGGATCTCAGTTTACTGGCTCATCTGTAAGACTCCATTATCATTCCTCATAATGGAGTAGTCTATCAATATTGCATTTAAGTGTTCTGTCAATGGCTTCCAATAACTGATCCAGAAGTTAGACTGGTACCACTAAGCCATTATCCCTGATCTTAAGGAAGTGATTGTTAGAGAAAGGCCACCTCAGTCATACAGAAATTGTGTTTAGGGTTCGTACTCTCATGGTAAAAATGGTAGTGTCTCTATCTTTGGGCCATGAGGCCTGGGTCCAAATCCAACCTGCTTCAGAGGCGTGTAAATAACATCTCTGAACAGGTTGATTAGCAAAATACTTTTTTTTTAATTGTGTTTGGGACCTGGGCTGAAGGAAGAGGTGACCAGCAATCAGATTTATATGTAAAAAATTCCAGTCTGAGGACCACATGAGCCTGATTCAGGATTCTGTGTTAATTTATATGCCGTTTTTAGAAATAGTTAACAGCTTTCCCTGTTGTTTCCTAATCCGTCTACTTTTGTAACATCTGAAAATCTCGTGCTTGAGCTCCCTACACCCAAGGTTAGGTCATCTGCAAATACCGTGAATAAGAATGCCTCCTAAGGTACGTTGCTCCAAGTCCTGTTTTTTTGTTTTTTTGCATTCCAAGTCTTCTTCAGTCTGAGCTACAGTTATAGAGTCATAGAGATGTACAGCATGGAAACAGACCCTTCGGTCCAACCTGTCCATGCCGACCAGATATCCCAACCCAATCTAGTCCCACTTGCCAGCACCTGGCCCATATCCCTCCAAACACTTCCAATACCCATTCAAATGCCTCTTAAATGTTGCAATTGTACCAGCCTCCACCATATCCTTTGCCAGCTCATTCCATACACGTACCACCCTCTGCATGAAAAAGTTGCCCCTTAGGTCTCTTTTATATCTTTCCCCTCTCACCCTAAACCTATGCCCTCTAGTTCTGGACTCCCCTAACCCAGGGAAAAGACTTTGTCTATTTATCCTATCCATGCCCCTCATAATTTTGTAAACCTCTATAAGGTAGTTGTGAATTTCACTGTTTGTTAATTTTCCCAAATGCACTCGTGGGATACATGAAATCAAACAGCAAAGGCAGTAATTGTGCAGGTTTTTTCTCTCTCTCTCTCTCTCTCTCTCTCCTGCACTGTCCTCACCATATGCTTCCTTTGTCTGCTCTTCTCCCTTTTAAAACTGCTGTGGTTTTGACTTTTTTTTCCCAAAATTCCAAAACAATGCAACAGCATATAAAACAGTAATTGCTGTTCCTGGAATTTGAGGTAATCACCTCCAACACCTAAAATACCTCAAAAAAAGGAGCAGCTCTTACAGCGAGAAATTTTTCCCGTCCTCCATCTTGGATTACCCAGAATCCTTTTGTTGTCTGCCATTAACCCTGTCCTCCTGCCTGTTAATCAACTTTTTATTCATACTGTTACATTTCCACTCATGCTATATTCTTGCATTTTATCTAGCAATAGTCATGCATCTTTAAAACTCATGTACACAACTAACTGCATTTTCTTTTATCTGTGCAATTAATTACTTCTTCAAAGAATTCTAATAAATTGGTCAAATAAGTTTGGCTTTCTTTGATGTTCTGGCAAGGGCAAGTAAGGTTAGATCAATGGCAGAATCGTTATCTGGATTATCTCTGGTAATTGAACGTTTACCAAACTCCTCAACTTTCACCTTATTTGTTCTCCCATCTGAAGAGTCACTGGGACCCTTATCAATTGTGCTTGATAGAAGCTCACAAATGAATATCATACTGTTATCTATGAGGTACGTACATGTCTCCTTCTTAATGCTATATCACACATGCCTCCTTTGTACTGTGGATTAGATCCTGTGAATCCCTTAATGTTAATTCACTTCACAGATGAAGGGAACTTCAGTACTATGGTAATTCCTATTAATCTCTTTCAGTGCATATTTTATGTTTTAATATCTATATAAATACTCCAGTTAATCCTTGGATTTAACTGTAGAAGATTGTAGCATTAGCCAGGTGGTGTGCTTTAAAGACAAAAGTTACTTTGCATTATCTTTCTTGCCACAACTATGTGATCTCATACTGTTGTGAATTTTTGTGTGGAAATATTATTTCATAAACGTTCACATTCCACTAAAAGTGTAAGACAGTCTTAATACAGGAGTAGGTCAATATATTCTTAATGGTTTTGCATGACCAGTTTTGTCTCTTATCCCTAAAGCAATATCTAAACCATAAAGCTGAACATTCAGATAATTCTAAAGGATTGAAGAAAAGGAAAGCACTTACCTGATCAACTTGAACAGTTGCATTCTGAAGCTCTCCTATAATATGAGTGTTAAAAGCTCCTTTGGTTGTAAAATTGCACCAGTAAGTAAATGGTTTTACACTCCAGGGATTAAGATGAAACAGATTTATAGAACCACTTTATGACGACATATTCTAAAAAAAAAGGCCACACACAAAAAAGAAACAGTGGATGCACAGTGGAAGGTTTAAGGCTGCAGAAAACATCCATTTTTCTCAGCCCTGCTTTTTCAAATCACTATTCTCACAATTCCATTTTGAATTTTCCAGATTGGATATATAAGCACACATTTTCCTTTTCCCCAATTGTCCTCGTGTTAGATTTGTGATGCACTCATTTATGCTCCATTTATCCAGGCCCAGAATTCTAGGAATTTTTGTTCAGATGCTATCATGGCCCAGTGAGAACTTTCAGTACAAACCTGACCACCCCCATCAAATCCATCCCAAATTTTAGGTTCACGAATTCAAGGGTAGCTGTAAACTTAATTTCTTTTCCTTGCAGCTTAATACCTGGTCTTAGCTGCCAAGGTCTAATGTTTGCAAATGGAAATGGGAAACCCAAAGGTCCCAATTCAACCTGATGCCCTCAGGTATTAATGTTGAGGTAGAGTGGGGAAGGGAGTATTGCGTAAAGTACAATTTGTTCCTTATCTGGTCCCTGCTCCACCAGCAATCCAGGCCTTCAGTTCCATTTTCCTGACCTGCCAACTTAATGCCAACTAAACATTCCCCAGGGAAAAAACTCAGGAAAGTTTACCCCCTCCAGTTGATGTTGGCTAAAGTGAAAATATATCCCCGCCATTACACTGATTTGAAATCTATTTACTTTGGAATGAATAAGAAGCACGCAAAGGGAAATAAATAGGACAAAATCATTTCCAGCAAATTCTCAGCATACAGGCTGTTAAGTATAAAGTGTCCCTGCTAAAGAATTCAATTTTCCTATCTTAGATTATACAATAAGAATTAAAAATGTCCCATATGCCATATAGGGAGTAATTTTCTTTGTTGTCTAAGTTTATCATAAAAATACAAAATAGGAAGCACACTTTTATTTTTAGCATCTCAGAGGTTATCAGAAGTATAATCTAATTAAATCTGTCAACTCTAAATGTTATCACTGCCAAATTTGATGTACTGGATGAAATTTTGCTATTAATTCTAGTGGATGTATTAACCCATTTATAATGAATAAACAATTTAGCAGCTGGACTCAAATAGGAAACAAAATGCTGCCTATGTTGAGTGCTATTTGCGGGTATTACCAATGGTACATTTTTAGGCTACAGTTCCCATAAGTTATAATGGAAGCATATCCAGTATTTACAACTATTGAAGTAGCCATATATCGTTAGATTTAAAATATATTAGGTATCAAGGTGGACAAGTTAGTTCTTCCAAACATGGTCGAGTTAAATGCTTGGGATGTGTAAGATATTGAAGTACTACATATTGTTTTACGTAAATCAATTACTTAACTCAATGGGTTATAAGTAAGGTCAAAATTAAGTTGGACCTTTGGCATTTCTTCTTTTCCCAGGGAATAGTGAACTGATGGAGCAAGTTACTATTTCATGCATTGGTTGCTAACTCACCGAGTTTCTTCAAGAAAGAATTGAATCTGTTGTGGCAACAAAATATAGTACATGATGTAGGTGACGTTAGTGTTAATATGATCTCTTGGACTAGTTTTGAGCAACATTGCGATCTGGAAAAGTATTTTCCATTTGTTACTTTCCTTGGATTTCATCTGGTTTTATGCATCTTGCAGGATGCTTCCGGATGGATAGAGAGTTTCGTTTTATTCATTCATATGGGCATCGCTTCAAGGCCAGCATTTACTACCCATTACTAATGAGAAGCTGGTGGTGAGCCAACTTTTTGGATTACTGCATGATCACCACACTTTTTGGAAGGGGGGATTTTATGATTTTAAACCAGTGATGAGGGAATAGTGATATATTTCCAAGTCAGCATGCTGTGTGGCTTTGAGGGAAACTTAAAGGTGGTGATATTTCTATGCATTTACTGCCTGGGTCCTTCTCTGTGGTAGTTTGTGTTTGTGATGCAGTTAGAATCATAAGAGCTAAGCACAGAAAAAGGCCCTTTGGTCCATCAGACTGTGGTGATCTAAAACAACTGTTGAGAGTGTATCGCTGAAAAGCACAGCAGGTCAGGTAGCATCCGAGGAGCAGGAAAATCGGTGTTTTCGGTTGGCGTTTTGCTTCTTGGATGCTGCCTGACCTGCTGTGCTCTTCCAGCAACACACTCTCAATTCTGATCTCCAGCATCTGCAGACCTCACTGTCTCTTGATCTAAAACAACTACCTAACTATCCTAATTGCATTTCCAGCACTTTGCCTATAGCCTTGTAAGCCTTGGAATCACAAGTGTACATCTAAATACTTCTTAAATGTTATGAGGGTTTCTGCATCTACCACCCTGACAGGCAGTGAGTTCCACATTCCTACCACTTCTGAGTGAAAAAAAATTACCTCCCATCATTTTTGATGTTTTTTTTTCAAGAATACCAGCATCTGCAATATTTTGCCTTTAGTTGACAATCAGCAGGAGGTTTATTTGCATATATTGTGTGTAATATGCAGTCAAATGTTGACTCTTGAGGCAATTGCCACCTGACTGTACACCACTCTCTTGTCACGTCTGGTCGGTCTGTCCTTCTGGTAACATCAGACATAATGTGTGTGCCAAAGTCACATTTGTGAATCATAGCTCCAGACAAGGTCAGACTGTTGCCTGACAAGTCTATGGGACAACTTTCCCAATTTTTATGCAAGTCGGCAGGTATTTGCAAGGATGACTTTACAGGGATCATAGGGCTGGGTATGCCATTGTGGTTTCTGGTTGGCCTGCCTTAATGGACAATGCCATCCCGTTAAGTGGAGTTTTGAAGTGCGATGACGCCTAGTAATTAATTCATCTGTTTTTGAGTTGAAACTAGAGATTCTCTTTCCAGAATTGAGATTTCATTTGATATTTCAACAAATTATCTTATTTTCTATACTTCACTTAAGAAGTACATTAAGTGTGTGACTTTGTTCAGCATGGTGTCTCAGTGGTTAACACTGCTGCCTCACAGTGCCAGGGATTTGGGTTCAATTCCAGCCTTGGGTAACTGTCTGTATGGAACTTGCACATTCTCTCCTAGTCTGTGCAGGTTTCCTCCGGGTGCTCCAGTTTCCTCCCACTGTCCAGCGATGTGCAGGTTAGGTGGATGAGCCACAGGAATTGCAGGGCTACAGGGATAGGGTAGGGAGCTGTTTCAGGGTGGGATGCTCTTCAGAGGATCAGTGCAAACTTGATGGTCTGAATGGCCTCTTTCTTTACTGTAGAGATTCTATCTCCTCAAAACCTACTGCCCCTTACCTTATCTCTATGCCATTGATCCCACCATCAATGAGACAGTTTACTTCTCATCTACCCTATCAATACCCTTGTAATTTTATGCATTTCAAATGTGTCCTCTTTCAATCTCCTCTGCTTTAAAGAAAAGAACTCTAATCTATCTAGTCTCTCTTCCTAACTGAAACTGTCCAGACCTGGCAGCATCCTTGTAAATCTCCTCTGCACCATCCCCAGTGCTGTGACAAATCTCCTACAATGTGGATTCTAGAACTGCACACAATGTGTGGCCGAACTGATGGTTTATACAGACAAGTATAACCTCCATACTCTTGAACTCTTTGTCTCATTTAACAACTGTAAACATACCATATGTCTTCTTGACTACTTTATCCACCACTTTATCAGTTAAAGGAGAATTGGTTGTTGCAATGTATCTTGTATATGGTGTTGCCACTGTGCATCAATGACAGAGGGAGTGATTGTTGAAGGTGGGAAATGGGGTACCAAGCAAATGGAATGCTTTGTCTGACTGAAGAGTTCCAATGTAGACAGGCAGGAGGCTAGAAGAACACAGCAAGCCAGGCAGCATCAGGAGGTGGAGATGTCAACGTTTCAGGTGTAGCCCTTCTTCTGGATTCTGAAGAAGGGTTATACTTGCAACGTTGACTTCTCCATCTCCTGATACTGCCGTGCTTGCTGTGTTCTACCAGCCTCCTGCCTCTCTCCTTTGGATTCCAACATTTGCAGTTTTTTAAAAATCTCTGGGTGAGGGAGTCCAGAACTAGAGGGCATAAGTTTAGGGTGAGAAGGGAAAGATATAAAAGAGACCTAAAGAGCAACTTTTTCACGCAGAGGGTGGTGCGTGTATGGAATGAGCTACCAGAGGAAGTGGTGGAGGCTGGTACAATTGCAACATTTAATAGGCATCTGGATGGGTATATGAATAAGAAGGATTTGGAGAGATATGGGCCAGGTGCTGGCAGGTGGGACAAGATTGGGTTGGGATATCTGGGCGAGTTGGACCGAAGAGTCTGTTTCCATGCTGTACATCTCTATAACTCTATGACTCTGAAGAGTTCCTGCAACAATGTTCTAGAACTGTGTTGTTTGGTCTCAAACAATCTCAATTGTCTTACTTGGTGGTGGGTATGAATCCAAGTAGTGCAGACTGTTACTATGATTCTTCTTGACTTGAATTCCATTCTGAATGGCCTCCTTCAACCTATTCATCTCCACCATAACTTCAGTGTAATTGTATGATGAAAAATACTCATGGGATTAGAGGTTTGTTGGCGTTACAATATGTCAATAATAATTGTTTTAACTTTTAATTTCAAATGTAACTGTATGTGCAGAGGTGTCCCACGATTCATGGAAGTCACTGGTAACTCAAAGTGAGTGAACAGTTGGATTTAAGGACTGAACAAGTGACAGGGAAAATATATCTTCGGTACTAAGATCTTGGGCCAGCTTTCTGGACTAAAGGAAATACCTTTTTTCTAATAATACTTATTCTGACAATGTTCTTTCACTGCTTTTAAAGGAAATTTCCACTACACTGTCTAATCATTGCTATTAGTTTGGAATTCAGTATGTGTGACCAAACGGTCTACTGTCAAACATCAGTACATGATCAAGTTATGCAGTTCTACCTTGCACCTCTGATATGAAACAAGATGAGAGGTAATAGCAATTCTTTGATCATGCGATCAAGACAGACTAGTCGAGCAGAAGGCAAAGGCAAGAACTGTCTTGAGGCTTAGACTTCAAAGTAACACTATTTATTATATATTAATACTAAGTACTGATATACATGGTAGTCGTACATATTCCGAGCTCTGAGTTGTAGTTACATTTGGTAAGGACTTATCTATATTCTTGTTCTGTTCATGTGCATGTTCTCATGTGAGTCTTTCAGACAGAGATCAGTCACATCAGTTTCTGTTTAGTATAGAGTATCCTAACTCTGCCAACTTTGTGTTATTTATGCACAGTGATGTTCAGCTCCATCACATTGTCACAAGTTTACTGCAGGGTCCTGAACCCCTTACACACCAGCAATAATGAGCAGGAGCAGCCAGTGACCTTCTCCTAACCATCCTCAACATGTGATTCGCAGGCAGTGGTCAGCTTCCTGGAGACCTTGCAGTAAAAATACCTGAAGAGGCTTGGGATATTGCATGAGTTGTCACTGACATAAGTAGTCTTTTGGAAGAAGACCTACTGACAAAGACCAAGTGAGCAGTAAATGGTTGTCAAATTCGCAATTGTCCTTGGTTCATAAAATCACAGAATAGTCTACACCTTGCTTTCTGCAAGAGCAATTTAGCTCTCCCTGTCCCCTACTCTTTTCTCATCTCCCTGCATACTCTCTCTTCTGGTCTTATGCAATTTCCTTTTGAAAACCATCATTGAATCTGCCTCCCCAGCCTTCACAGGCAGTGCATTCCAGATCCTATCCAATTAAAAGGTTGTTCCCCGTGTTATCTTTGAGTTTTATTTGACTATCACCTTAAATTTGTTATCTCTGATTCAACAGCCACTCACTAACTCTCAGTCCTTCTTTCTGTAGTTGTTGAGAGTTGTGCATTGCAAACCATTAACTGCCAGATTTACAGCAAAAAACTGGGGATAAACCTTTCAGAAATCTATAAGTAAAACATTAGAAATGAATTGTGAAGCAAGGGAGCTGAAACTTAAAGCAATGTGATTTCTTCATCAATACATCAAAAACATTGGGAGAGATGTGGAAATAGACAACATGCTGGCATGATTCTAAAATTACCAGAAAATACATGTTATTGCAAGAATATTGGGAAGGAAAAATTATTCATGGGCATATCACAGAATTCCACAACTGTTATGGGTCAGAGGAAGGTCTTTTGGCCCATTTGAATCAGTACTGGGTCTGCCCCACAAGGAACTCAAGTCTCAAATCTGTCCAGGGTTAACACTCCTGGCTTGTACCGGCTCCATCTCCCCAGTTCCAGTCCCCCAGGAATTTGAAGCCCTCCCTCTTGGACCATACTTTCAGCTGTCCATCTATTCCTCCTATTTCTTTATTTTCTGCAGAGTGGTACTAGGGGTAATGTACAGATGAATTTACATTTCTCTTGTGATGGCACTCGTTGATTTTTTTTTCCCAAACTTAACCCTGTCATGATTTGGAGATGCCGGTCTTGGACTGGGGTGTACAAAGTTAAAAATCACTTTTAACCACCTTCATTAGGTGGTGGTGTTGAAGAAGCAGCGCTCCGAAAGCTAGTGCTTCCAATTAAACCTGTTGGACTACAACCTGGTGTGGTGTGATTTTTAACTTAATCCTGTCAAGCATCTTTTAAACTCATGGTCTCCTGGAGGGTGACAAAGACAGAGAAAAAGAAGTAAAAAACCCTTCTTTTTCTCACTGAATTCTTGTACTCACCAAACTAACAATGTTTCCAAGCTGTTCCATTGTACTACAAATAAACAAATAATTATATTTTTGGGTATGTCTTAATTTACAGTATCTAAAAATGGTTCTTTCAATATTTGCATTATATAATGAACAAGAATTCTGAAGAAAGACTTGAAACATTAACTCTTTCTCTCTCAACAGATGCTACCAGATCTGCTGAGTTTCTTCAGCACTTTCTATTTTGGTTTGCATTATATATATTGATTAAAAGTATTTTAGAATAATGACTAAAATTGACTCAGTCTTTAGAAGTCTGAGTGTACAATGTGCTTCGTTTATAAGCTAATGGCTAAGAATATAATTGTGCAGATCTCCATTATCATCAGAAATATTTTAATCTGTTAATTGTATTTTTGTGGTCTCATGAAGTTTAGACAGTGTAAATGCCTCACTCAATTCTAATTCGTAAATGACTCAATTATTGTGTTTTACCATTTTAGCAAAAAATGGATTGAATGTGATCCATCCTTCTCCAAGACGAAGTGCTGCAATTAGTTCCCTGTCTGTGGTGTGCATTTTTAACTTGTAGAATAAGACCCTTCAGTGTGGAATTAATCCTATACATTGGTGTAAATTCACCAGAATAAAAATTAAGCCAGTAAAAACTGGAGAGACCGACCCTATCAGAAACCTTGCTTTTAGCTAGTTTTAATAATGGTCACAATAGAATCATAGAATCTCTACAGTGTGGAAACAGGCCATTGGCCCATTCCTGATGAAGGGCTCTTGCCTGAAACATCGATTTTCCTGCTCCTTAGATGCTGCCTGACCTGCTGTGCTTTTCCAGCATCATTCTAATCTTGTCATTGGCCCATCAATGACTCTCTGAAGAGTATCCCATCCAGAACCACCCCACTACCCTATCCTATCTTGTAACCCTGCATTTCCCATGGTGAATCCACATAACCTGCACATCTTTGGGCTGTGGGAGGAAACCAGAGCACTCCGAGGAAACCCATACAGATGCAGGGAGAATGTACAAACTCCTTGTAGACAGCTTCCCAAGGCTGGAATTGAACTGCAGTCCCTGTGCAGTGAGGCAGCAGTGCTGACAACTGAGCCACTGTGCCGCCCCATAAATATTTTGACAATATACACTATAATTCTCCTGGTGGTGACTTCCTGACTTTTAATTACTAGTCAAGTCACCATAGTCTTAGCAGACCATAGGGTTGGTCTGTCATTTTAGAGAGATGACTGGTGGTGATTTACCCTGAGGGCCACCATACCTCAGGCAAAGAGAGATGTTGAGAAGGAGAGTGCTTCATGGTAACCTCAGCCAGTGATGGGAATTGAACTCATGCTGTTTGCAGCACTCTGCTTCGCGAACCAACTGTTCAGCTAACTGAGCTACCCAGATCCCTTAGAAGAGCAGGAATCTTAGCAGCAGAAGGTCAGATCTATTGGACAGTTGGCGGCACAGTGGCATTGTGGTTAGCACTGCTGCCTCACAGCGCCAGAGACCCAGGTTCAATTCCCGCCTCAGGCAACTGTCTGTGTGGAGTTTGCTCATTCTCCCCGTGTGTGCATGGGTTTGCTCCGGTTTCCTCCCACATTCCAAAAATGTACAGGTTAGGTGAATTGACCGTGTTAAATTGCCTGTAGTGTTAGGTGAAGGGGTAAATGTAGGGGAATGGATTTGGGTGGGTTGCTCTTCGAAGGGTTGGTGTGGGCTGAAGGGCCTGTTTCCACACTGTAAGTAATCTAACCTAATCATTGCAGGATAGCAGCACAGGCCATTTCAATGGAAGCAGGACCTTCTAAACTCAAAAACTAAACTACCCCTCAAGTATCAAAACAGGTTTTACTAATGGTCTACTAGAAAATGAATAAAGGGAGTGAACTCACCTTTATCAGGTTTAGATTGTCTTTAGTGGAAATTTCATTATTGCAAAGTTCTACTTTGTGTTTTGGAAATAAGACTAATTCTGATTACATTACCATACTCTCGACTCGTCTGGAATAAAAGTTGTTTGGAAAATTCTGCCTATTTACAACTGGAGGTCTGTCCACTCCAATCTTTGGACTGATATTTATTTAAGCAGCCACATCTTCCAGAAGTGATCTGTGGGACACTCTTCTCCCTCTCATTTCAAACACCACAACGTTTCTGGAGACATTTCTCTTTGTGACAAAACTATTCAATCTGGGTGAACATTGAGCAGGGTATTAAGACACCAAATAGCATTCAGCTACCTTGGCACATACTCTAGATTCCTGAGGAATGGTTTGCATACCTTTGCCATGTATGAAAGACATCATTTGAAATCACCAACAGACAGGGCTTTCAATATTTTTTATTCTTTTGTGAGACGTGAGCATCACTAATAAGTGCACATATTTTTATCCATTCTTTATTGCCGGGAGCCAAGAATGGCCTAAATTGCAATTAAGAGCTCACCACAAAGCTGTGGATCTGGAGTCCCACATAGGCCAGACTGGGTAAAGATGGCAGATTTTCTCACCTTTTCATTGGTAAACCAGTTGGGTTTTTATGACAATTGATGAAAGTTGTCCTAGTCACCATTACTGAGTCAATATTTAAATTCCTGATTTTTATTCCTTGAAGTTAAATTTCACATTTTTTCTCATGATGGATTTGAAGGCTTGCCATCCAGAATGTTTGCCTCGGTCTTTTTCAAGTCAGCTCTCACACCTGCCAGAGGTTCCCAGCAGCAAAGCAGTGCTTTGGCTGAACAATTCCCACTAATTCAGTGCCCAGTCCAACATCCGCCTATTTTGTGTTTTTATTTCCCCATACCATGGGAGAATCATGCTTTCAGTTCCTTATAAATGCCTTTTCAAGCAGTTCATACTGATATATGAGCTATAGAAAAGCAACTTTGTTTCTTTCAAGTTGTTCAGCACTGCTGATTTGGTGTCATTGCTTTGAACCTCCGCTCTCACAGCAAATGCCATTTTATACAAAAATAATAATTTAGTTTAAGTGTACAAGAAATGGCTGGGTTTTGGAAACAGTAATGCTAGAATGACTGCAAGCTGTCTTTTCCTGAAATTCTTCATTGCAAATGCAAACATAGACCTATTGAGATCATATAAACTCAGCCACAATGAACATGCTGGTGCAGTTTATGTTGTTAGGATTTCTTTGAGGTGGTACTAAAATGAAATCTATTGAGGAAAACAACTTTTTTTAATGTTTGACACTACCCTTGTGAATCACACAGATACAAAAGCCAATAGATTTTTTTTTAAAAAAAGCTGCAACCAAAAGTACCAGAGGAGCCACCAACAAGGAACAAAAGCTAAGTCGGCACAACGCTGACAGAGGCTTCTTGTTAGGTTTCTTTGATATTTAAGTTCACAGGGGCCTTATCCAGTTTTGTACTTTTAATATTATCCACCTTCTCATTGGTATCAACGTGCCAAATTTTACATGCCAGTAATAGCAAAAACAAATTGGTATTGTCTCTGTAGAGTATCGGGGGATTTGTGGATCTAAAGATGTATTCTTAAGCTGGATATGTGATATGATTAATGCTAATCTCAACAAACAGAAAATAAAAGAAAATGTTGCACCATCTAATGAAAGAGTTGAAACTTTCCCAATGTACTGAGTCAAGTCAGCACATGTGTGTACCTGGGAAATGTATACTATGCCAGCTCTCAGATCCTCTCCGAACACGTGACTTGGCAAGGTGGAGCTGTTCACATTTTTAGCCTTATGAATCATAAGCTTTAATTTGAATTATTTCAGATGGAGGAGCCGTGTTTTAAAAACTGTGTTAAATTCCTAAAATAGATCTGCAATTATATGCAATTATCTACAGTATAGCAAATCTTTTAAGGTTGAAAAGTACTTTGTTACCTTGCGAGGTAGATGACTAAAGATTTGAAAACTACAATGCATGAAGATTAAACTGTAGCTTAATGCATTATTTTTCTTCAGTCACTTTGTCTACCAATGTAATTGAGGCATTAGCAATTTAAATCGAGTGGGTTAAGGTCTAGTTGGAAAGGTGGCAAGTGGTTAAGAACAGAGTGAGTGTTCCTAGGTTAGTAGTCACATTGTTACCTCAGTTTTAAAATGCATTGTTTGCAATAATAACATGGAGTCATTTTGGTAACACCTCTGTCTGATTTTTAAATTAACATACATCTTATTTAAATATTTAAATATTGACTGAAGTGAAATCTTGCCTGAACAATCAAAAAGTTGGCAAGACATAAAAGCAGAAAATACTGACAACCCTCAACAGCATCTTTGGAGAGAAGAGTAAAGTCAACAGCCTGAATTTTTCCATTTGCATTTGAAGTTTGGTGACAATTAAGATTCATGATACATAGTCCACCCCCTAGCTCACAGTAATTCTTCTCACATATTCTGCTCTCCCTGTGTTAAAATGCAAGGCATTCTCAGAGGCTGACAGCTTGCAAATAAGTGCAAAGTAGGTGAACACAAAGAAAGCAACCTAAGAGCCAAATGAATCATTCTGTATCAATGTGTGAAATGCATGTGTCCCTGCCCATAAAGTGATCTAGCATGCAAGTTGTAGATGTCTTTCTGCTTCATAGTGAAGTGTTGAAGGGCTGAAATCGTATATAATTTGGTCCAAGAGCAGGCATGATGATGTGGCATGGCTGGTGGTTTGCCATTGGCGACTTGCTTGGATGAAAGTTCAAGGAGGTTGATGACCATGAAGCATGCAAGGACAATGTAGTGAAGGTGCAGTTTGATGATTGCTAAGACAAACAATCCGAAAGCTGCTGGTTTGACTTGAATGTTGGAAATTTATGCCATTTTCGTTTCAGGGAAGAAGAGGAGAATAACACCTGGTGTATTAATAAGGCAATTCAATGAATAATAAGATACAAATAAATGGAACTAAGATAGTTGTTGCTCAATAGCAAGAGTCTGATGTGGAAAATTGGAAGAAAAAAATATTCTTGTCATTGAGATTCTGATTTTTTAATTCTTGCCATATTTTTCCAACTTTCTTGCTATTGTCCATGCCACACCAAGAAGAAAATTCCAACTAAAGTTTCAGGTCAATACCTATCAGCAAGGAGCTGTTTTTGTGCCAGTCCTTGCTTGGATGTTCTTGCAATTCTGTTTGATTGAAGACCAATGTGACAGTGCACTCTCCCTCTATCTACAAGACTTAAAAGGAGAACTAGCATTTATATCAAGCTTTTCATGACCAGCAGATGTCTCAAAAGGCTTCATGTTCAGATATGGTACATTTTTTTTTGCAAGTGTAGATATTGTTACAATGTATTTACAGCGGCCAAAATACTCTCGGCAAACTCCCACAAGCACCTGATAATGATCAGATAATCTATTTCTCTGATGTTGATTGAGTGATAAATATTGGCCAAAAAAGGAGGAAGGTTTCTTGGTCTTCTTAATGCAAGAGAGCTGGATCCTGTCCATTCATCTCAGCAATCCAATGAACTCTCACTTTAATGTTTTGTTCAAACAGCACCTCCAACACCTCAATACTCGAGGGTCAGCCTTGATTTTTGTGTTCAACGCTGGAATGGGATTTGAACGCAACTTTCTGATTTTAAAGGTGAGTATGTTACCAATGCGACCACAGCTATCCCTTGGCATGCCAATATGCCTGTGTTGCATTCTATTAACCTTAGAATCATAAATCATAAAACTTTAGCATGTACCTGATAATAGAGTCATAGTCATAGGGTTCATAGAGGACTACAGACAGAAAAAGCTTTTTGAACCATTATATTTGCGCTGGTCAAAAACAACTACCTAACCATTCTAATACCATTTACCAGCACTTGGTCAATTGCCTTGGCATCACAAATGCACATCTAAATACTTTTTGAATGTTATGAGGGTTTCTAACACTACCACCTTTACAGACAGAGTTTCAGATTCCCATTGCCCTTTGGGTAAAGATTCTTTTCCTCCTATCCCCTTTAAATCTTTTATCCCACACCTTAAATCTATCACGCCTGATCAATGATCTGTCCACTAAAGGGAAGAGTTTCATCCTGTCTATACTCCGCATAATTTTATACATTTCATTCATGACCCCCTCAGTCTCGTCTCTTCGAAAGAAGACAATCCCAGTCTGTCCAAACTCTCTTCTTAACTAAAATTCTCCAGCCCAGGAAACATCTTGATAAATTTCCTCTGCAATCTCTCTTGTGTTATCATAATCACACTGCCAAAATATATTATCTACACAAAAAGTGGAAAATATACAAGCCGGTTAATTCCTGCCACATTTAGTCTTTTCTCAGTCATCAGTTATGGAAGGAGTCTTTAACAATGCCATCAAGCAGCATTTGCGTTGCAATAACCTGTGAAGCTTAGTTCACGTTCCAGCAAGGCCACTCAGTTCCTTACATCATTCTAGCCTTTGTTCAAACATGCACAAGGGAGCTAAATTCAAAGGAGAGGTAAGACCAACTGCCCTTGATTGTATTTGACTTGGTGTGGTATTGAAGAACTCTAACAAATCTGAGTCAATGGGAACGAGAGGCATTATCTCCAATGGTTAGAGTCATTTTAGCAAAAAGGAAACTGATTGTGATGGTTGGAGATCATGTCAACTCCAGGCCACCTCTGTAGCTATTCTACAAAGTAGTGTCCTAGGCCTAAGGTTTATCAATAACATTTCTTCCATCCTAAGGTCAGACGTGGGGATGCTAATTGTGCAGTTATCAATGTTCAGCACCATTCACAACTCCTCAGGTACTGAAATAGTCCAATAACCAGGATTTGGCTGAAAAATGGTGGGTACCATTTACACCCCACAAGTGTCAGGCAATTTGCCATTTCCAACAAGGGAAAACCTAACCAGCACTCCTTGTCATTCAATGGCGTTATCTTCACCAAACCGTGCACTATCATCAACTTGGCGGTTACATTGACCAGAAACTGATCAGCACTAGACATATAAAACTGTTGGTACAAGATCAGTTCAGAAGCTCGGAATCCTGCAGTGAGTAACTCACCTCCTGACTCCCCATAGCCTGTCCACCATCTACAAGGTGCAAGTCAGGAGTGTCATGGATTTCTTCCTACTTACCTGGATGAGTGCAGCTCCAACAATGTTCAAGGAGCTTAACATTATCCACGACAATGCAGCTTCCTTTTTAGCTTTATGTAGAGTCATAGAGTCATAGAGATGTACAGCACAGAAACAGGCCCTTCGATCCAACTTGTCCATGCCAACCAGATATCTCAATCTAATCTAGTCCCATTTGCCAGCACTTGGCACATATCCCTCCAAACCCTTCCTATTCATATATCCATCCAAATGCCTTTTAAATGTTGTAATTGTACCAGCCTCCACCACTTCCTCTGGCAGCTCATTCCATACACGCACCATCCTCTGCATGAAAAAGTTGCTCCTTAGGTCGCTTTTATATACCTTCCCATCTCACCCTAAACTATGCCCTCTAAAAAATGTATAGGGTAGAAGCAGGTAGGGAAAAAGTTTAGTTTTGAGAAAGAAGAGATTCAGTTGAACATGACTCAGATCAAATAAGAACACGCAGTTAACAATGTGGTACTGGAGGCAAGGGTAATATGTTAATGAGGTGAAAAAGCATTCATTATGTAGAGCCATTTAACAATATTGGAAAATTCAATATGTAAGGATGCCCCTCTCTGTAAAATGACTGTATAATTCGTTAAGAAACCACTTTTCCAGAGAAGACTGAGAACTCATGTCTCTGTGCACATGGGCGATTGTTCTCTCTCCCTCCAAGGCCTGGAATAAAGATAAAGGAGGTAAAACTATACCATGTCTTTAAGCATTTTGCTTCAACTAAGGCGGGGGTGGGGGTGGTGAACAACAGGCCGACAACCCCTCAGCCTTCGACGCTCCAGGGAAAACAGCCCCAGCCTATTCAGCCTCTCCCTATAGCTCAAACCCGCCAACCCTGGCAATATCCTTGTATATCTGCAAACATTCACTCCCTCCAACACCAATGTATAGTAGCAGCAGTGTCATCTACAAGATACATTGCAGACATTCACCAAGGTTTCTCAGATAGCACCTTCGAACACCATGACATAAAAGGGCAATGGTAGCAGATATGTAGGAACCTCACCAGTTGTAAGTTGTCCTTCAAGTCACTCACCATCTTGATTTGGAAATACTGTTCCTTTAGTGGTCCCTGGATCAAAATCCTGGAACAGCAGTGTCAGTGCCCTATCTAAATGGACTTCGGTAATTCAAGAAGGCAATTCACTATTATCTTTGCAAGGTCAACTGAAAATGTATAATAAATGTTGGCTCAGCCAGGGATACCCACGTCCCATGTATGAATAAAAAAGGAGGCCATTGAGTCTATCATTCCTCCGTCAACTCTTTGAAGACTAGTTTCTTAAATTTTACTTCCATTCTAAAACAGCCATATTTTTTAAAAAATGCAACTTTCTTACTATTCAATCTGCTCCCACCTTCCTTCATCGGTACATTCCAGACCATAACAACCTGTTGCAGAATATGAATGCTTCTCCTCTTTCTCTTAGATTCTGTTATTTAAGCCTGTATCCTTTGGTTACCCTCCAGTCAAATGGTTTGTGTGAAAGCCAGACATTAGATAGTTTGTTCCAATGTGAAGACTGACGTGGTGATTTCTTGGTTGCTAATTTGTTCCAAACTTGGAATGGGCGTTGACATAGTTTCTGCGTCAAATACATACAGTTCTACTCTGTAGAAACTTGGTGGTTTGAGAACAAAAAGAAGGAGTGAACTAAATAGATTACCCTATTGCTTTCAATACCCCTTGTAGAATCTGTACTGCTGAGCTTTCTCTCAATACAAGATCTAAGGTTTCCAAGAAAATTTATCACTGGTTCTCTGAGCAGTATCTAGGCAGTGTTGCTTAGATGTAATACCATCAAATTTTATTTTTTTCTAATGATAGTATCCCTTTAGTAACTGAGATGGTGTATTTAAAACCCATTTCAGATCCTGCGTATCCATCTCCTCCCTCCTCAGCTCACTTCCATGTTAAAATCTGTGTTTTTTATTATGAAGAGAAATTATGGGAAGAGACTGTGGGCAGTGAGATTTGATTATGGTTGCACTAAGAAAGAGCTGGCACAGGATCAAATAGCATATTCTTGTGTTGCATGCTTCTAGTAAGCCATTGTCTTTTCTCAGATCCTCAGAAGGTGCACAAGTATAATAATAAGTTTTACTAACATAATAGAAGTCATCCACAAATGTACAGATGAATGCCAATAGTTCTAACAATGGGGTGCAGATTTGAATGCAGATTTGAATACAATAAGATGGAAAATGGGCCAGGTGGAGATGGGGCAACAAAGGATCAATTTATCATGTGTCCTGTGCCAATCCTTCATTGGACCTGACAATTTTTCAGGCATTTCTGACTCTGTATTAACCTGAAGTTTGACTTTTTTCTGAAACCGGGTTGCTCCTGCATGTAGACTTCAGGCCAACTCCACTTATGTTGGGCCACTACGCAAATGGTTTTCAAAACAAGGTACGGTCTTAAAAGAAATACATGTGGAGCCAAGAGCTACTGGAGAAAGGTGCTGATCTCCTCAGGGCTGCTTCCCATTCTCCTCCCCCATCCTCAGAATGTGCCACAAGGTCCCTGCTGGCAATGTAGGCAGATTATTATAAATAGATTGAAACCGATGGCTTCCTTTGATGCAGCAGGTACCAACACTCCTCACCTCCCAATTATTACACTTACATTCAAGTCCTTACTTCAGAGAAGCCTTGAGCCTGCTGATGATGTGTACAGGTAGTTCTATAACGCGTGTTTATTGAGTACAGTTTGGTAGTAATGCGATTTGTGAATTGCGCACCATTTTAAAGTGAATTCCCATTCACTCTTACGCAATTCCATCCCAGGCTCTAGCTGAACAGCAAAACCCAGGCTCAGGATCCTCTATCTGCAAAATGCAAATTCAGTGTGTTCAGCTAAAACAGGAATGCAATCATCTCTGAAAGTTTTGAAACTTAGCTTGAAACTGGGACTTGTAGTCTCCATTTAGAAGAAACTTTATTTCAAACCGGGAGAGAATCTTGAGGAGGACTGGACTTCCGCGTCAGTGTCACATGGTCAGTCATCTTGCGTGCTTTCTGGTGTAGTCAATGATTCTAGTGTTAAAGTATTACATTTACTGTGTTCTTTCATCAAAATGCATGATTTAAAGATTTACTTAGACTGTGCTATCATTTGTGTTAGGGTAACTACTATTTTTGTCTCAATTTTAACTGATATGTTTGGGGGTTTACTCCTAACCCTGTTTTTCCCATAGGCCCCATTATTTATAATGTGTGATTTTCTATAATACAGTGTTGCATTGGAACACAACTACCGCGTTAAAGGAGAACTACTTTTACTTGGGCTTAACTCTACAGTACAGAACAACTTCTACCCGGTTTTTCTCTAGAAAGAAAATGCTTGTGAAAAGTCTGGAGTCAAAGTGGCAGATATATTCATTGGCATATCATTCTGCTCATAATGGTTTGATGAAAAATTAAATAAATATTTTGAGAAACGATATAATGTGGAGATGCCAGTCTTGGACTGGGGTGGAAAAAGTCAGAAGTCACATGACACCAAGTTATAGTCCAACAGGTTTGTTTGAAATCACAAGCTTTTGGAGAATAGCCCCTTCCTCGGGTGAAGTGGGAAATGCTCCAAAATCTTGTGGCTTTAAGTAAACCTGTTGGACTATAACCTGGTGTCATGTGATTTCTGACTTTGAATAAAGATACAACAGGCAGAGGTTCTTTCACATTGGTGGTTTCCCTACCTCTGAGATAGGATTGCTCCACAGGTGTGGAATACCATTTCTGAATAGGTTGATTAATAATATCTACAATAGGATGAAAAATAGTGCAAATCAAAACAAATTTTGCTCAGTGATACAGTAATTTGTCACAGTGTTACAGTTGTATTACTTGAGAAAACAAGTTGGTACCAGAAAAACAAACATGTGGTAAGCTTAATTCACCACTTGATGATATGAGATAGAAATGCCTCAAGGCAGGCTTTAAGCATAAGGTCATTTTACTAAGATTAGCCTAATGCCTTACTTAGATCATAGGCTGTTCCATATCTGTAAAATTCATCAATGTTTACCTGTACAAAGGACAAGTGTGAAAATAAGGATGGTCAGAAATGTAGAAGGATGATTGCACAAAAAAATGTATACGTTTCACTGAGTGCGGTTTATTAGCCGAATTAAGTACAATGGGGCTGCTTATCCCTTAAAGTGGATGGCTGGTTTATATAATTATGTTTGTGTGTGCCTGTTTCTCAGTTAGTGGCCAATTCACCACTGAGGTCAGAAAGTTGCAGTATCGAACTGCCACCAGGACTTTGAACTGACAAATTCCCTCTATACTGTGCTTTATATGAGGTATGAGCATGAAGCCTTGCATGCAAGCTGTTCCTATGTGTCCGATACAAATTAAAGGCTCATGTCTTGGTATTGGAATGTTCCCTGACAGTAGGCATTGTACTTCATTAGAATGGAACCAGCTTTAGTACAATTAGTCCCCACCCTCGTGCCCTGGCAAATGCAAAGGAAAACCAGGGGTGCAATTTTCTGTTCTTCCTTTCTATGCATGCAAGCATGTGTCTTGACTATTCACCAAGAACAGCTATGTAAGAATCCTACTCATTGATTACACTTCAGCCTTCAACACTGTTATCCCCTCAAGACTGATTACTAAATTTAGTGATGTCAGACTAAATGCCACTCTCTGCAACTGGATCCTTAGTTTCCTGACCCACAGGCCACAATCAGTGAAGACTGGAGACAATATTTCATCCTCACTAACAGTCAACACTGGAGCCCCCCAGGGGTACGTACTCAGCCCCCTACTGTACTCACTGTATACTCATGACTGCATCGCCAAATACCAGACTAATGCCCATTTACAAGTTCGCTAATGACACCACCATAGTCGGTCGAACCTCAGATGGCGACGAAACAGACTAGAGACAGGAGGTGGAAGACCTGAAACAATGGTGCAATGAGAACAATCTAGCTCTCAATGCCGGCAAAACCAAAGAATTCATTATTGACTTTCGGAGGGATGTTACTCATCCCCCCCCACACATTAACAGCACAGAGGTGGAACAAGTGGAGAGTGTCAAGCTCCTGGGAGTGGTCATCCACAAGCTTTCTTGGACTCTTCATGTGGACGCACTGGTTACAAAGACCCAATAACGTCTCTTCTTCCTCAGGCAGTTGAGAAAAATTGGCATGACGGTGAATACCCTTGCCAACCTTTATTGGTGCACCATTGAGAGCATTCTATCTGGACGAACCACTACCTGGTATGGCAACGGTACCATTTAAGATCAGAGATGGTTACAGAGAGTGGTGACCTTGGCCCAGACAATCGCAAAGGCCGACCTCCCATCTATAGAATCCACCTACCAGGCCTGCTGTCAAGGAAGGGCCACCAGCATTCTCAAAGATCCATCCCATCCTGGCAATGCTTTTCTCCAACCTCTGCCATCAGGGAGAAGGTACAGAACCCTGAACACATTTTGTAACTATTTCGACCCTACTGTTGTTAGAATACTGAATGGACTCACAAACCCTTAGCATTTGCCTGCACCTGTGTTTTTGTTTTGCTGCTGTTTACCTATTATTTATTTATCTATGCTAGTTAACTATGTGATCTGCCTGTATCGCTCGCAAGATAAAGCTTTTCACTGTACCTCGGTACACGTGACAATAAATTCAATTCAATTCAATTCAAGTGCTCTGGGTTAACAGAAGATTTATCAGAAACCAGCAGCATTTGGGTCTTAAAATCTACCTGTCAAAGCCTACTCCTTCAGGGGTTTCACGATGAGAAGGTATGTTGTCTTCCCAAGGGATGGAAGCAGTGCCAAAAGGGAGATCTGGGGTGGGATTCGGAGACAACAGAAAGGCTGTCCTTTTGAGGCAGCTCCATTGTACATGCACATGTGCCCCATACCTCTGGACAGGCAGGGCTGTTTGGTTTCCCATGCAAGAAATGAGTCATCTTTCTCAAAAAAAAACAAAGAACTGCAGATACTGGGAATCAGAAACAAAATCAGAAATTGATGGAAATACCCAAAAGGTCTTGCAGCATCTGCAGAGAGAAAGCAGAGTTAACATTTCAGATCTAATAACTCTTCTTCAGAACTGATCACCTTTCTTGCCTGGTGAGGAGGCACGAGGTTGAGAAGTTTGTTAGTTGAAGCCCTGAAATGACCATTAATTGACCATCAATGGGCTTTTATTTCCAGCAAATCAAGGAAGGTCCCAATGTGGTTTCTCACCCAGAACCCACTTGCAAGGATGGTGAGAAGTGGGTGAGTTCCTCTCCAGTGCAAATTTGCCCATTGTTTCCCCTTTCTCGCTGCTTCTCTCACTGCCTCACAGAGGGAAGGAACATGTAGTATATTCAGGGCTGACATAATGTATCAAGGTGGCATTGCCCCAAAAAATCCTAACTATTTTGTGCTCACTTGACATTTAGAAAGAGAGAAGGTGCAGTTGGCTGTTGAGAGGTACATTGAGATGTGTAAGGCTTTTGGCATTGAGAGCTCAAGAAGAAATAGTAGAAATATTGCTGGAACTAATAGTGCCATGCTGATCTGCCCAGACTAGCCACATTGCCATCTATGGTGACTTGTGGGTACTGGGATACGTGTTCCATCCTCTGATCTCCTTCAGGTGAAACACCAAACAGGCATCCAAAACACTGGAAGCAGACTGTCTTCCCACAGCACATCCACCATTAGTACTGTGTATGTGTTCTCAGAAAATCTGGAAGAATGGGATGCAAGCTTGTCTTAAAAGAAAAAAATTCCACTTTAAATAGGCCAAATGTGGTTGGCAGAAATGGCACTGCAAAAATGACAAGGCTGGTTCCTGGTTTGATCTGGTGGGTGACATCTTAACAATCCTGCTTCAATGAGACCAGGCTTTTCAAACACTTGAACCACATTCTTACAATGCAAGTATGCTGGAAACCACCTTCCCACACCAGTGACCTTGAGTTAAAATCAGGGTTGCTATTTCCACCATGCCTCACGGTTTATACTGTCTTACCTCCCTATGTGTATCATTTTGCATTCTTCCATCTTGACCCAAGTTCACCGAGTATTCTTCTTCCAAGCCTCATATTTTTCCCTTGAGCCAGAGTTCTTGCTGACATCTTTCCATCTCCCAGTTCATGTTATCAGCTTTGCTGCTATAAATCTTTATCAGCACTAATAACTCCAGTCATAGCCTCTTCCTGCCCCACAGCACCACTGCCTTTTCCCTTCCACTCCATTTATGTTGATTTTCCACTTTCTTTATTTGGCACCACCCCCTCCCCCCCAACCTTTCCTGCTATCCACATCCTTTTCCCTGCATATTTGTCCATGTAATTTCTCTGGACTGAATCCATTTCTATATTTCCATCCATTCAAATTCCTTCCCTTTTATTTCACATTGCCCTGTTTCCATCCCAAACTTTCTCTTTCCTTGTACATGCCCCACCATCCTCCTTTGTTACATATCCCACTCCTTTTGGAAGCATTGTAAATCCTTGCTTCCCCTCCCATTCTGAGTAAAACACAATTTTCCATGACCTTTTTCTGTATAATAATGGTGAGGTGATGGTGTAACTATCAGATTACACACCCCATATAAACTAATATCTTTCACAATCTATAGCATAGCCCTCTACATTGGCTTAAATTATGCCCCAACATTGAGGAATTGTACACTGAATACATTACACGTGGTATACTGAAGACAAGAGGATGGTGGGTGATGGTAAAATGGGAAAGCAAATCATTCTCTGAATGTTCCATCAGATCAAAGTGAAAGATTCCTCTGAACAGAGACCTTTGTGTTGGACAGTTTCAAACATGCCTGAACTGACTTTCCAATGCTCAAATTTAAGTGTTTGAGATATTTGAATTAATCAAGTCACTGACTTACCAAATATCTCTGAGACATGCTCATTCCTCCGTGAATAGCTGACTAAGATTTTTCATTCATTGGGGAAGTAATAACACACCTACTGAACTTCAGAAAAGTTTTCTGCAAAGATCGAGTGCTCTCTACAGCACTGCATAGTCCCTTTCCCAATATCTGTTTAAATCTACCACCAAGTCAAGGGCAAGTTTTGGAGAGCAGTAGTCATGATCTCAGAAAGCAGGTGGGCAACCAAACATATTGAACCAATCACACACAGCAAACCAGGAAGTTAAAAACATTTATTATTCTTAATTTTTAATTAAGTTTGACAGAGAGATGATTTAATATAAGTGGATTAAGATAAACTTAAAATAATGCAAATTTTATTATTTTCAGATGTGTGTAAAATATTTTATCATTGCAGAAAAACTTAACATTCCACAAATATAAAATTAGCTGATCAAGATCAGTGTTGTTTTACAGTAATTATAGCACATTTTTTCCAACCCAGTTTCACTGTGTTCAAACAGAGTATAACTTTACTATGGGAGTTTACAGAGAGATTGATGTAAGTTATTGTCGATTCATAATATCTGCTGGAGAAATGTAGAATCATTGATAGCACGTCCACAATTTCCACATTTAACTATGTATGTGTGGACTCCATGTTGCCATTGACAGTTTTGCCATCCTTGTCATGGTAAAATCATCAAATTTGAAAGCACAGGAGAAAACTGTTTAAATCTATTTTAAAAATCGCACAACACCAGTTTATAGTCCAACAGGTTTATTTGGAAGCACTAGCCTTCGGAGCACTGCTCCTTCATCAGGTGGTTGTGGAGTATATGATCATAAGACACAGAATTTATAGCAAAAGTTTACAATGTGATGTAACTGAAATTATATATTGAAAAAGACCTGGATTGTTTGTTTAGTCTCTCATCTTTAGAGGGAACATGTTGGTTTCAGTTCTTTCATATGTAAGTCACAGAACTTTTTTAAAGTTACATTCTCAAGTGAACTTTAATAATTGGTGTCATGTCGGCCCAAATAATGCATTGAAGGTGTTCAGTGCCTTTGGGAGACTGTCTGTGCCACAAAGTTCAGACTGATTCTAATCTAAAAAAGGAATTTACAGAATCTTACATCAATTCATGCTGTTTTTGAGCAAAATAAAATGTAGTCCTGCAAGTACAAAATCACTCCATAAACTTGTGTGTGTGTGTGTGTGTGTGTGTACACACGCGCATGCATGTGGGTGTGGGGGGATGGGATGGGGGGTGGGGCATTATGAGTATCTGTGAGAGAGTATGTCACTGTGAGTGTAAAGGGGTATAAGTCTGTGAGAAGGTGCGTTTGTGCATGAGTGTGGGAGTGTATGTGTGAGTTTATGAGAGAGAGCTTGAGTTTAAGAGAGGGTCTGCGTGAGTGTATGGGTCTGTAGGAGTGTGTGTGTTTGTGTGTGTGTGTGTAGTGCAGTGGGGTCACCTGTAGTGTGACATGAGCCCAAGGCCCCGATTGAGGCTATCCCCATGGGTACCGTATATTGTATCTGTGCTGGGTCTTTGAAAGAATCTGCTTAATTCCACACTCCAGCTTTTTCTCCATAACTGTAAATTATTCCTCTTTGATTGTGGGCCCAATGATTGCCTGTGTGAAATCTGATTCCATCACACTTTCTGGAAATATACTGCAGATCCAAACAATCTCCTGTGTGAATAAGTTCTCATTTCCTTCCTAGATTTTCTGCCAATTATTTTGAATCTATGAACTCTGGTTACCAATGCACTTGCCAGAGGAAATATTTTCTTCTTACTTGCTTTATCAAAACCACTTCGTAAATTTTGAATGCCTTGCTTTGGTCTCTCCTTGGCCTCTGATTGAAGGAGAATAATACAAGTTTCTTGCATCTCTCTACATAATTGAATTCCCTGATTCCTAGTTTCATCTGGGTAAACCTTTTCTTTACTACCTGACATAATTCCTGAGGTCTAAAATCATGCACATTATATCAGTTGGATGAATTGTAAAGGTTTATCCTGAGATCTTTGTTTCTGTAAAAGTAAAATACCATGGATGCTGGAAATCTGAATCAAATGAGTACATGTGCTGGCGAACATCAGCAGGTTTGACAGCATCCATGGATAGAAAAGCTATCTTACCTGTTGAGCTTCCCAGCATTTTCTTTGTTTTTGTATTCACCAACCCACTCACGAAGCCAGTTATTCCATATGCTATACCAATAGCTTCATAAATTTCACCTGCAAACTTCAAGAGTGTAGGAGTTACACAACCACAGATTCCACTGCTTTTGCATCAACACTTCAAAGTAGTACCATTTAGATTGAATTACAATTCATTGTTTCATGTTTGACCTCATTAAATCTGATTTTAGCTGCTACTGTTTATATTAGTGTCTTTCTTTCATTGTCTGTGGTATTAAAGTACAAATATTGTCTTCACGCTCTTCTCAGTTCCCTGGCCCAGTACAGGTTTTAAGGTGTGACCATCAATATGCTCTTGAAGCAGCCACTAAAATAGTTTCAGTCAAGTCTCTACAGGAATACTCCTACCTCAGAGTAAAAAAAATATGGTTACAGGACCTATTTCAGAGATTTCAGCAAAAAAATCTAGCCTGATAGCTTGTTGCTATACTGAGGCAGTGGTGCATCTCTCAGGTTGATATGAAACCTTCATGACATTATTTGAAGAAGAACTAGAGACTTCACTTGGTATTGGTGTCATTCAATGTTGTAGTATTGCACTGATTCCAGACCTGCACCTTTAAGACCACTCCATGAAATCACACAGGTGATGTTCCACTATAAAGGTATCTATTTCACCTCCAGTCACTCTCCCTGTGCAACAGAGTCAATACAGTCAGTTATGGAGTCATAGAGTCCTACAGCACAGAGACAGGATCTTTGGCCTAAACTAGTCCATGCCGACCAAAATGTTCATCCATGCTAACCCCATTTCTCTGCACTTGGCCCATAGCCTCCTAATCCTTTCCTATCCATGTCTCTGTCCAAATGCATTTTAAATGTTGTTAATGTACCTGCCTGTACTTCCACTGGCATCTCATTTCATATGCATACCACCCTCTATGTAAAAAGGTTGCCCCTCAGTTTCCCTTTTATTCTTTCCCCAACCTTAAACTAGTACTTGATTCCCTAACCCTGAGAAAAAGACTGAGTGTATTTACCCAATCCATGTCTCTCAAGATCTTATAAACCTCTATAAGATCCAACCTCAGTCTCCAATGCTCGAAAGAAAAAAAGTCCTAGTTGTCCAACCTCTCCCTATAAGTCAGACCATTGAGTCCAGGCAACATCCTTGTAAATTTATTCTGCACTTTTTCCGGTTTAATAACATCCTTCCTATAACAAGGTGACCAAAACTGAACACAATACTCCAAGTGCGGCTTCACC
This sequence comes from Chiloscyllium plagiosum, assembly GCF_004010195.1. Classification (NCBI taxonomy): domain Eukaryota; kingdom Metazoa; phylum Chordata; class Chondrichthyes; order Orectolobiformes; family Hemiscylliidae; genus Chiloscyllium; species Chiloscyllium plagiosum. Next base: position 34,951,173 of record NC_057720.1, on the reverse strand, counting down.
AACATCCTGTATAACTATAATCAAACTTCCCATCTTCTATACGCAAAGTCTTGACTGATGAAGGCCAGTGTGCTAAAAGCCTTCTTCATTGTTCTGCCTACCTGTAACTCCACTTTCAGAGAAATGTGAACCTGTACTCCAAGATCCCTCTGTTCCACTGCACTCCTTAAGGCCCGACCATTTTCCATGAAATTCCCACCTTGATTTGACTTTCCAAGACGCATGACCTCACACTTGTCTATATTAAACTCCATTTGCCATTTCTCAGCCCACTTTCCCAGGTGATCAAGGTGCTGCTGCAATTTCTGATAACCTTCCTCACTGTCCACAGTACTGCCTATTTTAGTGTCATCAGCAAACTTACTAATCAGGCCTTGTACATTCTCATCCAAATCATTAATATAGTTAACAAACATAATGGGTAGTTACATAATGTAGAGCAACACCAATAAGCACAGAACCCAGAGTGTGTGTGTACATCTGTGACTTGGTAGCATTGTTATTAGTGTTTTACGTAAACTTCAAGACATCTGAGTAAACATATTTTACATGGGCAAACATATAGATTAAAAAAAACACAAATGAAAGCTAGATGTGGCACCAAGTTAGTGGCAGTAAGTGGGTACTAAAGGCTGAAAAAGCGATAGCAGTGTACCAGCTGTGAAAATGAGTTTTCATAAATGTTATCCATTAATCTATCCAAATTCAGAGTTGAAGTTATAAATATAAGTAATTGTTAAACTTGAAAGGGAAAAGATTTACAAGGATGTTGTTGGGGTCAGAGGGTTTGAACTAAAGGGAGAGGCTGAATAGGCAGCGGCAATTTTCCCTGGGGCGTTGAAGGCTGAGGAGTGACCTTATAGAGGTTTATAAAATCATGAGGGACATGGATAAAGTGAATAGCTAAAGTTTTTTTCCACGGGGTAGGGGAGTCCAAAATGAGAGGACATAAGTTTAAGGTGAGAGGGGAAAGTTTTAAAAAGGACCTAAGGGGCAATTTTTCATGCAGAGGTTGGTGCGTGTATGGAACAAGCTGTCAGAGGAATTGGTAGAGGCTGGTCCAATTACAACATTTAAAAGGCATCTGGATGGGTACATGAATAGGAAGGGTTTAGAGGGATATGGGCCAAATGCTGGCAAATGGGACTATATTAATTTAGGATATCTGGTCAGGATGGATGAATTGGACTGCAAGGTCTGTTTCCGAACTGTATAACTGTCTGACTCCATAACCAGGACAACCAAACAAGAAACAAACCTATACTGAAACACTGAGTATTACTTCTCTCCCTTTTTCAAAAAAGGGAAATCTATACAAAGCTTAGTAAAGTACTTGTTTTTAAAAATGATTGTTTAACAGTGCTAAAGGATAGCTCTGACCTAAGTAAGTGATCCTGGAACAAAAGTACAGAAAACAGGCATAAAAGTAATTGTTTTCTATAACAAAGAAAATGACTTCGATCAATTACACCATTTAAATTACACCATTTGAGGGTGGCACGGTGGCACAGTGGTTAGCACTGCTGCCTCACAGCGCCAGAGACCCGGGTTCAATTCCCGCCTCAGGCGACTGACTGTGTGGAGTTTGCACGTTCTCCCCGTGTCTGCGTGGGTTTCCTCCGGGTGCTCCGGTTTCCTCCCATAGTCCAAAGATGTGCAGGTCAGGTGAATTGGCCATGCTAAATTGCCCGTAGTGTTAGGTAAGGGGTAAATGTATGGGTGGGTTGCGCTTCGGCGGGGCGGTGTGGACTTGTTGGGCCGAAGGGCCTGTTTCCACACTGTAAGTAATCTAAAAAAAATCTAAATTTTTGAAAATCGGTGCAAAATATTTTAATCGCATAATGGAGTTAGATTGGAAACTAATGGGCAGGACAAGTAGAATAGTAACCTCAGAATTGCTACCAGTGCCACGGCCAAAGAATGAGATGAAGAACAGAGAGCAAGTGCAGCTAAACACCTGGCTGCAGGGCTGGTATAGGAGGGAGTGCTTCAAATATGTGGATCATTGGGACCTATACAAGGAGGACAGGTTGCATCTGAACTAGAGGGGCACCAATATCCTGGGGGGGAGGTTTGCTCGTGCTCTTCAGCAGCATTTAAACTAGTTTGGCATGGAGATTAGGAACAGGAACCGTGGATCGGAACATGGGGTTGGTTGGGAATAGGCAAATACATGTGCAGAGAGTCTGTGAGTAAAAATAGACAGTTGATAAGCCAAAGTTGCAGTCAGTGTGATGTGTTGAAGTGTGTATATTTTAACCCAAGAAGACTAAAGAAATTGAGGGTTTGGTTAAGAAAAAGAAGGAAGCATATGTAAGGTATAGACAGGATAGATCGAGTGAATCCTTAGAAGAGTATAAAGGAAGTAGGAGTATAATTAAGAGGGAAATCAGGAGGACAAAAAGGGGACATGAGATAACTTTGGCAAAGAGTCAATAGAGTCAATAGCCAGAGACTTTTCCCCAGGGCAGAATTCACTGGTATAGGAAGTCATAGTTTGAAGATATTAGGAGAAAGGTATAAAGGATACATCAGAGGTAGGGTCTTTACGAAGAGAGTTGTGAATGCATGGAATGCGTTGCCAGTTGAGGTGGTGGAAGCGAAGTCATTGGGGACATTTAAGCGACCACTGGACATGTACTTGGATAGCAGTGAGTTGCGGGGTGCGTAGGTTAAGTTACTATATTTTACATTAGGATTAAGTCTTGGCACAACAGCGTGGGCTGAAGGGCCTGTTCTGTGCTATACTTTACTATGTTCTAAATAGAATTAAGGAGAATACAAAGGGTTTACACAAATATATTAAGGACAAAAAGTTAACTAGGGAGAGAATAGGGCCCCTCAAAGATCAGCAAGGTGGCTTTTGCGTGGAGCCGCAGAAAATGGGGGAGATACTAAATGAGTATTTTGCATCAGTATTTACTGTGGAAAAGGATATGGAAGATATAGACTATAGGGAAATAGATGGTGACATCTTGCAAAATGTCCAGATTACAGAGGAGGAAGTGCTACTGTCTTGAAACGGGTAAAGGTGGATAAATCCCCAGGACCTGATCAGGAGTACCCGAGAACTCTGTGGGAAGCTAGAGAAGTGATTGCTGTGCCTCTTGCTGAGATATTTGTATCATTGATAGTCACAGGTGAGGTGCCGGAAGACTGGAGGTTGGCAAATGTGGTGCCACAGTTTAAGAAGGGTGGTAAGGGCAAGCTAGCGAACTATAAACTGGTGATCCTGACCTTGGTGGTGGGCAAGTTGTTGGACGGAATCCTGAGGGACAGGATGTACATGTATTTGGAAAGGCAAGGACTGATTAGAGATAGTCAACATGGCTTTGTGCATGGGAAATCATGTCTCACAAACTCAATTGAATTTTAGAAGAAGTAACAAAGAAGATTGATGAGGGCAGAGCAGTAAATGTGATCTATATGGACTTCAGTAAGGCGTTCGACAAGGTTCCCCATGGGAGACTGATTAGCAAGGTTAGATCTCATGGAATACAGGGAGAACTAGCCATTTGGATACAGAACTGGCTCAAAGGTAGAAGACAGAGGGTGGTGGTGGAGGGAGGGTTGTTTTTCAGACCGGAGGCCTGTGACCAGTGGAGTGACGCATGGATTGGTGCTGGGCCGACCAGTGGAGTGACGCATGGATTGGTGCTGGGCCTTCTACTTTTTGTCATTTACATAAATGATTTGGATGCGAGCATAAGAGGTACAGTTAGTAAGTTTGCAGATGACACCAAAATTGGAGGTGTAGTGGACAGCGAAGAGGTTTACCTCAGATTACAACAGGATCTTGACCAGATGGGCCAATGGGCTGAGAAGTGGCAGATGGAGTTTAATTCAGATAAATATGAGGTGCTGCATTTTGGGAAATCAAATCTTAGCAGGGCTTATACACTTAATGGTAAGGTCCTAGGGAGTGTTGCTGAACAAAGAGAACTTGGAGTGCAGGTTCATAGATCCTTGAAAGCGGAGTCGCAGGTAGATAGGATAGTGAAGAAGGCATTTGGTATGTTTTCCTTTATTGGTCAGAGTATTGAATACAGGAGTTGGGAGGTCATGTTGCGGCTGTACAGGACATTGGTTAGGTCACTATTGGAATATTGTGTGCAATTCTGGTCTCCTTCCTATCAGGAAGATGTTGTGAAACTTGAAAGGGTTCAGAAAATATTTACAAGGATGTTGCCAGGGTTGGAGGATTTGAGCTATGAGAGGCTGAACAGGCTGAGGCTGTTTTCCCTGGAGCGTCGGAGGATAAGGGGTGACCTTATAGAGGTTTACAAAATTATGAGGGACATGGATAGGATAAATAGGCAACATCTTTTCCCTGGGGTTGGGGAGTCCAGAACTAGTGGGCATAGATTTAGGGTGAGAGGGGAAAGATATAAAAGAGACAAAAGGGCCAACCTTTTCACAAGAGGGTGGTACATGTATGGAATGAGCTGCCAGAGGATGTGGGGGAGGCTGTTACAATTGCAACATTTAAGAGGCATTTGGATGGGTATATGAATAGGAGGTGTTTGGTGGGATATGGGCCGGGTGATGGCAGTTGGGACTAGATTTGGTTGGGATATCTGGTCGGCATGGATGGGTTGGACCGAAGGGTCTGTTTCCATGCTGTACATTTCTATGACTCTATAACTCTCTGAGGTAGGGGAGTCCTTAATGAATACTTTGCTACAGTATTCACTAGTGAGATGGACCTTACCATTCGTGAAGGCAGTGTGAAACAGGCTGATTGCTCAAATAGGTTGATGTTAAGGAGGATGAGCTTGAAATTTTGAAAAACATAAGAATATACAAGATGGAACATTCCTAACGTTTCTATGGGAAATGAGGGAAGAGATTGCTGTGCCTTTGGCGATGATCTTTGTGTCCTTGCTGTCCACTGGAGTTATACCAGATGATTGGAGGGCTGCAAATCTGATTCCTTTGTTCAAGAAAGGGAATGGAGAGAATCCTGGGAATTGCTGACCACTCAGTCTTATGTCAGTGGTGGGCAAAGTATTGGAAAAGGTTCTGAGAGAAGGATTTATGATTATTTGGAAAAGCATAGCTTGATTCGGGATAGTCAACATGACATTGTGAGGGGCAGGTCATGCCTCATAAGCCTTGTTGAATTTTTGGGGATGTGACAAAACACACAGATGAAGGTAAAGCAGTGGATGTGGTGTACATGGATTTTAGCAAGGTGTTTGATAAGGTTCCCAATGGCAGGCTCATTCAGAAAGCAAGGATGCATTGGCCTACATGGAAGTGTGGCTGTCCAGATACAGAATTGGTTGGCCCATAGAAGAGAGAGAGTACTAGTTGATGGAAAGGAGTCAGCCTGGAGCTTGGTGACCTACAATATTGCACATGGATATGTTCTATGACCTCTGCTCTTTGAGTTGTATAAATTACTTGGATGAGGAAGTGGAAGGATGTGTTAGTAAGTTTGCTGATGACCCAAAGGTTTGTGGAGTTGTAGATAGTGTGGAGTGCTGTTATAGATTGCAATGGGACATTGACAGAATACAGAGCTGGGCTGACAAGTGGCAGATGGAGTTCAACCTGGACAAGTGTGAAGTGATTTATTTTGGAAGGTTGAATTTGAATGCAGATTACAGGGTTAAAGGCAGGAGTCTTGGAAGTGTGGAGGAACAGAGGGATCTTGGGGTGCATGTTCATAGATCCCTCAAATTTACCATCCAAGTTGATAGGATAGTTAAGAGGGCGTATGGTGTGTTGGCTTTCATTGGCAGGGGGATTGAGTTTAGGAGCTGTGAGGTTATGCTGCAGCTCTATAAAACCCTGGTTAGACCACGCTTGGAATATTGTGCTCAGTTCTGGTCACGTCATTACAGGAATGATGTGGAAACTTTAGAGAGGGTGCAGAGGAGATATGCCAGGACACAGCCTGGACTGGAGGGCAAATATCATGGAGAGGTTGAAGGAGCTAGGGCTTTTCTCATTGGAGCGAAGAAGGATGAGCGATGACTTGATAGAGATATACAAGATGATGAGGGGCATAGATAGAGTGGATAGTCAGAATTTTTTTTTCCCAGTGTGGAAATGGTTATCACAAGGGTGTATAATTTTAAGATGATTGGAGGAAGGTTTTGGGGAGATGTCAGAGGTAGGTTCTTTGCACAGAGAGTCATGGGTGTGTGGAATGCACTGCCAGCACTTGTAGTAGATTGAGATACATTAGGGACATTGAATAGGCACATGGAGTTTAGTAAAATGTAGGATATGTGGGTTAGGTTGAACTTAGAGTAAGATAAGAGGTTGGCACAGCATTGGAGCCGAAGGGTCTGTACTGTGCAGTACTGTTCTATGTTTTGTGTGATGTCATCATTGCTTGTTTTGGTGCAAATGCCACCCAAAGGCACAAAACTGTAACTTTTAATACTGAACAACTCTGAAAGTTGCAATAACAGAAAAGAGAAGGTAGTTAGAAAGCAAGAAAATCATCACACTACAAGACAGGAACTTACATTGGCATTTTTGAGAGTGGAAATCAAATAAGAAAGATGAAGGGAAAACATTGAATCACAGACTAATCTTTGGCATTCTGTCTGAACCTCCCTTGTTTAAAGAAAGAATCAATCTTTAACTTATGGATCAGGAAATAACTGACAAAGAATGACAGATCATCAAATGTCTTCTGACTTGGACAATGAAGAGTTAAGAAGAATAAACTCCTCAGTATTTCTGACAAAGACCATAGTGCAGTCACTGTGTCATGCAGAAAATGTGGGAGCCAGTTTGCTTGCAACCAGATAACAGAGGTATTAATGAGGGAATGTGAGACCTGTTTTACCAGTGTTGATTGAGAGCTTAATGTTGACCAGAATCTTTGAGAGATTTATCCCAATCTTGAAAAATAGTAATGGAATCTTTTATGTCCAATAGATAAGGAAGATGAGTTCTTGACTTAACATCTCATTGAAAAATAACACCTCCAACAATGCAGCACTGACCAGTATGAATTGAGGAGTAATCCTCGAAAATGTGCTCAAGGACCTGGAGTGGGATTTCAACCTAGAAACTGTAGCTTCATCAAAGTAAATGCCACTGCTGAGCTGCATGAGGCTAATAATTTTGACTGTAAGTACTATGACAGACAATGATTAGATTAGATTAATTTAGATTTTATTGTCCCATGCACCAGTGTACAGGAGTGCACAGAAAAGTGTACAGAGTCACCACTCTCCAGTGCCATCTTAGAATACAATAGTTAGAATTAAAAACAAGAGCTGTAATTAAAGAAACAGAAACAAAAAGAAAATAAAATGTCCAGATCACCCTCGTTGCCACCGCTGTGAGTCACCAACACTGCCTGTGCTGGACCACCAATGCCACGGTCCTGTCACCACTGCAATCGCCACTTTGACACTGCCATGAGTCCTGTTCTTCATCACTGCCTGTGCCAGACTCATCAACATCACAATTGCCACGCTCTGACATCATCACTTGCTGCTGGGCTCACCTCGCCACCATTATCTTGGAGTCAGTTGAAATATCAGAGTGCACAATCTTCCTGAACAAATGTGACAATGTAACCCTTTTGAACCAATGCTGACATCAAAGCGCCATCGATGCTGGTGCTGCCGCCACTGCCTCGCGTCCTGCACTGGGCCCACCAAAATCAAAATCGCCACCCTCCAGTGCCACCTTTCGCTGCTGGGCCACACCCACTGCCATCGCCGATGCCATTGGTTCCACTCAGCTGGGCTCCCCAAGGGGCAAAAGGTAAGAGAGGACTGTAGAGAGATAAAAGGAAAAGTATAAAGAAAAGGAGAAAAAAAAGGAAAAGAGAACTGGATGGATGGAAGAAAGCAGCAGACAAGTCAGGGCCCAAATTTTGCTACTCTGCCGCCTTCATCTTGGAATGAAAAAAGGTGCTTATAAGGACAACAAATGAATAAAACTTTTCATAAAATATTTGGTCTACATTTAAAGTTGAGAACATTGTTATCATTTCAATATTGGGAAATTATCCTGCTTTTTGCTGAGTTCAAAATTCATGCATTTCCTCAGGCCTTATTACTATATGGTGCATTGTATGTTGTGGCAGATCATGCATAATGGTTCTCATACACTTGGATAGTATTATTTGCTGACAAGGCTGAAACCATTTCCTGGCAAAGACTTAAACAAACCTACTAACTTTCCCACATGAGAGCATACAACATCGTTCTGCGTAGGCATTGTGACCTAATTATAAAATGGAGAAATAATAAAACACAAGAATAATGCAAAATCCTTGAAGTAAATACTCGGTGTCAATAGTTGCTGACAATTATTTTACTAGTTTTCCTGTAGTTTTAATAGAGAGCTTTCATTACCACGATAAATTCTGGGATGACAATGCTACCATGGTCAAGATACTCTTTTACTCTGTAATGCATTCACAAATCCCACAGGCTGTAAAGAGAGCCAGATAAATACAAATGAAGTAAAAGGGAGAAACAGGATAAGGAGAGACAAATATATTAATACTATGTAGTTGCCTCTCTATTTAATATTGAGCAAATTTCTCTGCACTTCTTTCCATCTTTGTGTCTTTGGTCACATGCCTGTACTTTGTAACTACAAGTCTTATGCATGAAATTGATGGTTCTTCCTTCAAACAACCAGCAGTGTGTTAAAGAATTGACATTACAGTAGAATCAGTAGTCACTAGGAAATTAGGAAGACTATCATTCATTGGTTATTACTGGACCAATGAAATCTATTGAAATGAAATCGTAGACCTCAGCTATTTTAAAATCTAACACACTCTTAATAAATGTGGGAAAAACATCTGTTTTCCATGTTTTTTGCCAGTCAGAGCAACTGATAATGAGTCTTTGTCTGGAGTGGAAAAATATTAGTGTGTGTAATTTCTTTTCATGCTATTGCGCTTCATTCAATCATTCCCTCTAATAACTCCCTGACGTGGACAAGGAGTCTTTTTTCATAAACAAAAATAGAAATTGCTAGAAAAGCTCAGCAGGTTTGGCAGCATCTGTGGAGAGAAATCAGAGTTCACATTTCAGGTCCAGTGGCCTTTCCTCAGGACTGAGTCGTTTTGATTTACAGAGTCTAGATTAGAGTGGTGCTGGAAAAGCTCAGCAGGTCAGGCAGCATCTGAGGAGCAGTAAAATCAGTATTTGCCCGAAACATCGATTTTCCTGCTCCTCGGATGCTGCCTGACCTGCTGTGCTTTTCCAGCACCGCTCTAATCTAGACTCTGTAAATCAAAGTCTAGCATCTGCAGTCCTTGCTTTTACCTTTTTGATTTACAGTCATTTTTCATGTTTTATCGCTAATTTTAGTATAGGTGCAGGTCAGCACTTTTACACTTGACAAGTGAACTATGTCAATTTCCTATATTACAGCAGTGATTCTGACATTATAACAATTACGACTCTTCTAAAGTACTTAATTATCTGTTAAAGCACTTTGGGTGAGGTCATGAAGGGCACTACTGTATACAAGTGCAAGTCTTTTTCTTTTCAATTCTATGCCATGATAAGGTCATTATTTAATTTTCCTCCCTTAGTTCCTCAATTATAAGATCAATGACAGATTCCATAACAATTTTGTGAATTATTTTTTCTTTTCCCTGTGCTTCAATGAGGTGTTTTACTGGCTACACAGCCTATTCAATTCCCAAAATGTTTCTTCTTCAGTTGCTCCATCACTGTTGTAATTGACAGTGCTTAACACAAATTGCTGCCACCTTCATGTTGTTTTGATTGTTTAACAATGGAAGATGAATATTGGAAATACAGTCTCGTTTAAATTAAGGAAAGGGAGGCACCACGAGTGAAATTTGAGACTTTGGAGGAATTCTTTGTGAAACATAATCATGGTGTGTAGCTGTTTTGGTTGCCAAAACAACTTATTTACATACACATGATAAAACAGAAATCAGCATAGAATACATTATTTATTTACAACAGCTGGGCCGGTGAGTGAACCAGAAACACAATTACTCCAGTTTAAGATAGAATTTACAAACTTGATTTACAGACTTTTAAAAACTTTATTAATTAATGTCTCTTATTATCAGACATTTAGTTCTGATTCTCACAGAAGTGTGTCCTGGGCAAAATAAGCTGAGGCAAATGGGACTAGGTTAGATTAGGATATCTGATCGGCATGGGTAAATTGGACCAAAGGGTCTGTACATCTCTCTGACTCTATGACTCTATCTCCTTGTGGGGTCTGGAGGAGTGCCTGGAATGCAAAATAGAACTTACCTGTTAGGGATTCTTCACCTTCTAATTTTCTTCTGCCTTGGCTTCAGCCTTACAGGGAAGATACAATGATTTCCCCAAAACAACCGGATCTCTGCAATGTCACCAGACTGCAATCTGTATATTTAAAGACCAACCCTATTGGCTTCTGGCACTTCTTTACCGCTTGTCAAGTAAAACAGATTTAAATCATATAAAGGATAAGTAGACATAGGTAGGACATGTCTTGCATTTTACTATTAACACACCTGGTTGATGCAAAGCTCAAATCACCCCTCCCAGATTTCCATTTGAGCAGGCAGACAGTTAATTCTAAATAGATTAGATTAGATTCCCTACAGTGTGGAAACAAGCCCTTCGGCCCAGCAAGTCCACACCAACCCTCCGAAGAGTAACCCACCCACCTCTGACTAAAGCACCTAGCACTATGAAGGATGGACCTCATGAAAATCGTCCCTGCAATAGTTCCTCACTAATGTTAGAAATCAAAGCACCAGTAATTATCTCTGATCTCCTTGCAGGTGTCCCTCCATTGCCAAGTGTCACTTGAACAGTGGAGAATCTATGAGAATAATTAAGGATTGTTGATTCCAGAATATCGAGGACAAGGATGGTTCTTTTTTTTTGAAATCATACCATCAAATCAACCAAATAAGCAACTACACCAGTAAGAATTACCAACACTGCCCAACAGGAGCATAGCCGTGAAAACAAAAGTGGAAACCTCTTGTAGAGTCCCTACCCTAGAACCAGGAGGCCTAGGTTTAAGTCCCACCTGTTCCAGAGGTGTTGGGCTGTAGAGCTTGTTTCCACACTGGAGGGAATCTAATCTCATCTAATCTCCAAACAGATTGATTAGAGAAAAACAATTGATGGAAGGGTAGATAAAGTGGTAGAGGCTAGCTCACAATTTTGCTGGAGGAGGGGGAGATAATGCACTGTTCTTAAAAAGGTCAGGCAATGGTGAATTGTAATATTTAACAATTTGATGACAAATCTGTTCCTATAAAACTTACATAGTCTCCTCAACAGTTCCTTCAATAATTTTAATTCTTTGCTTGAGATGAACACCTACAGAGTAAGAGAGCTATTATTCTGAACTGCACAATTTTGGCTTTCGCAACCACTCTGTCACCACTTAACACAACAGGAACAATCCTGTGCTTCATGCTCCTCTAGCCCGATTGACACTATATCAAAAGGAAAGAGTATTGAACTGATTCAGTGCTCGATTACTCTGTTGGCCTTGGGTTTCAGGAAACCTGAACTTTAAAAGTTTTGGTGCAGCACAAAAGAGTGCCTGTTTTTTTTTGTAAGTTCCAGATGCTTAACAGTTAAATGCTGGAAAGGTATCAATATAAGAAACCTTCAATAGTCTCCTGGCCTTCCTTGCATTCAGGACAAATTATTCTTTGTTTGGTGTAGTAAGTCCTTGGACAGGTCTGTGGTGTTTTGAACTGTGCTTTATGTGTTCAGTTCTCTGGATTGCTTCTTTCAGTGATCAAATGGGGATAGTTGCCAGATAAAAGGTCATAGACATCCCATGGCAGATCATAATGATATTGTGTCCCCATGGACTGTGATAAAGGCACTCATTTTACCACTGTACTTAGAAATTATAGTCCAGGAAGGACAACAATGCCTACAACCATGCGTATTAAGAAGAAATGACTTGGCATTGATCCAGTGCCTTTGTTTTATTAGTTTTATTTAAAACAACTCAATACTTTTGTGCCTTGCGTCATAATGTATAACATTCAGCTGGTATAACTTTCTCCTACTCTTTAAATCTGCATTTAGGATCCACGCAGATCAGTTACATACTGCTTGTGTCTTAGTGCCCTCTTTACCTTTCTCTCTACCAAAGCAACAACAAAATACTCTTGGCATACACTCTGACTGCAGGTTCAGCATCAAATGTTTGGATCAGTTGAAATTACCACCAACTTAACTTTGAAAGCAAAGTCACTCTTTTTAGTTCCTATCATCATCATTGTGAAGAAGTGTTTTCACCTTCATCCCCTGTGATTGTCTTCTCTGATTACATCAGAATAAATCTTTAACTTCTAGGCTGATTTTACAACAATTAATATTATTCACTTGAAATTTTGCCCCTGCTTCTTTTTAATATGTTGAATGGACATAATTGAGCTTCTTTCACCTAACCACTGCATCAATGGACACTGGCAGAGAGTAGAAGAACATTAAACATTGGAAAAATAGTTGATTTAAAGGAAGAGCTATATATTATTGTAATGTGATGGAGAAGTTATTTCTGTTGAAATGGAGACTGAGATATCAGCCTTTAGACCCCAAAAAATGGTTGGTTCTTCTAACACAGTGCCAGGGACCCAGGCTTGATTCCAGCCTTGAGTGACTGTGCAGAGTTTGCATGTTCTCCCTATGTCTTTATGGGTTTCCTCCAGGAGCTCCAGTTTCCTCCCACAGTCCGGAGACGTGCAGGTTAGATGGATTGGCCATGTTAAACTGCCCACAGTGTTTGGGAAGTTTAGGTCAGATTTAGCCATGGGAAATGTAGGGTTTTGGGGATATGGTAAGGTTTTGGTGGGATGCTCTTTGGCTGGTTGGTGCAGACTTGATGGGCCAAATGGCCTGTTTCCACACTGTAGGGATTCTATGAGGTCCTCCCTTATCCTTATAAACTCCAGTAGATACAATCCTAACCAACTCAATCTCTCCACATATGTCAGTCCTGCCAATCCAGGAATCGATTTGGTAAACCTTCATTGCACGCCAGCTATAGCATGAAAATCCACCCTCAAGCCATCCTTGCACAGTTGAGAACATTGACTCTTCTGCAAACTCCATCTCAATGCTGCTCTTTGCTGGATCTTCATGTGGTACTTCCCTCCAGGACCTTCTGCAGCAAAATATCCAATGTACTATTCTGAATAGTGTTGTCTAGGCAATGCAACCTTGCCCCAGGCATTCTGATGACAGTGATATGAGGATAGATTCCCCTTTGTAACAGGTGAGCTTTGGGTGACAAGCAGTTTTAAAGAGCTTCTGGCAGCAGCGAACATACCTCCTAAATGTTGCAGAGTTTTCTTGCATCACACAGTTATGGTGCTCCATTATATTATAATATTATACACCATGATGTAATGGAAGAAATCATTAGATTGAAAGGTTAGCCAGAAGCCTGGCAGATACATGTAGTGTCAAGCTTTCTCACCCTGTCTTATATCATTGTTTCCAAGAACTTACCAACCAGAAAAAACCAGGCCTTGAATTATTTTTCTTCTCTCAAACTTAACACCATTTAATTTACAATTCTGGGAATAAACAGGTTTAAGAAAACATTGTAAAGTTTTACCCAATCTGCTTGCTTCAATAGTGGCTCAGTGGTTAGCATTGCTGCCTCACAGTGCCAGGGACTCGGGTTCGATTCCAGCCTTGGGTGACTGTCTGAGTGGGGTTTGCACATTCTCCTCATGTTTGTGTGGATTTCCTCACACAATCCAAAGATGTGCAGATTAGTTGGCCATGCTAAATTGCCCATAGTGTTCAAGGGTGTGTAGGTTAGGTGCATTAGTCAGGGGTAAATATAGAGTGGGGAAATAGGTCTAGGTGGGTTACTCTTCAGAGGGTCGGTGTGGACTTTTTGGGCCAAAGGGCCTGTTTCCACACTGTAGGGATTCTAAATTCAATGGGCCACACAATTTGCCAGCATTACCCATGTGTTAAATGCTGTGAAACATATGAAGTGTCTGCTCAACCATTATTGATAACATCTCTCAAAAACATACGATGAAAGTGACTTACCATCAATTATGCAATTAGAGTCAAAATAATTCAGATAAAAATGTCTAGATAGATGGTAATAGACAACAATGCGAACAGGAAAAAGAGCTGTTTTTTCTTCAGACGGTACAAACAAAACATTTGGAAATTTTTATATTTTTCTCCTAACTCTCCAAGGTCTGTGGTTGTGTTTATTCAACATGATCAAATGTGGGAAGACCAGAGTTCTTAGAGACTATTACAGTTTAAAGGGAAAGGGAAGGAAATCCAAAGAAATGGTCTGGAAATCGCATCCTATTTGCTCAATTATTATTTCTTATTTCAGAGTCCTTTGTTGTGTATTTTGCGGTTTGTGAATAGTGGGAATGAAGCTTGGGATGACAATAGCAGTGATGACAATTCCAAAGGAGTTAGCAATGGCTGCTGTTTCTCTGCTTTTTATTTACTAGCACTGGCAAGGAGAGGAGCTACAACACTCAATTGTATTCACTACATTTGTTAATCAAAGGGTTTAATCTGCTGCTCATTATCTTTTCTCCTTACTTTGAAATATCCATGACTTGTTTTGACAGGCTCTTTCATATTTGAAAAGCAATGGCCACACATGCAGTCTTCCTTTTTAGTCTCTCCTTGTCCTTGTTTCTTTTTCCAATCACCCATTCAGACCACTAATTTAGATTTTAAATGGATAAATGGGAAAACTGTGCTGTATGTTTCTCTAGCCGATGAGATGTGCTAGAGGTAGGGTTTACAAAACAGTCTCATTATTTGCTGCATTGTATTTAAGGAATAATTTTAGAGATTTAGACTACTGATGGAGACCCTCAGAAAATTATCACCACAAGTGCCTAAAGTCTAATATATATTTCCAGTGGATAAGACCACCCCAACAGCAGCACAAATTCACGGAATGATTCCTCAATCCTTTTTAAGTGGGTGAAGGTTATTACTGATTTAGCTATTGAGCAGTTGAGGATTGGTTGATTTCACCATGATTCAAAACAGATTTTGGCCCACAAGAAGTGGCAAGATAATTTGGGGGTTAGATGGCAATCTGATTCTTGGGTCTACAGGGAATGTATACTCCTTCGAGCAGTTTCTTGTCAGGCTCCTCCATTGCTGTTGTTACACTGACCAACTGCCAGTACTGGTGTGGAGAGATTTCATTCACTGGAGCAAATTCAAAGTAATTATCTTTAATCACCACCACAAATTTTGTCCCCTTGTCCTGAATTCCATTCCTACCTCCAGCCAATGTTTAAATTTGAACTGAACTGTGAGCAACCTTGCCATGTTTCCAACTCCGAAACCTTGCCAACACCAAATCTGCTTACTTTCACTCTCAAATCACATCTCTCCACCAGCGATTCTGCTTATCCATTGCTGAAACCTTGGTCTATGAATTTGTTAGTTTCAAGACGCTCCTGGCCATCATACCATCCAGCTTATTTATATATTTTTTATAATATATTTTTATTAAGAAAAAATATTACAACAAATACAAAACAATGCAATTCAAAACAGTACAAAAATAGTACAAAACTAAACCCAACTAATAAAAAAAATTCCCCCACCGACCCTCCTATACGAATGTATAAACATATAGAGAAGTATAAAATTAAAAAAAACCGAAACTAGCTATTTAAATAACTATATAAATACCCAACAACAAACAAATAAATAGTAATAACTCAGCCCAGCCAAACAAAACACTCATACATTCACAGTTCCTCCTCCCTGGATATTGGACTCATGAAACACAATCGTTACGGCTATATAAAAGCCCTTGTTAGTGTGGCAGATAAATCTGTGTCCAGGTATTTCATTTAGGGTTGCCATGTCTTGTAAAAATTCTCAGTTTTGTGGTGTACCATATTTGTGAGAAAATCCAGGGGAATATGCTCCATAACAATCTTCTGCCAACCCGACAGGCCTGGGGGTTTTTCGGATATCCACCCTAGCAAGATATTCTTCCTTGCACAGAATATAAGAATATTGAAAAGTTTTTCCTTATGCGAGTCTGCAGGAAATACAATGGGTAGGCCCAAAAGGAGCGAAATAGGGTCCTTCTCCACCCCTACACTTAAAATCCTCCATTGCACCCATCACAGCTCTCCAATATGTTTGAAGCCTGTCACAAGACCAAAGACAATGGGTAAGAGTACCCATACAGACCTTGCACTTGGGACATGCTGAAGATACCCCTGGTTTAAATTTTGACAAACAGTCTGGGGCTAAGTGGACCCTGTGGAGAATCTTCACCTGTAAAGCATGGGTCCTATTGCAAATTGATATCTTCCTTGCATTCTCCCAAATATCCTCCCATGCCTCTGAAGAAACTTCAACATCCAGCTCTCTTTCCCACATCTTACAGAGTCGATCAGACTCATCTGAGGTGGCACCCCCCAATTGGTCATATAGAGTACTGACAGAGAGTGTACTCTTAGCCCTTAGTACCCCTCTTTTTATGTCAGATTTGTAGGGATTAGTCAAAAGTGTGGTCTTTTTTTGAATAAAATCCCTAACTTGAAAAAAATGAAAGAGGTCTCTATTAGGTAACTCGTACTTCCGTACTAACTGATCGAAGGACATCATTACATCTCCGTCAAATAAATCACCCATGCAAGATATACCCCTAGCTTCCCAAAGTTTAAATCCTGAATCTATCACACCTGGTTGAAAACTCGGCATACCCACTAAAGGTGTAAACAAAGATGTTTTGCCAATATTACCTTCCCTCTGCCGAATTGCCCTCCATGCTTTAACAATATTGATGACTATTGGGTTATGGCAATTTTCCCTAACTGTCCTCACTTTGTCCAAAAACAGCAAACTTGTAAGGGGGCACCTTGCCTGGGAGACTTCGATATCTAGCCATATTGAAAGAGGGTTCCCACAAATCCAATCACTTACGTAGGTCAAAAGTGAGCTTAATTGGTAATTTTTAATGTCCGGAAGGTCTACTCCCCCCAATCTGTGAGGCAACTGCAGTTTGGCTAATTTAATGAGGGGCCGTTTACGGTGCCAGATAAAGGAGCTGAACCAACTGTTCAGTCTCCTGAGTGTTTGTTTATTGAAAATCAGGGGGAGCATCCGTATAAGGGTATAGCAAACGAGGGAGAACATTTATCTTAATAAGTGCTATCCGACCCAACCATGAGACTGGAAGTGCCTCCCATCTTTGGAGATCTTGTTTAATTTTTTCAAATAATTGAGTAAAATTGGCTTTGAACAGCCAATCCAGAACTGGAGTAATGAATATGCCCAAATACACAAAACCCCCCTGTGACCACCTAAATGGGAATCTATAGTCACTCTCAAGAGCCAACTCTTTCGTAAGACCACCCATAGGTATAGCCTCTGATGTAGCAAAACTAATCTTATACCCTGAAAAAGCACCAAACGCGTGAATGCATTGTATCAGGCAAGGTACTGAGATTGCTGGATTTGTCAAGAAAATTAGAACACCATCTGTACACAGTGAGATCTTATGTAATTTTGACCCCACTTCTGGAGCTGATATATTGAGATCCCCACGAATGGCCTCTGCCAACGGTTCAATCACCAACGTAAAAAGTAATGGTGAAAGGGGACAGCCCTGCCGGCTGCCCCTAGAAATATTAAAATTGCTTGATCGTACCCCATTGGTAATGACCGCAGCGAGAGGTACACTGTGGAGAACCTTTACCCAGCTTATGGGAACTTCGCCCAGACCAAACCGGTCTAGAGTATAGAAAAGGTACGGCCACTCAACTTGGTCTAATGCCTTCTCTGCATCTAAAGAAATCACCAATCCCTGTGTTGACTGCTGTTGGCATGCTTGAATTATGTTAAGAAGCCTCCTAATGTTATTGGAGGATCTGCGACCCTTTATGAAGCCTGTCTGATCCTCTTTAATAATGGAGGGTAACACAGTCTCCAGCCTTAACGCAAGAACCTTAGAGAGGATCTTAAAGTCCACATTTAAGAGCGAGATGGGCCTGTATGAAGCACAGTCTTCTGGATCCTTCCCTTTTTTAAGGATAAGTGAAATATTGGCCTCTCTCAGAGATGGTGGGAGACAAACATGACTGTATGAATCATTAAACATATTCAGCATCGGGCCTGACAGTATACTTATAAATTCGTTATAGATTTCACTGGGAAGTCCATCAGGACTGGGCACCTTTCCACTCTGAAGCTGCCTCACAGCTTCCTGCACTTCTTGCTCTGAGAAAGGACTGTTGATCGGGAGCTTCAGATCTCTAAAAAAGGGATTCCATTTTGGCCTGCCCCTTCTCACAATTCTCAGACTGATATAACTTAGAGTAGAATCTCTGGAACACCACATTAATCTTTTTAGAATCATATGTTAGGTTCCCAGATCTTTCCCTAGTCGCTGTAATGGGTTGTGGGGCACTTCACTTTCTGGCAAGGTATGCTAAGTATTTGCCTTGCTTGTCACCATGCTCGTATAACCTTTGTTTTGCAAAAGCCAGCTCCTTCTTTGCCGTCTGCGTGAGCATGGAATTTAGTGTAGACCACAGTGCTGTAATCCTCTGTAGTTTGACCAACGAGGTTCTGTCAAAATAGGCCTTCTCGGCTGCCTTCAACCGTGCTTCAAGGAGATGTTGCTGCTCACCCTTCTGCCGCTTCCTACTTGTGGAATATGAAATGACTAACCCCCTGGCATAAGCTTTGGCAGTTTCCCAGAGAACAGATGAGCTATCAACCGAGCCTATGTTGATGTCTAGGAATGCCCGAAATTCCCTAGAGAAATACTCCACAAACTTGCTGTCCATGAGAGTAAAGGGGTCCATTCGCCAGTACCTTGAATCCACTGTAACATCCTTAATTTTAACCATGAGGTACACTGCAGGATGATCAGAGATGGCAATATTAACAATCGTACAGGATGCCACCAGATCCAGGGTTACCGCAGGGGTCAGAAAAAAATCAATCTTCGTGTGACATCTGTGCGGATTGGAGAAAAATGTGAAATCCCTACCTGTAGGGTGGAGACACTTCCAAACGTCCACCAACCCTAATTCCCCACACAGACCCAATAACTGTTTAGTTTGTGCAGAGGGTATCGAAGGACCTTTAGGCAACCTGTCTACTGTGGGGTCCATGAGGCACTTAAAATCTCCCCCTATAATGATGTGCCGAGACTTGAGACTTATCAGTTTAGAAAAAGCATCTACCAAGAATTTAAGAGGATGAGCTGGGGGACAATAAACATTTAAAATGCCATATTCTTCCCCATTTATCAAGGCTTTAAGAATTATAAACCTCCCGTATGTGTCTTTAACACATTCTAACAATTTAACTGAGAGATTTTTCCTTACCAATATAGCCACTCCCCTACTTCTGGTATTAAATGATGAAAAATAAACTCGGTCAAAGCCATTCTGCTGTAATTTCAGATGCTCCTTGTCATCCAAATGTGTCTCCTGTAACAAAGCAATATCCACCTTCTTCTTTCTAAGACTCAAGAGTACCTTCTTCCTCTTAATTGGTGAGTGACTTCCCTTGATATTTCAGGTACACCATTTAATCAAATCATTAGTCATAATCTTCTGCAATTGCATTTAAATTCCAGAGAGGAGGAACCCAAACCACAAATTGCTGAGCCTTAGTGTCGCATGGTCCACCAAATATATAAACTACTTAACTAAAACCACTACATTTAACAAACATACAAAATTATTAAAAATAAAAAACAACAAAAACCAGAAAACAAACCAACATATAAAGCGCCAATAGCGCTGAGTAGGGGAATTCACCCCCTGCCCGGAGGGGGCAACTACCCATCCCGAACTGCCCATAAATAGGCA
>NC_057720.1:34929952-34930962 GCF_004010195.1 Chiloscyllium plagiosum | reverse complement strand
CGCTGAAAAGTCCTGAAAAAACATGATCTTAGACCCCTCGTAAATTAGGGCCTTTGGATCCTTCCCCTGGAGTCTGGAAGCCTCCATGACTCTCTCCTTATCCCGGTAATGATGGAACCGCACCAGGAAAGGACGAGGGCGTTGACCCAGACCCGACCTCCGTGCTACGACCCAGTGAGCCCTGTCTACCTTCAATCCTCTCATGCCAGTCTCCAAGTCAAGGAATTTCGGAAGCCAATCTTCAACAAATTCCGCTCACCTTCCTTACCCTCAGGCAGACTGATGATCCGAATGTTTTTTCTCCTGCACCTGTTTTCAAGATCATCCACTTGGTCACGCAAATTACGAACCTGCATCTTCAGGGCTTGGATCTCTTCCTTGAATGAACTGGCATCAGCTTCCACCACTGTGACCCTGTGCTCCACCTCATCCGTCCTCTTTTCCAGGTCTCCCAACTGCTGATCATGCTTCTGCAGCATGAGAGAGAGTGGAGCCAGCTTCTCTTCAATCTGTTTCCCCAACATCTCGCGAGATTTCGAGAGCTGGTTCACCAGGTCCTGGATAGTAATCGGCTCCAAGGCTGCTGCAGGCTGAGCTGCAGGCCTGGCCTCAGATGCTCCTCCTCCCTTTTTAGGCATTTCTGGACAGCTGAAAATACAGGTAAGTCAATTTTCAAATGTTTCTTGGGGCTCCACAATCTTTCCAACGCCCCAAGAAATCCTGATGACCTTGGTTGGGTGGGTTAAAGGACCATCCTGCTCCTGCTGTGAAGCGAAGCTCTGCATTGTGATCTTCTCAGATCGCTGCCATCTTAAATCCCCCCCAGCTTCTTTATATTTGAATTCATACAAAACTCTGCTATCTGCATCCTAACTTGCATCAAATCCATTTATCCATCATTTAGAGTCATAGAGTCATAGAGATGTACAGCATGGAAACAGACCCTTCGGTCCAACCCATCCATGCCGACCAGATATCCCAACCCAATCTAGTCCCACCTGCCAGCACCT
>NC_057720.1:34924129-34929057 GCF_004010195.1 Chiloscyllium plagiosum | reverse complement strand
CCTCCAGTCTGAAAAACAACCCTCCACCACCACCCTCTGTCTTCTACCTTTGAGCCAGTTCTGTATCCTAATGGCTAGTTTTTCCTGTATTCCATGAGATCTAACCTTGCTAATCAGTTTCCCATGGGGAACCTTGTCGAATGCCTTACTGAAGTCCATATAGATCACATCTACTGCTCTGCCCTCATCAATCCTCTTTGTTACTTCATCAAAAAACTCAATCAAGTTTGTGAGACGTGATTTCCCACACACAAAGCCATGTTGACTTTCCTTAATCAGTCCTTGCCTTTCCATGTACATCCTGTCCCTCAGGATTCCCTCCAACTTGCCCACCACCGATGTCAGGCTCACTGGTCTTTAATTCCCTGGCTTGTCCTTACCACTCTTCTTAAACAGTAGCACCACATTAGCCAACCTCCAGGCTTCCGGCACCTCACCTGTGACTATTGATGATACAAATATCTCAGCAAGAGGTTTAGCAATCACTTCTCTAGCTTCCCATAGAGTTCTAGGGTACACCTGATCAGGTCCTGTGGATTTATCCACCTTTACCCATTTCAAGACATCCAGCAATATCTCCTCTGTAATATGGACATTTTGCAAGATGTCACCATTTATTTCCCTTCAGTCTATATCTTCCATATCCTTTTCCACAGTAAATACAGATGCAAAATACTCATTTATTATCTCCCCCATTTTCTGTGGCTCCACACAAAGGCCACCTTGCTGATCTTTGAGGGGCTCTATTCTCTCCCTAGTTACCCTTTTGTTCTTAATGTATTTGTAAAAACCCTTTAGATTCTCCTTAATTCTATTTGCCAAAGATATCTCATGTCCCCTTTTTGCCCTCCTGATTTCCCTCTTAAGTATACTCCTACTTCCTTTACATTCTTCTAAGGATTCACTCGATCTATCTTGTCTATACCTTACATATGCTTCCTTCTTTTTCTTAACGAAACCTTCAATTTCTTTCATCATCCAGCATTCCCTACACCTACCGGCCTTTCCTTTCACCCTGACAGGAATATACTTTCTCTGAATTCTTGTTATCTCATGTCTGAAGGAACTGGAGGAACTGTTGGGTGAAGTTCACAGCACAGAATCAGATAAATTAAACGTTGTTTTTAAGTGTGGCCTACAGAGAATCTGCAGAAGGGAGTAGAATGAGTTCTTTATTGATTATATGTTTTTGGAGATATGTCTCTTGATTAAACTTAAACTATAAGCCATAATTATTAATTTAACCTGGGGTAGTGTTTGTAGAGGAATAAGACGGTGTTATTTTCTGGGTCTCTAGATTGTGAAGGAGCAAAAATGGCCTTTAATCGAGTGATATGTATTCTTGTCGGATTTGGGAGTTTAAAGAGAATTTAAGGGTTACCTCAGATTGTATCTGCCATAAATGTTGTTGGCTGTGAATCTTATCAGATCAAATGGATCAGTTGGAGAGACAGATAGAAGCAATGAGGAATTTGCAACAGCAACAGTATGTGATGGATGGCAGTTATAGGAAGGGGGAAAGTCTCAGATACAGTCACATAGATGGGTTAACTCCAGGAAAGGTAAGAGAGGTAGGCAGCTAGTGCAGGAGTCTTTTGTGGATATACCCATTTCAAACTGGTATGCTGTTTTGGAAAATGTAGAGGGTGATGGATTCACAGGGTAATGTAGCACGAACAACCAATTTTCTGGTATTGAGACTGGCTCTAATGCAACGAGGGGTATGTCGGGTTCCAAGAGATCAATTGTGTTAGGCGATTCTCTAGTCCGAGGTACAGACGTTTCTGTAGCCAGCAGCAAAAAAGCAGAATGGTGTGTTGCTTCCCTGGTGCCAGGATCAAGGATGTCTCAGAGAGGATGCAGAATGTTCTCACGGGGGAGAGGGGCCAGCAAGAGGTCATTGCCCACATTGGAACCATTGACATAGGAAGGGAAAAGGTTGAGATTCTGAAGGGAGATTACAGAGAGTTAGGCAGAAATTTAAAAAGGAGGTCCTCAAAGGTAGTAATATCTGGATTACTCCCAGTGCTACGAGCTAGTGAGGGCAGGAATAGGAGGATACAGCAGATGAATGCATGGCTGAGGAGCTGGTGTATGGGAGAAGGATTCACATTTTTGGATCATTGGAATCTCTTTTTGGGTAGAAGTGACCTGTACAAGAAGGACGGATTGCACCTAAATTGGAAGGGGACTAATATACTGGCAGGGAAATTTGCTAGAACTGCTTGGGAGGATTTAAACTAGTACGGTGAGGGGGTGGGACCCAGGGAGATAGTGAGGAAAGAGATCAATCTGAGACTGGCACAGTTGAAAACAGAAGTGAATCAAACAGTCAGGGCAGGCAGGGACAAGGTAGGACTAATAAATTAAACTGCATTTATTTCAATGCAAGGGGCCTTACAGGGGAGGCAGATGAACTCAGGGCATAGTTAGGAACATGGGGCTGGGATATCATAGCAATTACGGACACATGGCTCAGGGATGGGCAGGACTGGCAGCTTAGTGTTCCAGGATACAAGTGCTACGGGAAGGATAGAAAGGGAGGCAAGAGAAGAGGGGGAGTGGCATTTTTGATAAGGGATAGCATTACAGCCGTGCTGAAGGAGGATATTCCCGGAAATACATCCAGGGAAGTTATTTGGGTGGAACTGAGAAATAAGAAAGGGATGTTCACCTTATTGAGATTGTATTATAGACCCCCCAATAGTCAGAGGGAAATTGAGAAACAAACTTTTAAGGAGATCTCAGCTATCTGTAAGAATAATAGGATGGTTATGGTAGGGGATTTTAACTTTCCAAACATATACTGGGACTGCCATAGTGTTAAGGGATTAGATGGAGAGGAATTTGTTAAGTGTGTACAAGACACTTTTCTGATTCAGTATGTGGATGTACCTACTAGAGAAGGTGCAAAACCTGACCTACTCTTGGGAAATAAGGCAGGGCAGGTGACTGAGGTGTCAGTGGGGTCACTTTGGGGCCAGCGACCATAATTCTATTAGATTTAACATAATGATGGAAAAAGGATAGACCAGATCTAAAAGTTGAAGTTTTGAATTGGAGAAAGGCCAATTTTGACGGTATTAGGCAAGAACTTTTGAAAGCTGATTGGAGGCATATATTCGCAGGTAAAGGGATGACTGGAAAATGGGAAGCCTTCAGAAATGAGATAACGAGAATCCAGAGAAAGTATATTCCTTCATTTCTGTTCTGTCCTCACTGATCCACTCTGCCCCCTTGTTTAGCAAAGCTGTATTTTAAATGTATTATTACTTTGTTCAAGTTCTTCTGTGGCCTTTCTCCTCCATGCCGTTAAACTGTTGTTCAGCCTTACGATCCCCTGCAAGCTCTGTCCTCCTCTAGTCTTTCACTGTGCTGCTGAACATACCTTCAGATGTCCTGGTTCTAACTCTGGGATTCCCTCCCTAAACTATTATGACCCTTTACCTCTCTCTTCTTCATGTCACTCCTTGCAACTTCCATTTTGACCTAGCTTCTGTTTACCTGTTGTAACTTTTTTTGGTGTCCAGTTTTATCTGATTATGCTTGTGTGAAGCTCTCTTTTCACCAGATGTTATAGGTGCTATACAATACAAATTGTTATAGCTGCTAATAATGATCATAATGACCACAGACTGTGGAATAACAGTGCCCCAAAGATAATTGGAGAAACTGCAGTATTTGTCTGCATCTCAACATTTTCAATATGATCATGTTGGTGGAATTGTCATTCAGAGACCTGGACTAACAATTCAGAGGCCTAAATTCAATTCCCACTATGCTGCAGAATTTAAATTCAGCTGATAAATATAACTAAAATAAAAACTAGTGTTGGTAATGATGACCATGTAACAACTGGATTGTGGTAAATATCCACCCGGTTCACGAATGTCTT
Source organism: Chiloscyllium plagiosum (assembly GCF_004010195.1). Classification (NCBI taxonomy): domain Eukaryota; kingdom Metazoa; phylum Chordata; class Chondrichthyes; order Orectolobiformes; family Hemiscylliidae; genus Chiloscyllium; species Chiloscyllium plagiosum. Next base: position 34,925,162 of record NC_057720.1, on the reverse strand, counting down.
TAAGGAAAGAAATTTGGTGTCCTGCATGGTTATTTATGCCTCCAGTTTCATAACAATGGGGTAAATGTTCAAGTCCTGCTGAAATGACCTTGCAAGCCATCAGTTATGGACCACTGGGAAAATATCTTCTCTTGTTTTCAAACAGTGCACTTGTGCCTCCATTTTCATGCAAGAGCTTACCAAAAGCAACTACAACAGTGGAAGTAACCAAGAGGAATATGACAAGTGCTGAAACAGGAAGAAATAAAGTACGAGACGAAGTAACCAAACATGAGGTAAAAGGACAGATCCAGAAAATCTTATCGTTAAAGAAGCTGGAAAAGGAAATGGCAAAACACATAATTAAAAATGTCATTGAACAGGGAGTAGCAACATGGTTGGAAAACAGCAAAGTTTTATCTTCAAAATTCCAAACATATCGATCCATGAGATTCATGTCAGTGGTATTTGGTAAGGACTAAAGTGGTATTTGCTAAGGACGGTTAAAGGTGGATAAAACCCCAGGACCTGATGAGGTGTACCTGAGAACTCTGTGGGAAGCTAGAGAAGTGATTGCTGGGCCTCTTGCTGAGATATTTGTATCATCGATAGTCACAGGTGAGGTGCCGGAAGACTGGAGGTTGGAAAACATGGTGCCACTGTTTGAGAAGGGCGGTAAAGACAAGCCAGGGAACTATAGACCGGTGAGCCTGAACTCGGTGGTGGGCAAGTTCTTGGAGGGAATCCTGAGGGACAGGATGTACATGTATTTGGAAAGGCAAGGACTGATTCAGGAAAGTCAACATGGCTTTGTGCATGGGAAATCATGTCTCACAAACTTGAATGAGTTTTTTGAAAAAGTAACAAAGAAGATTGATGAGGGCAGAGCAGTAGATGTGATCTATATGGACTTCAGTAAGGCATTCGACAAGGTTCCCCATGGGAGACTGATTAGCATGGAATACAGGGGGAACTAGTCATTTGGATACAGAAATGGCTCAAAGGTAGACAGAGGGTGGTGGTGGAGGGTTGTTTTTCAGACTGGAGGCCTGTG
>NC_057720.1:34913868-34923712 GCF_004010195.1 Chiloscyllium plagiosum | reverse complement strand
ATGACCTTAGAGAGGTTTACAAAATTATGAGGGACATGGATAGGATAAATAGACAAAGTCTTTTCCCTGGGGTCGGTGAGTCCAGAACTAGAGAGCATAGGTTTAGGGTGAGAGGGAAAGATATAAAAGAGATCAAAGGGGCAACCTTTTCATGCAGAGGGTGTTACGTGTATGGAATGAGCTGCCAGAGGATGTGGTGGAGGCTGGTACAATTGCAACATTTAAGAGGCATTTGGATGGGTATATGAATAGGAAGGTTTTGGAGTGATATGGGCCGTTTGTTGGCAGGCGGGACTAGATTGGGTTGGGATATCTGGTCGGCATGGACGGGTTGGACCGAAGGGTCTGTTTCCATGCTGTACATCTCTATGACTCTATGACTTGTAGTTAGTAAATTGTAGAATCCCACAGACATGGATGCTTATTTTGCTCAGACATTTGGGATAGAATATAAAAATTTTCAAATAATACTAATTTAGACAGTACAGATAAACACCTGCCCTCTAGCTATTGTAAATATGCACATCTTCTTCTCTGTATTGCCAAAGGAGGCAGTGTTATGGATGTTGACCTTACCTCCCATTTTTAAAGGAATTTGCATGCTCAACTGGTACCTGCTCCTACCATAGCTCATGCAATATGCATTGCTGAACAGGGAGTGTTTTTTTATTCATTCACAGGATGAAGGCATTGCTGGCAAGGCCAGCATTTATTATCCATTCCTAATTGCCCAGAGTTCAATTGAGTGAACCACACTGGTATTGGTCTGTAGTCGCATGTCAGCCAGATCAGTTAAGGATGGCAGTGTCCTTCCCTAAAGGGGGAGAGTGAACAAGATTGTTTTTTATCCCTGACAATCATCATCATTAGACACTTAATTCCACATCGTTATTGGATTCAAATTCCACCATCTGCGGTGGTGGGATTTGAACTCAGGTCCCCAGAACTTTATATGGGTCTCTGGATTAACAGTCCAGTAAGAATACCACTAGGCCATTACCTCCCCGTGTGTAGAGGTTGGCCTCTGTGTCCACTGTGTTGGTGAAGATTTTATGGTAAGTGCCTGAATTTCGTAGGGAATATTGTGACATCCTTATAGGGTGGCAGAGATTTCAGTAATCTTGTCCGCAGAAAGACTGCAATGTGGTTATGGCTACATTTTCAAAGCCTCTGAATCTGTAGCATAACAGGGAGATGGAACAGAGGCTTTGAATAGGGCAAACTTTGTGTGATGACTTCTGTCAAGTTCGAACTGCACTTCTCCATACTAAGAGGAGGCTATGTGGCAGGCTAGCCAAAGCACTTGGTGTGCATGCCCAACAATATTCTCCTATATATCACTCCACTGAGATCCTCATCTGAGTCCCTATAGTAGGATTAGTTGGCTATCTCACTTTTCAGTGAGCTGGCAAACAAAGAATCTTTTATTCCTGGTCTGGTTGCAACCATGCTCAGTCAATCACCAAGTGCTGATCTTAAATCTATAAGGGCCTCAGATGCTTGCAGTACCTGTATGTGGATTTAAAGTGTAAACATTTGCAAGTTTAAAGGGAGTATCAGAGTACTGTGCATTGTTTGGTCTCTGTACTGAAGGAAGGATTAACCTGCCTGAGAAGGCATGCAACAAAGTTTCACTACATTGATTACTGGAATGTGGTGTTTAGTTTATTGGGTAGGATGGGCCGATCCACTCTGATATTTAGAAAAATGAGAGGTAAGCCCATTGAAATATCAAAGATATTGGGAGACCTTGAGAAGGGAGAGGCTGTTTTTGCCGACTGAAGAATGTAGAAAGCAAAATTTCAGGGTAAGGGGATGGTCATTTAGAGTGCAGAGAAATTTCTTTATTATGACGGTTATGAATTTTGGGAAATCTCTACCCCAGAGAAGTGTGGATGCTTAATCCTTGACCACATGCAAGAAGGAGATCAGCAGAACTTTGGATTCTGACAGAATAAGAAAGTATTCTGGATCAGTGGTGCTGGAAGAGCACAGCAGTTCAGGCAGCATCCGAGGACAGGCAAAATCGACGTTTGGGGAAAAGCCCTTCATCAGGAATAAGAAAGTAGTCTTCAGAATCAGCTATGATAATTTCAAATGGGAAAGAAAACTTGAGAGGCCGTATGTTTTACTCCCGCTATATTTCTTGTGTCTCTTATGTGAAAGGGCAGGGGAGTGGGACTAAAATAAGTAACTATATTAAAGAGCTGACACTGGCATAAGCAGCCTAATGCCCTATTATTTTATGCCATTTATGTTGAATAGCCTAGATCATGGTGTACATGATCAAGAAAGTTTACAGTTTGTTCTATTTAAAAAAACCTGCTCAATGGCTACTGATGAAAGAAAGAATAAGGTGACATCCCAGAATTGAATAACAGAATACTGTCCAAGCAAGAAAAGTATTTTTAACCTAAGCCAATCTCTTCTGTCTGACTCCACAGGTAATAATGAGTGCTGTGACACAAAGACACCTCCCCCAGTCCCCATTCAGCTATTTCTTCATCTTGACCAGGTACCGACTCCGTCTTGACAAAAGACTAACAGTTTCAAGGCATGCCAAATAGGGCTGGAACTTAATATAATTGTCTCTGACCATTTGTGAGTGGGACTGTTACAAGCCTAGAGGCATTCCTGACTGGTGAGGTTAATGGCATGCAGGAATGTGTGCTCAAAAACAGGTAGATGAAACCCTGCCAGTTATGATGGAGGAATCATCAAAATCTGACCACTGCATTGTTAGAAAATTCAATCAGCTAACAACTAAATCACTTTTGTCGTTTACCTATGACCCTGTCTTTGCTATACAACACACTCAACATTCAAGGCTATAGCTTCGCTCATTAAGGATCTTAGTGAATGAGAATATTGAAATGAATAATATAGAATTACCTCAGCCATTTAGGTCAACAAATTAGGAAAATATAATCTTTTGGATCAACTGGACAATTGCACAGGCCAAATGCTAGCTGAACTGCACTGCACATCAGACAGAAGAAAAAGCGTTTCACAGGAAATACGAGGAAATTGGCACATCTGGCTTTAAAGGGTTCCATCATGTCATTTGGTACAAGCAGAATTAAGTTTAATCAACGCAGCCAAACATTCATTAAAAGCAATTCATTATTGATAAATTTGCTTATGTTATTTGATGCAATAGCAGAAAGGGTTTTTGAGTATAGTACACTATTTGGGCTTTCAAAAGGCAATTGATTAAATGTTACATAATGAAACAGTTGGCAAAACTGAAGCCCACAGGAGATTGCAGGGGAATGGCGACAAAATTGCCTAAGAGACAGGAAGTAGAGAGTCATGACCACTTGTTCAAACTGATATGAAATCCCAAGTGTGTCCTCCTGGGGGTCAGTATTCAGTAGTTTTGTACTTCCAATAAATATTAGTGACCTGGACTTGGTTATAATGGGTATTATTTTGAAGTCTCCAGATGAGACAATATATTAATATGTGGTAAACAATGAGGTGTTAGTAAAGGAAATGAACTGCCAGTAGAAATGACCAAGTGTGTAGATTAAATTCAATACAGAGAAATATGAAATGATTCCTATTGGAAAAAAATGTATGGGGAGACAATGTAAACTATAGTTCCAAAACACTTTTATAAATCAAAAATTAGCACGTGGCATACAGGCACCACTGATCATCCTGCACTCCCAAGGACCAGCCTTCAATTTTTGCTTTCTTTTAAAAGTTAACAATCACACAACACCAGGTTATAGTCCAACAGGTTTATTTGGAAGCACAAGCTTTTGAGGCGCTGCTCCTTCATCAGGTAGTTAATGGGGCAGGATCATCGGACACAGAATTTATAGTAAAAGATCAAATTATCATACAATTGATGTGATGTACTGAACAAACTGAGATTGCTGTTTAGTCTGTAATCACTTAGAATGGTGATGCAGGTTTCGATTGATTCATATGGAAATCCCAGAACTTCTTTCAAGTCACAGTATCAAGATAACTTAAGGTTTCATAAACGAAAGTGACATCGCAACTCAGATAATGCACTAAAGGTGTGAGGCTAGAGTCTGTCTGTATCCCAACCTTGAGTCAGACTGGTTGTATTTCCTTGACTGCTGAAGTGTTCCCCGAATGGAAGGGAATATCCCTCGCTGGCGATTGTTGTGTGGTGTCATAGAGTCATAGAGTGATAGATTTGTACAGCATGGAAACAGACCCTTTGGTCCAGCCCGTTCATGCCGACCAGATATCCCAACCCAATCTAGTTCCACGTGCCAGCAAACGGCCCATATCCCTCCAAACCCTTCCTATTCATATACCCATCTAAATGCCTTTTAAATGTTGCAATTGTACCAGCCTCCACCACTTCCTCTGGCAGCTCATTCAATACACGTACCACTCTCTGAGTGAAAACATTGCCCCGTAGGCATCTTTTATATCTTTCTCCTCTCACCCTAAACCTATGCCCTCTAGTTCTGGACTCCCCCACCCCTTGAAAAGACTTTGTCTATTTTCCTATCCATGTCCCTCATGATTTTGTAAACCTTTATATGGTCACCCCTCAGACCCCGACGCTCCAAGGAAAACAGCCCCAGCCTGTTCAGCCTCTCCCTGTAGCTCAAATCCTCCAACCCTGGCAACATCCTTGTAAATCTTTTCTGAACCTTTTCAAGTTTCACAACATCTTTCTGATAGGAAGGAGACCAGAATTGCACACAATATTCCAACAGTGGCCTAACCAATGTCCCGTAGAGCTGCAACATGACCTCCCAACTCCTGTACTCAATACTCTGACCAATAAAGGAAAGCACACCAAACGCCTTCTTCACTATCCTATCTACCTGTGACTCCACTTTCAAGGAGCTACGAACCTGCACTCCAAGTTCTCTTTGTTTAGCAACTCTCCTTAGGACCTTATCATTAAGTGTATGAGCCCTGCTAAGATTTATTTTCCCAAAATGCAGCACCTCGCATTTATCTGAAGTAAACTCCATCTGTCACTTCTCAGCCCATTGGCCCATCTGATCAAGATCCTGTTGTAATCTGAAGCAACCTTCTTTGCTGTCCACTACACCTCCAATTCTCTGCCCTCATCAATCTTCTTTGTTACTTTTTCAAAAAACTCATTCAAGTTTGTGAGACATGATTTCCCATGCACAAAGCCATGTTGACTATTCCTAATCAGTCCTTGCCTTTCCAAATACATGTACATCCAGTCCCTCAGGATTCCCTCCAACAACTTGCCCTCCACCGACATCAGGCTCACTGGTCTATAGTTCCCTGGCTTGTCTTTACCGCCCTTCTTAAACAGTGGCACCACATTAGCCAATCTCCAGTCTTCCAGCACCTCATCTGTGACTATCGATGATACAAATATTTCAGCAAGAGGCCCAGCAATCACTTCCCTAGCTTCCCAACAGAGTTCAAGGGTACACCTGATCAGATCCTGTGGATTTATTCACCTTTATGCATTTCAAGACCTTCAGCACTTCCTCCTCTGTAATACGGACATTTTTCAAGATGTCACCATTTATTTCCCTACAATCTATATCTTCCATGTCCTTTTCCACAGTAAACATTGATGCAAAATACTCGTTTAGCACCTCCCCCATTTTCTGCGTCTCTACACAAAGGCTGCCTTGCTGATCTTTGAGGGGCCCTATTCTCTTCCTCGTCACCCTTTTGTCCTTAATGTATTTGTAAAAATCCTTTAGATTCTCCTTAATTCTATTTGCCAAAGCTATCTCATGTCTCCTTTTTGTGCTCCTGATTTCTCCCTTAAGTATACTGCCTTTATACTCTTCTAAGGATTCACTCGATCTACCCTGTCCATACCTGACATATGCTTCCTTCTTTTTCTTAACTAAACCTTCAATTTCTTTAGTCACCCAGCATTCCCTGTACCTACCAGCCTTCCCTTTCACTCTAACAGGAATATACTGTCTCTGGACTCTCCCATTCATTTGTTGTTGTAGCGTCTGCTTGGTCTCACCAATATACCATGCATCGGGGCATTCTTGCCTACAGCGTATCAGATAGACAACATTGGCCAAGTCATATGAGTACCTGCTGCACATGTGATGGATGGTGTCCCCACATGCGATGTTATTATCCATGTCAACACTCTAACACGTTTTGCAATGGCTGCCATGACAGGGTTGTATGGTGTTATGGTTGATATTGTCCTGAATGCTGGGCAGTTTGTTGCGAACAATGGTCTGTTTAAGGATTGGCAGTTGTTTAAAGGCGAGAAGTGGAAGTGTAGGGAAGATCTTGGCGTGTGCTCATCCTCATCGATAATGTGTTGCTGGCTCCTAACCTATCACCTTCACCCCCTCCCCCACTCATCTATTGTACTCTATACTACTTTCTCCCCACCTCCACCCTCCTCTCGTTTATCTCTCCACCCTTCAGGCTCTCTGCCTGTATTCCTGATGAAGGGCTTTTGCCTGAAACGTCGATTTTACTGCTCCTCAGATGCTGCCTGAACTGCTGTGCTTTTCGAGCACCACTCTAATCCAGACCTCCTGGAAATACTGGTCCAGTGACCCCCCCCACCCCCCACCCCGAGACTTTAATTGTGATTTCTCTTCACAGATGCTGCTAGACCTGCTGAGCTTTTCCAGCAATGTCTGTTTTTGTTGCAATAAACCACACCTTGTTGTTACGACAGGTGCCACTTCTTTTTAAGACTCACACTGTGATCTGAGCTGGACAAGTCGAACCCCTGCATGACGTCTGGCTAAATAGATCAATTTTTTCAAAATTTTGGTTAATATTCATTTGCTGAAACATAATCTATGAGCCTGAAGATTATTTAACAACAGAACAGATGTTTATTACACAAAAAACACAAATAAAATCCCAAAAAACAAGCTCTTCAGATGTAGATCATGGCTAGAAAAATCTTAAAACTGCCAGCACAGGAAGAGACATGAGGAGAGACACAAATATGCTTACCATGACATTCTCCAAAAAGACCTAAAGGCTTTCAATCTCCAGGTTTTCTATACTATGAATTAATCCTTGATTACTTTATACTAAAAACAAAATAATGGCCTTCTATGTTTACTCCACCCGTCTTAAGTCAGCCCAATGTAAATAACTTTTCATTAACACTCCAGGTATTGTCAGCTGTCTGATACATACTGCACAAGGTCACTGTTTCAGAAAGACTCTCTGACCTAGATAATTTTTAAAAACCTTTCTCAAATGTAACCATATGGCATTATTTTAAAATTCAGACTCTAAAAAGCTGTATTATAAATGACATGCCTTTTATACACAGTTCATCCTGTGTGTCACTGTTAACTGAACAGAGCTTTAGACTCAATACAGAAAGGAGGATTGGTTACAGCACCCTAACAAACTTCTAGCTGTCAGTAATTGTGGCCATATACATATGTAAGCTGGGTTGTTGAGGAATTTTCTTCCAAAACCATTAACCTTGTCCAGCTCTTTTCATTTTTTTAGAATCAGAGCTAAAAACATTAACAAGATTTTGGATGCTGCTAATAATCTTTCCTCCTTTGATTCAGCATCTATTTAGGGTTAATTTCTCTGATATGCTTCTGTCAAAGGGTGTGCAATGTTGTTATTGATTATACATTTGTTATATTGTATCATTAGATGTTTCAGTTATTACATTTATAACATATTGCTGGGCTCAACTAGCTGAATTTGGGCGGAGAGGTGGGAACATAACATTTAACGTGGCAAAGTGTGAGGTGATTCACTTTGGAAGGATTAACAGGAATACAGTTCACTAGGCTAATGATAAGATTCTTGGTAATGTGGATGAGCAGAAAGATCTCAGTATCCATGTGCATAAATCCCTGAAATTCGCCGCCTAGGTTGATAGGGTTGTTAAGGAGGCATACAGTGTGTTAGCTTTTATTGGTAGAGGGATTGAGTTTCGGAGCCATGAGGTCATGTTGCAGCTGTATAATACTCTGGTGCAGCCACACATGGAGTATTGCGTACAGTTCTGATCGCCACATTATTGGAGGGATGTGGAAGCATAGGAAAGAATGCAGAGGAGATTTACCAGGATGTTGCCTGCTATGGAGGGAAGGCCTGACGAGGCAAGGCTGAGGGATTTGAGGCTGTTTTTTGTTAGAGAGAACAAGTTTAAGAAGTGACATAATAGAGGCATACAAGATGATCAGAGGATGAGATAGGGTGGATAGTGAGAACCCTTTTTCCTTGGATGGCAATGGCTAGCACAAGGGAACACAGCTTTAAATTGAGGGGTGATAGATCTAGGACAGATGTCAGAGGTAATAAGGACATGAAACATCCTGTCTGCAACAGTAATGAACTTGCCAACATTAAGATTTTTAAATGGTCATTGGATAAACATATGGATAGTAATGGAATAATGTAGGTTGGGCTTTAGATTGGTTTCACAGATCAGCACAATATCAAGGGTCGTGGGCCTGTACTATGCTATAATATTCTATGTTCTATGTTCTATGATGTCACTTTGGCACAGTAATGGTCTTTCAGACATAGATGTCAGATTGAGTTGTCACATTGATGAATTCGAAATATGTTACATACTGATATTATTTAGTTGTTCATCTCTTTGAAATAAACAGTTTTAATTTAATTTGATTTTGTTGGGATATGATTAAATGTTTATAAATACAATCCCTAACCTGTGCTGTTGTAGTCGAAGGGAACAAATGTAATGTATTTTTTAATTGACAACATAGAGATTGTGTATTGTACTGTGAATAGATCTCCCAGTTTCTTTAATCTTGTTCCCGTATGTTTTCCAGGCTTCCTCAGTAATGTTGCTCTAATGATTATTTCTTGTTCCTGTCAATTACTTCTTTGGTATTTTTATTCACCGCTTTGGCCATACAGTCTTCCTGCATCAGTGCGTCACGGTCCAGTTCCAGCTTTGCTGCAGTGTAGCTTAGAGACTCTTACTGGTGCCAACTATCCATCAAGTGAATGTTAATAAACCTCATCCCTTCAACTCAGGATCTCAACTGACTGTCGGGAGTTTCAGTCTGTCACAGTCTGCTGGAGGTCCTCCACTCCCATGTAGTCACTGACTCCCTTGTCAACATGTTTTTCTGATAAATTGACTGTGCCCTAGATATCCTTGGGGAGGTTAATTCATAGATGGGGGGGTTGTGGTATGCCAACAAGTATGCTGCAATTCTCCTGACTCTGACCTACATGTGACAATTGTCTGAGGGACTTTCTATTCACTATTTAATCCTTTACAAGTAAAATTAGAATACAGTACTTTTTGAATAACATGAAGCTTAACTTTCCAGAATTAATTCATTGAAGAAATTAAAATGCTGACCCAGTAAACAACCCAATGTTCTTAAAAACATGTGTTTATGTATGCATCTGTTAACTGGACCTTAGCATGCCTTCATTGGATTTTTATAATTCATCTACATGCGGAAGAATGTCTTTAACAATGAATCAAAAACAACAATATTATTTTGCATCCTTTTGTTTTTTAGAATTGAAAGTGTGCTATATGGGGAAAATGTGATGAACTGATAGAAGTATCTGAAAGAACAGCTGAATAAGTTTTGCAAAAGAGTAAAAGCTGAAATACTTATTGATTTAGGACTTTCACATGCTGACTGATCTTATAGCTATAGTATTTCTGGTCTTTAAAAAACATGTGGCAATGAAAATATTTCATTAAAGATCATTGGATTGAATATCAAGGGGAGATGGATCAGTGGTGCTGGAAGAGCTCAGCAATTCAGGCAGCATCCGAGGACAGGCAAAATCGACGTTTCGGGCAAAAGCCCTTCATCAGGAATAAAGGCAGAGAGCCTGAAGCGTGGAGAGATAAGCTAGAGGAGGGTGGGGGTGGGGAGAGAGT
>NC_057720.1:34837991-34912927 GCF_004010195.1 Chiloscyllium plagiosum | reverse complement strand
CCCTCCTCTAGCTTATCTCTCCACGCTTCAGGCTCTCTGCCTTTATTCCTGATGAAGGACTTTTGCCCGAAACGTCGATTTTGCCTGTCCTCGGATGCTGTCTGAATTGCTGTGCTCTTCCAGCACCACTAATCCAGAATCTGGTTTCCAGCATCTGCAGTCATTGTTTTTACACCATCAAGGGGAGATGGTCTGCTCACCTTCCTGACTGAAAAACAACAAAACTGACAAACAAAGTGTCTCCCTGGGAGTGAAGATGTGCTGTTGATGGCAACAGTGAGGACAAAACAGGGCTTGCACTCCTGCCTGGTGTGGAAGCCTTTCCCTGGGGATCTTCTGGTCAATCTGATTGATCTGAATGATCAATTTCAGAGCCCATCCATCCTCTGTATTATGGGGATAAACTTGATGGTGAGTGGGAAGATGAAAGGTAATAGACTGTGCACTCACCTTATTTTCCATGTGTTCCCATCAAAATCACACAGAGCAGAGGCTTACAATATCCAGCCCATAAAGTCATTTGTAACTTGAAAAGACGATAGTCTATCAATTGAGTCCACACTCACTCAGCATAGAACATTCATTCAGTCCCACTATCCCACTGTATTCCAGTAGCCCTGCGAGTTTACTTATAGAGTCATAGAATCATAATGTTATACAGCATGGAAAAAGACCCTTTGGTCCAACTTGTCCATGCCTACCTGATATCCTAAATTAATCTAATCCCATTTGCCAGCTTTTGACCCTATACCTTTCTAAACCCTTTCTATTCTTGTACCCATCCAGATGCCTTTTAAATTATGTAATTGTACCAGACTCCGCCACTTCTTCTGGCAGCTTGATCCAAACATGCACCAGCCTAGCATGAAAAGGTTATACCTTAAGTCCCTTCTAATTCTTTTCCTGTCACTTAAATCTATGCCTTCTAGTTTTGGACCTCCCTACCCTGGGAAAAAGACATTGGCTATTCATCCTATCCGTGCCCTTCATGATTTTATAAATGTCTATAAGGTCACCCCTCAACATCTGATGTTCCTGGGAAACAGCTCTAGCCTATTCAGTATCTGCCTATAATCAAACCCTCCAACTCTGGCAACATCCTTGTAATTCTTTTCTGAATCTTTTCAAGTTTCACATCTTTCCAATAGCAGGGAGACCAGAATTGAATGCAGAATTCCAGAAGTGGTCTAACCGATATCCTGAATGGCCACAACATGATCTCCCAACTCCTATACTTAATGAAAACCAAAAGAACGGCTGATGCTGTAAATCAGAGACAAAAATAGAAATTGCTGGAAAAGCTCAGCAGGTTTGGCAGCATCAGTGGAGAGAAATCAGAGTTAAGTTTTTGGGTTGAGTGACCCTTCCTCGGTGAACTCTGATTTTTCTCCACAGATCCTGCGACACCTGCTGAGCTTTTCTAGCAATTTCTGAACAATAAAGATAAACATACCAAACGCCTTCTTCACTATCCTGTCTTCCTGTGACTCCACTTTTAAGGAACAATGTACCTCCACCCCATGGTCTCTTTGCTCAGCAACACTCCCCAGGACTTACCATTCAGTTTATTTCTTTCAAGTAGCCATGTGAGTAATTTATTATATGTCTGAGATTATGTGTTTGTATGGGTTTATTGAATCTGAGTTAATGAAATATGCATCCATGATTTTATGCAGTACATGGGTGCAATTTACAAGATTTATTTGATTCATGTTATATGCTATCTCAAGCTCCTAAACAAATTATAACCCATTGCAAGTTGTCACTGAAGAAGATAGTGGGGGTTTCCTGACTCTCACCAAACCGTGGAAATAACGAAAAAAAAGATATGTGTTGAGAAAAAGTAACTGGCAAAAACCACTGACATTTAGCTCCTGTGAATGCTGCTCATTCCCAAATCAGAACTAGGGCCAACGAATGTGAACAGAATTGTGATTAGGGAAGGAATTTGCTTATTTTCCAGTGACAGTGAGTCAGGAAACATTTCTTGTGCATTACTGTCGTAGAAGTTGGAAAGTCCAAGCATTTTACACAAGAATTTTATGCTAGAGTGGATTAACATATTTTAAGGGAAAGAATGTTCTTGCACACTTTCTGATGAAAGATGTCAGCGTTGGTCCTATTTGTGTTAGCTTCAAGCACTCACTATGAACATTATAAGGACGTTCTTGAAGATAAGATTGGCGCTACTCGGGTGCTTCAAATGTCCATTTCAAAATGGCCTCAAAAGAGGTTCAAATGATAATAATAAGGTTGTCTGGATAGTCCTTAGTTTTGTTTAGGGTAATTCATTTTGCTTCACCTCCCATAATTCATCCTCTAAAGATTCAAGCCACTATTGTCATCTTCTGTATTGTGTCTAACGTAAAACTTAGAACAACACACTCGACTGTAACTAACTCAACCCTCCTTGCGACTGTAACGAGTGAGACTGTGAGTCCAAAATTCCGATGTCCGCGAAAGCATAATCAAAGCATATTTGGGTGGCACTTAATTCTGCCATTGTCTTGGCTTTTTAATTGAATTCAAAATAAGTTCTACCAGAAAGGGATTGGGCACTTCCCATATGTGCAGTATTATATGTTGATGTCAAAAAGGCTGATAGGATACTTAGCTATAAGGAGAATTTGGATAAACTTGGATTGTTTTCACTCGAGTGTTGGTGGCTGAGGGGCAATTGATAGAAGTACGTAAAATTCATAGAACCTCTACAGCGTGGAAACAGGCCCTTCAGCCCAACAAGTCTATAGTGACCCTCCAAAGAGTATCCCACCCAAATCCATTCTCTTATCTAATTGCATTACATTTATCCCTCACTAACACATCCCTGAACACTATGGGCATTTTAGCATGGCCAAATCACATAACCTGCACATCTTTGGACTGTGGGAGGAAACTGGAGCACCCGAAGGAAACCCATACAAGGAGAATGTGCAAACTCCACACAGACGGTTGCCTGAGGCAGGAATCAAACCTAGGTCCCTGGTGCTGTGAGCTGTCATGCTGCCTTTCAGTTATGAGAGGCCTGGATAGGGTTGATAGTTTCTTTTTCCCAGGGTGAAAATGTCAAAGGTCATAGGTTTAGAGAGGGGAAAAGTTTAAAGGAGATCTGCAAGGAAAGGTTTTTACACAGTGGGTACTAGGTGCCTGGGACATGCTGCAGGGGGAGGTAGTAGAAGCAGATACAATGCAAAGTTTAAGAGATATTTAGACAGACAAATGAACAGGCAGGGATAGAGGGATACGGTCCATATGCAGGCAGATGATATCAGTTGAGAATGGCATCATTATCGGCACAGGCATGATGGGCCAAAGGACTTATTCCCTTGCTATACTGTTCTATATTCTATGTAATTGTCACAAGTCCTAGAAACTGTTGAGTCCCATTACTGCTCTAACCCGAAGCATGTGTTTATGTGCCAAGGCAACATTTCCGTGGAGGCTGATTCCATAGTGCTGATTGGTGAACAATAATTGATCCTAAAGTTTCAGCCTCCGATACTCTAGCTAAAAGCAATCCAAGTTTATCTAACTTCTCCTGATAACTAATAAAACTTGTTTGAAAAATATTATACCAGCTAGGTTGTCCAGTTCCTTCTCTTTCAGTTAAGTGGAACAGATGGTCTTGTGTTATGATTGTAGAATGTTATGAGCTTGTTACATTTTAAAATGTTTCCTTTAATTTATCGAGAATTAGAATGTGCTAGATGGAGGAATGGTGGTGATACTAAATTGAACTGAGACAGGCTCAAGTGATCTCATTGTCATGGGGAGAAAAAAAAATCACAGCCTATAGAAAGACAAATTATAGTTTTCACATATTGACACAGAAAAAGGGACCGCTGCATTTTAACAATTTTCACATAGAGAGACAGTAGGAAAAAGATGAACGAATTACTGCAGTGTGGAGAAGTAGCAGCTACGACTGCAGGTGGGTTGTTCTTTAGTTAACAACTAAGCAGAATGCTTGTAAATATTGGTTTTCTGTTATAAGAGAAGAGGAGAGAACTGATGGTACTTCTGGAGATGTTAACAAGGAGGTGCTGTGATGTGCTTTTCTGGTAAAAGTTGGATCGGAATATTCCAGAAGAGGGGAATGATTTTCAAAGAATGTTGGAAGATTTGATCTGGTGAAACATGGTGAAGTGAGCCAGCTAGTATCTGGAATTGCCTTGAAACTGAATCTTGTATTACTACCTTTTTGGTAGAGGGTATGCAACAAAAGAATTGAAAGAAAGGCTATTGATTGATTTAAATAGTTAATTCAGAAGTAACTATTATTTAGTTGGGTGTGAGATGCCTGTAACATAATATTTGATCCATGTTAATTTTGTTTGATGTTTGTTACATCAAAATATATTTTAAAATATTAAATATTTGTGTTGGTAATTTCTATTTGTTGCTGAGAAATTTACCTTTTTTAAAAGGTACCATACCTAGGGTAATGTGACACATGGAGTACCATAAATGATAGAATTGCCAATAATTCTATTTATTAATGTGGCCATGTTCCAAAAACATTGGGTGGTAACAACATAGTGTTGCTACTGAATTGCAAATCTTTTAGCGTGATTGATAATTATAGGAAGGTTTTACTTGAACATGTTAGGAACTGAGTACAGATTTTGCAAACATTTCTTCTATAGCCATCTTATGATGTAAATTGATTCAAACTAAAATTTCACAGGAGAAAGAATGCATTCTTTTGTTTTGGGATCCACAAATATATTTAGCTTCAGAAGTTCACAACATAGTATTGCTCAACTTGACATAATTTTCCTTGAAAAAGTGAAGATTGTGAAGGGATCTGGTCGAGGTGTATAAGATGATGATGGGCATTGATAGAGTGGATTGGTAGGCTCACTTTCCATTAACTAGAAGGATCAATAACCAGGGGCACAGATTTAAGTTAGGTGGTAAAAGGTTAAAAGAATAGTGGAGGAGATTATTTTTTTCTCAGAAAGTAGTGAGAATCTTGTTGAAAGACTCACTTCTTGAAAGGGTGGTCAAGTCAGAAACTCTCACATTTGAACAATATTTAGATATTCACTTAATGTTGCCATCACCTCCAGGGCTATGTGCCAAAAGCAGCAAAATGGGCTTAGTGAAGTTAGATCTTTGTTGACTAGTAGACAGAATGGGTGAAATGGCCTCCTTCTTGCTGTAACCATCTATGAATGGATGAGTTTATAAATGGTGACTAAAATGGCAATCCTCCATAGAGAAGCCTTGAATGTGGGAAATGTAATATTGCTGCACTTCTGAAATTAATGTATATTGCAATGAAATCATAAATAGTTTTCTCTTGAATGTATTTACAACATTGTTTCATGGAGTAACCAGAAGAATCTTTTCTCATGTTTCCATTCAGCGTAAAAGACAAGATTCTGCATCCAAGCTGCAATATAAAGTTGCTATTACTGATTACAAATGTAGAAAGATGTCTACTTACACATAGATCATTCAGGGTTGCAAGCACATATATAGCGTATTCATTTCTTAACATGACAACAAAATTCATAGCAGTGAAACAAAATTTCTGGTTAAATCAAATTCTACAATTTCACCCAAGTAAGTACTTACTGCTGAACCAAGCATGTTCTAGAAATAGTCCAATCTACAGTGAAACGGATTTGGGTTAGCATAGATTAATGTGCACGCCAATTATTTTCTGTAAAAGAAAAGTGCCCCAGGATCATTATGACTGAGCTTAGACTGCTCAGAGTTTAGATACCATGGGATAAAGTTATACGCTTTTTCCTCTTAAATCGTTAGCTTTCTGTGTGCATGGTCTTATAGGAATACCATGCACAATGTACCAATACAAAACTCCCCTCATTTTAGTAAGGTTTCTCATACATCCTCCAGGAAAACTGGACAAAGAAGACAAACTGTATGAAATCTTGAAGAGAGATATGCTTCGAGGCCCTCTATTTTCATGCTCTCTTTAGTCGTGGTAATGCTTTGACCTGATTGCACCAATATTTAATCCTAATTATCAGTCTTTCAGACACATGTTTGATGTACTGGTGGCATATCTCTGTTATTCGCCTTAAGGGGCCCGATTGAAGGTCTACTTTATTCTTTTATCTTTTTGTATTATTTTACCTGAGAGACGGTATAATCTTACAACACTGGCTGCTGCTGCGATTGTGAACCCGTGTGCTTATAATGTTCCTCTTGAAAGATCATCAGTCATTGACTATGGTTAACATCTTTTGCTATTCTTTTACATTTTAAACCCATCATCATTCAGTACATTCTAAAATAGAGCACATTTTCTGATAGTTTATGCATTTGATGTCGTCAAATGAAACACTTTGCGTCCTGAACTGTTTGAAGGACGGAGGAAAATTTCTCATAGAAGAATCACAGCAATGTATACATTGTAATCTTACTGTCCCAACATTAAAAATATTCAGCAAGAATCATGGTTGGTGATATTAAGATGGGCATTTGCAGATAACCAAGCAGACCACTTACTGCACAAAAGGAAAATTGAATGACAATGGAGAAACATCTCTAAATTCCTGAGAAAATAAAAAATTGTGGCAACGTGTCAATACACAGAAGACAGTTGGTCTGTAACAATATGAAACAGTCTGAATCTTTTAGCTGTCTCTTGCCTGTCCTACTTCTGATTCTGAGACATTCAACTCCTCTTTGTTTACCAAACAGGTGATTTAATCTCTTTTATTGTGGAGGCCTTCAGAATGAAAATGGGGCCCAGCAGGAAATCCCATGGCCTGGTTAAGTGTCCCCTGGGGTTCCTTTATTCAGCAACCATGCTGCCATTAAAATGGAAATGTCACCCTATCCCTGAATAACATGTATTTTATTTTATTAACTGAATTCAATGCCTGAAACTAAATATTGCTTCAAAGACCTTTTCTCTTTTTAAAAAAATGTTATTTGGCTGTCACAAAGGTTTTGAATTGGTAACAGTATCTTGCATTGCTGTCTACAACAGAGGATAATATGCTTCAGAGACGCTCATCTTTAATGAACAGGACTGAGCCTGCAGTGTAGTTCAGGAGAAAAGTTAATGCCTTGTCAGATCTCTCTCTGAGAAAAATGCTGAAATAAAGCTGCTTGCCAGTAGTTTGGTCCTGGGGATAAAAGAATGCTGTCCTTGGCAATCATAGTGGATTCTTTTCAAAATTTGAACGATGAACCTATTTTGCACCTTGAACAACGAAGATTGTGACTCTGATCACCTGGTGAGATTGCACTTTTCAAAACTCCAACCAGATCCTTTGATATTTGTCACAATTGGAGTACAGCTGGAGCAACTTCAATGATCATTTCAGAAGAGTCATATTGGACTTGAAGCATTAACTCTGTTTCTTGCTCTGTGGATGCTGCCAGACCTGCTGGTTTTCCCGAGCACTTGCTGTTATTATTTCAAGATGATATATTGGGTATAAACCGTTACTGTACCATGAAAGAACTGAAACTTTCAATCTGAGGCTATAAAATTATGTAATCCCTGTTTGGTGATATGTGTGCAATTGATCTCCAAAATTGTGTCTATGATGCATAGACACACACACTTGCAGCACTTTGCTTACTGGATCCTATTTTGATGAGGGCATTAGCATAAGCAAAGAGGCCATTAGTCCACAGTAAGCAGAATAGGCAGTTAGGAGGTAGGCTCTGTGATTTCTGAATTTATGTCCACTCTCAATATCATACAGATAAATGTGCATTCAGCTATTGCAAGGACTTCCTGGCCAGTGCTATTGCATGGGATCCTTAAATACGCTCTGATTAGTTGTTGATTTCTCCTGGCTCTTGTTCTCGTTGTTGAAGATTTAGTGTTGTTTAAAGCTGCAGCAATCTGCATAATTGATGAGATATGGGACGTTATCTTTGCCTTAAGGACTCTGCACAAATCATTTGCTCCAAGACAAATGTGCAGAATTTTTCATCCCAATGGAGTACTACACATCAGGAAGAATGAGGAGAGGTGACACAGAGCAGGAGAATCTACTGACATGGAAGAGGAAGGAGAACAAAGACTGCTCTTGACAAGAAGCTATGGCTACCCAAGTATTCACAGACAACTTTTCCTATCCCACACTCAGAGAGGAACAATGTATCAGACATTTTGGATTCATTGACGATGTTCAGGGAAATCTGCAACCACAATTATAATCTCAGAACAGGGTAAGGATAGCATTGCTAGTTCCTGTGAAGTCATACATTTAATAGTAAGGTCCTAGGGAGTGTTGCTGAACAAAGAGACCTTGAAGTGCATGTTCATAGCTTCTTGAAAGTAGAGTCGCAGATAGATAGGATAGTGAAGAAGGCATTTGGTATGCTTTCCTTTATTGGTCAGAGTATTGAGTAGAGGAGTTGGGAGGTCATATTGTGGCTGTACGGGACATTGGTTAGGCCACTGTTGGAATATTGCATCCAATTCTGGTCTCCTTCCTATTGGAAGGATATTCTGAAGCTTGAGAGGGTTCAGAAAAGATTTACAAGGATGTTGCCAGAATTGGAGGATTTGAGCTATAGGGAGAGGTTGAATAGGCTGGGACTGTTTCCCTTGGAGAGTAGGAGGCTGAGGGGTGACGTTATGGAGGTTTACCAAATCATGAGGGATAGGATAAATAGACAAAGTCTCTTCCATGGGGTGGGGGAGTCCAGAACTCCAGTGCATAGGTTTAGGGTGAGAGGGGAAAGATATAAAAGAGAAGTAAGGGGAAACTTTTTCACGCAGAGGGTGGTGCATGTGTGGAATGAGCTGCCAGAGGAAGTGGTGGAGGCTAGTACAATTGCAACATTTAAAAGGCATCTGGATGGGTATGTGAATAGGAAGGGTTTGGAGGGATGTGGAGCTGGATGCTGGCAGGTGGTACTAGATTGGGTTGGGATATCTGTTCGGCATGGACAAGTTGGACCGAAGGGTCTGTTTCCATGTTGTACATCTCTCTGACTCTAACACTGTAACCTGGTGTCATGTGACTTCTGAATATGAAATTTAATGCAATTGCTTACTTCAAATTTGGAGTAAGTGATAACTTGCAGTATGTCTCTGAATTTGCCTTCCACTGAAGGAGATCAATGAGATTCTGTATTCCAAAAGCACTGAAGATATTTTATCCTCTATTCACAGAGAGTAGCAGACTGAATGAGCATATAGTTTCACTACATTTGTCATCTTTCCCATGGTGCAGGGTACCCTTGATGGCATACAGCTCCTTTGCAAAGACTCTATGTCAGTTTTGAGATGTTGCACATCCAGAAGAATTCAGATTGCTACTCAGTATCCTGTTACGCATCACTGTGCCTTGCTGCTTTGAACCACCAGAAGATGGCTACTGGATGATAAAACTGACCAAATAGCTTGTGATTCTAAAGCATAATGTAAATGCACATGGACTGCATGTTTATGACAAAAGCAATGTGGAATTGATAAAATGCATCTCTTGGCTTCTTGAGAATCAACAATTCTGCTGCCTGCCTTGGAGTGCTCCAGTACTTTGAAGAGAGCATTCATTGTATTCTGCTACATAATTTCATGATCATTCGGGTGAAAGCTGTCAAGAGCTATAGGGTAAGGATAGGCAGGAGGAAAAGAGGCAGAGAAAGGGAAGGAGAAGGAAAGGAGTAAGAGAACGAAGAGGAACAGATGAGGCATCCAGTGATTTTTTGCTACTGGGCCATCTATGATTGACGCATCTGACTGCTGATTCACCAACTCCAATTCCCTATTCGCTTACAGTCTCATAACATACTAGCCTTCTGTTATTGACCAGCTGCAATTGCTACTTGGCCACAGTTTTGAACATGACAAAATAACTTTTCCAAACCAAACTTTTACATCTAATATTGGCATGGGGAAATACAACTAAATACCTTTCTAAATTTTCCTAGTGCCTGTCTTCTGTTTATATTGTCTGTCCCAGTCCCCCTACGTAGTTCTGGATTAATGCTTGGGGGCACTGATAGGGAGAGGCTGCTGGCTTTCAGGGGTAGATTACAGGTGCAGAGTCACAGGGCTATACAGCATGGAAACAGACTCTCTAGTCCAACTCATCCATGCCAACCAGATATCCTAAATTAATCTAGTCCCATTTGCAAGCATTTGGCCCTCTAAACCCTTTCCATTCATATACCCATCCAGGTGCCTTTTAAATGATGTAATTGTACCAGCCTCCATTGCTTCCTCTGGCAGCTCATTCCATTCACGAACTACCCTCTGCGTGAAAAAGTTGTCCCTCATGTCTCTTTTAAATCTTTCCCCTCTCACCTTAAACCTATGTGCTCTGGTTTTGGACTCCCCCACCT
The DNA here is from genome assembly GCF_004010195.1 of Chiloscyllium plagiosum. NCBI lineage: Eukaryota > Metazoa > Chordata > Chondrichthyes > Orectolobiformes > Hemiscylliidae > Chiloscyllium > Chiloscyllium plagiosum. The sequence goes on along the minus strand of NC_057720.1, from coordinate 34,902,631 downwards.
GGAGAAAATATCTTGTCTATTTACCCTATCTATGCCCCTCATATTTTTATAAACCTCTATAAGGTCACCCCTCAGCCCCCGATGCTCCAGGGAAAATAGCCCCTGCCTATTCAGCCTCTCCCTATAGTTCAAACCCTTCAATCCTGGGAACATTCTTGTAAATCTTTTCTGGACCCTTTCAAGTTTCACAACATCCTTCTGAAAGGAGGGAGGCCAGAATCGCACTCAGTATTCCAAAAGCGTCTTTATTAGATTACCTACAGTGTGGAAACAGGCCCTTCAGCCAAACAAGTCCACACTGACCCTCTGAAGAGTAACCCACCCAGATCCATTTCCTTCTGACTAATGCACCTAACACTATGGACAATTTAGCATGGCTAATTCACTTGACCTGCACATCTTTGGAAGGAAACCAGAGCACCCAGAGGAAACCCACGCAGACACGGGGAGAATGTGCAAACTCCACACAGACAGTTTCCCAAGGCTGGAATCGAACCCAGGTCCCTGGTACTGTGAGGTAGCAGTGCTAACCACTGAGCCACCGTGCCACCCCAACTTGCTGGATGATTTTGACCAGCTCTGGTCCTAGATGCTCCATCTTGGAAGTGCAGCAGAAAAACCGGAAAAAAAAAACTGCGGATGTTGGAAATCAGAAACAAAAACAGAAATTGCTGGAAGAACTCAGCAGGCCTGGCAGCATGTGCAGAGAGAAAGCAGAGTTGATGTTTCGGGTTCAGTGACTCTTCTTAGGAACACCAGTGACCTGAAGAAGGGTGAAACTGGACCCATAACATTAATTTAAAGTGGAGGTATCTGCCCTCACCTTGGAAAAATCCGAACCCAAGAGAGCTGCCCCAGCTGTGTAAGGATTGAGAAATGGACATTGCTTAAAGGAGGACGTATGATCATGTGGGGAGCACCTCCGACGGGCATAGGAGACTCCTAAAGGTGATAGGAAAGGTTGGTGCTGGAAAAGCACAGCAGGTCATGTAGCATCCGAAGGACAGGAGAAACATTGACATTCCGGGCTTATGCCTGAAACATTGACTCTCCTTTTCTTTGGATGCTCTCTGACCTGCTGTGTTTTTCCAGTGCCACACTTTTCAACTCTGTCATAACATTTCTGCACAGGCTCATTCAAAATATGTAGATCAGTTACTGAATATTTTAAAGACAGATCAGTTGAACATGCTAATAACATTGTTAATATTTTGGTACTAGGTGGAGATATTAGCAATGTTAGTCTATGTATTCTATCAATTTATTTTCGCAGAATGAGTCATGGCAGATGTAAATGGTGGCAGATTCAATTTGTTTTTCTGCAGTGTAGAGGTTTGACTACAGGCAATCCTAGTCAATGAATGAACACTACTATATGGTGAAAAAGCATATTTGTGAAAAGACATATTTGACTATATTGTGAACAAATTAGATGGCAAACATCAATTCAATGCATCTGCTCTGAGAAAAATAAAAGCCATCTGTCAAAAACCTGCAGTTTGCATATATATTTCTCAATGACAGCCAGACTTATTTATTTGACCAGAATAAAAGATTCCAAGACTTGCTTTAGCATGTCCATGACTGAAATTCAAAGGGCATTTCACCCGTTTCCAACATTGTGCAGACATATATATAATCAAAGGAAATAATATTGCCTTGGAGCACCTGAGGATCTCTGCTTTCATTTAGGTACAATTTAGGTTTTCCTGAGAGCAGCAAGACCTTAAGTTAACAATCATCTCTGCTGAGTGTCTGCTTCATCCTCACAGCATGAGCAACTTCGAAGAGATGGACAGGTATTTATTTGATCCATGCCAGCTCCTGTTCCAAAGCAATTTTTGCGAGTTTTTACCACACCTGCAAGTGTCCCCAAAATGATGCCACCTAAGCTTCCTGTATGGCCTGCTTTGTATATATCTGCTGGAACCAATCATAAATGTCAGCTGGAAAATTTTATGACTTCCACTGGATCTATTCAAATGACATTTGAATGGGATTGACTGCTATTCAAATACTTGATCTACAAACATTGTGACTGCAAGAAGTGATTGCAATCTTCAGCCAGATTGACCTGTAATGCTGTCTTAGGGAATGGCAGCAATGTGGTGAATAATGGCGGGAAGTCATGATTTTGGAAGCCTTCAAAAACCAGCAGTGGACAAATATTTTAAAAAGTGGTAAAAGATGAAAATATGAATAAGCCAGCTAATAATATTATTGAAGATATTTTTTAGATATATAAAAGTTAAAAGAGAGCATGATTGGACATTAGACCGCTGAAAAATAGGTTGGAGGAATAATAATTGGGACAAAGAAATGGTGGAGGAACTTAATTGGTACTTTGCAATCATGTTGCCAGTGGAAGTCACCAGTAGCATACCAAAACTTCGAGAGAGTCAGAGGGCAGAGGTCAGTGTAGTGGCCATCACTAAGGAGAAGGTGCTGAGGAAATTGAAATTCTGAAGGTGAACAAATCACACAGACCAGATAGACAACACCCTACAGCTGAGGAGATTGGGATCTTTAAGGAACCACTGGAGTCAGGGAGGTTCCCAGAAGACTGGAAATAGCTAATTTACGTTAGTTTCCATTTTAGAAGGGAAGGAGGCAGAAGACGGTAAATTATTGACCAGGTAGCCTGAGGTTGGTCATTGGTAAGATTTTAGAGAACATCATTAAAGATGAGTTTGCACAGTACTTGGAAATGCAAGCTAAAATGTAGCTGAGTCAATTCGGCTTTGTCAGGAGAAGGTCAAGACTGGCAAATCCATTAAAATTCTTTGAGGAGGTAACAAGCAAATTAGAGAAAGGGGAGCTATTGAAAATTATTGATTTGGATTTAGAGAATGTCTATAGCAAGGTGCTGCACTGGAGACTGCAAAATAAGTTAAGAACCCATGGTGTTAGGGTCATGATACAATCATGATAGGGTCATGATACTATAATGAGGGTTGGCTGACTGTCAGAAGACAGAGTGAGCTCTTTTTCAGGATGGAAGCTGGTGACCAGGGGAAATCTGAATGGGTTCATGCTGGGACCACAACTATTCATGTTGTACATTAACAATCTGGATGAAGGAATTGAGGGCATTGTTGCTAAGTTTGCAGATGACACAAAGATAGGTGGAGCGACGTGTAGTGTTGAAGAAGCAGGGAGGCCATAGATAGACCAGAGAGTGGGCAAAAAGTGGGAGATGGAACACAATGTTTAAATTTGTGACGTTGTGCACTTTGGTAGGAAGAATAGAGACATAACTATTTTCTAAATGGAGAAAGGTTTTGGAATCTGAAGTACAAAGCAACTTAAGAGCCTTAGTCCTGGATGCTCTTAAGGTTGACACATAGGTTCAGTTGGCAGTAAGACTGACTAATGTAATCATTGATTCTGAGAGGGCTAGAATATAAGAGCAGGAATGTACTGCTGAGACAGGTTTTGCTCTGGTCAGATTGCATTTGGAATACTGTGAGCAATTTTGAGCCCCATTTTGAGGTCCAGAGGAGGTTCCCAAGAGTGATCCCAGGAATGATGGGCTTCTCATATGAGGAACATTTGAGTTTTTTGGACTTGATGGAGTTTTGAAAGATGTTAGGGGATCTCATTGAAACTGAGGCCTGGAGAGAGTGGATGTGGAAAAGATGCTTCCGCTAGGAGGAGAGACTAGGACCCTAGGGCACAGCCCCAGAATGAAGGGACAACCTTTTAGAACTGAGATGAGGAGGGATTTCCTCAGCCAGTGTATGGGGATTGTTGCAGAAGGCTGTGGAGGCTAAGTCATTGAGTTATCTAAGACAGAGATAGATTAATAAGGAGATCAATGATTATGGGGAAAAGGCAGGAGAATTGTGATGAGAACATATCAGCCATGATCAAATGGTGGTGAAGACTTGATGGTCTCAATGGTCTAATTCTGCTCCTATATCTTATGGTTTTATGGCATTGACATCCTCTGACATATTGCAAGGAAACTAGCATACTTGTGAATAAAGGCTTCCTGTGAATCTACACTTTCCAGATATTTCTACTACTGGAGATCTTCTTGTCTCATATCTGGCTCTGCTGTTGACTAATTATTAGAAATACATTACCATGTTAAGACATACAGTCCATTATCACTGTATCATGCAAATATCAGGACATATTACAGATAAGTGCAGCTACTGCATTTTTGGCAACGTACTTGTTCCACTGCAATTTCTACATTTAAATGGTTAGCCTGCTAAAGAAGCACTTTCATTAACTAGATTAAGCAAATGTTATTGATAATTCATAATTTGTCTGGTGTTCCATGTTGTGCAACCATCCATTGACTTTAACAAGGTATGGACTCATTCGCAGATTACTTATGAAGCTGAGAACTCTGTCAGCCTGCATGTCTAGATTGAGATGGACAGGAAGAGTATTAATGAGCTCTGTAGTCTGCAGGTGACTTGAAATCGAGAAGTTGATTTAAGCGCCACCACCAAGTGTTAATCAAACAATACTTAGTGCCCTTTCTCATGCTGCCTGTGTAGCCTCCACCATCTTGGATAGGGTCTTAAGACTGGGTTCGCAGCTACTTCCTATTCAGGAACAAGGTTTGTCATTGCATACAAATCAGTACCCTGTGATAAAACTAGCTGCAGTTTTGATGTGGAAATAGCATGCACTATCAATGATCCACCTGGTCCGCATGATTTAACCAGTAGATCTTAAAGGCACTGTTGAATGCTGCTCAAAAACAATTACATTTTGAATTCTTATTTTTGTATGGCCAGGAAGAGCAAGAGTATGTTTTTAGGGCTAATGAGGTAAGCAGGTCTTTGAGCCCCTCCTGTTGAGGCCACTTGTATAAAGCTGCTCAATTTACAACCGCTCCAACCAATGATCTGCTTTGTTTGGTCAATAATTCCCTGTGCTCTGCTCCATTGGTGTTTTTTGCAGTTGCTCAAGACAGTTTTTCACTCAAGTGGATTAAAGGCATTGATTACTTTTCAAAATGTTCCTTCATATTTGATTGAAGTCTTTCAACATGTACTACTAATTCTGCTTAAGACTTATACAGAGCATTGATTCAGTTCAGATGTGGTCAGAAAAATTTGTGAAACCACGCTGCTTCAATGTTGCCAGAATTGATGGTGATCGTGGGAGAAAGTGAGGACTGCAGATGCTGGAGAGTCAGAGTTGAAAAGTGTGGTGCTTAAAGAGCTTATGCCTGAAATGTCGACTCTCCAGCTCCTCAGATGCTGTCTGACCAGCTGTGCTTTTCCAGCACTACACTCTTGAATCTGATCTCCAATATCTGCAGTCTTTACTTTCTCCCTGTGCTTTCCAAGCGCCACACTTTTCGACTCGATGGTGGTAGTGAATGCTCCTCTTGACAGACAACTTTGAGGTAGATCAAAAAGCTTGCTAACAGCTAAATTGTAAGCTAATTGAATCATTGCATCAATATAGTGCAGAATGAGGCCATTTGGCCTGTTGAGTCTGCACCAACTCTCCGAAGAGCATTCCACACCAAGACTCCCACCCCATTCCTGTAACCACACATTTCCCTTGGCTAAACCACCTCACCTGCACATCACTGGTCACCACGGACAATTTAAAATGACCAATCCATATAACCTGCACAACTTTGGATGATGGGAGGAAATCCGAGCACGCGGCAGAAACCCACACAGACATGGTTGAGAAAGTGCAAACTCCACACAGACAGTCAAACAAGACTAGAATCAAACCTGGGTCCCTGACACTGTGAGGCAGCAGTCTAACCACTGAACTACTGTCCCACCAAAAAAAAATTCCATTCACTTTTACTGAAAAGTGGGGACAACGCACCTTGCCTAGATTATAAGGCAGCAGTCCTGTTTCTGCCCAGTTTTGGGCTGGGAACCTTTTACGTGTGAAGCAAACATGATAACCACTACACTACAGAAGCAAAGTGTAAACGGTAAGGCCCACTTCAGGATCGTGTATGGCTAGATTTCTGGGTTCTAGGACTGAGCATATTTGAATATTTGGCTTATAAGTCTTAAATCTTCTTCTATTCTTCACAATTTGCCAATTATAGAAGCATCTTATTTAGTGATTCTATTGTTACCAATGTTCCTGAATCATGCTTCTTCATTCACTGTAGCTAATAAAAATTCCTGTCAATAGGTATGACGTTTAAAAAAAAACTTATCAAAGTTTGGTGTGTTGGGATTGTATGTCACAATGTATAACTTAATTTGAGGTGCAATTAATAGATGGAAATGTAAAATAAAACGGTAAAGGATTTAGTTCCAAAATAAATTTTAATCATAGGCAGTTAACCAAAGTTCAGTTAATGTTGTGGTTGGTCAGGTTTGGGCTTAAAAGCAAACAATTTAAGCTGTAAGCAGCTACTCATTAAATGAAAGTTAAAGTCCAACTTGGCCATGAAGTTTCCTTCCAGATAATTGGCCAGAATGTTAAATATGGTATAGAATTAGGTTAATCAGGAGGAAGAGATTAGATTATGAGAGGAAGCTAACTGGAAATGTAAATGCAAGAGTCTGTACAGGTATTTAAAAAGGAAAGGAACAAGTAAAGTGCGTATTAGTCCTCCAAGACAATGAAAATGGGGAGTTAATAGTGGATATTAAGGAAACGGCAGGCAAAATGAACAACTACTTTGTTTCTACCTTTACTATAGGGAATACAAAATACATACTAGTAGAGCTATAAATCAGGAGGTGGAAGGGAAAGAGAAAACTGTTAAAATTACGATCATGAGCAAAGTGATACTGAGTAAATTGATGAAGGCTCACAAGTCTTCAGATGCAGATAGACTTCATCATAGGATCTTAAAAGAAGTGGCTATTGATATAGTAGATGCATTGGTTCTAAGTTTCAAACATTTCCTAGATTCAGGAAAGGTTCCATCCATCTAGAAAGTAGGATATACACTCCCACTGTTCAAGAACCGAGGGAAACAGAAAACAAGAAATTACGGGTCAGTTAGCTTGACATTTGTTATAAAATTGATCACTGATGAAATTATAGCAGTGATTGGGAAGAGTCAGCATGGTTTTGTCAAAAGGAAACCACATTTAGCCAATTTATTGGAGTTCTTTGAAGGAATAACATGCATTGTAGATAAATGGCCATCTGAACTCATACGTAACTTGGACTCCCAAAAGGGATTTAACAAGATGCTTTATTAAAGGTTATTGTGAGAAATAAAATCTCATGGTGTAGGATTGGCTTCCAAATTGGTCTTTGTTTGACTGCCAAGATGACAAGAGTGGAGTCCAGCAAGGATCTTTACAATTTACATCACTGACTTAGATAAATGGATTAGGTGACACAATAGGTTGGAATGTATTTTCCCTTTTCCCGCGTATGGAGTCGGGTATTACAAGGGGGCATAGCTTTAAATTAAGGGGGGGTAGATATAGGACTGAAGTTAGGGGTAGGTTCTTCACTCAGCGAGTCGTAAGTTCATGGAATGCCCTGCCAGTAGCAGTGGTGGACTCTCCCTCTTTATGGGCATTTAAGCGGGCATTGGATAGGTATATGGAGGATAGTGGGTTAGTATAGGTTAGGTGGGCTTGGATCGGCGCAACATCGAGGGCCAAAGGGCCTGTACTGCGCTGTATTCTTCTATGTTCTATGTTCTATGTATGTTGTGAAGAGGACATAAGAAAGTTGCAGATGGATATAGATAGGTTGAGTGGGTTGGCAAAAATCTTGTAGATGGACTATATTGTCAGAAAAAAATGTTAAATTGTTTGCTTTGGCAGAAAGAATGAAAAGGCAATCTATTATTTAAATGGAAAATTCCAGGGTGCTGAAGGATATAGGCGTTCTCCTGTATGTGTCACAAAAAATTAGTCTGCAGGTGCAACAAATATCAAGATGGCTGACAGAATGCTATACTTTATTATGGGAGGATATTATGTTCCAATTATACAAAGCATTGGTCAGACCACATCTTAAACATTGTGCGTAGGTTTGGTCTCCAAATTGAAGGATGAATGTAAATGCATTGGAGGAGGTTTACTAGACTGATACCTGGAATGAGTGGGTTGTCTTGTAGGGACAGGTTGGACAGGCTGGGGTTGTTTCCCTGGAGAAAATTAAGGAGTAATTTGATTGAAGTGTATAAGATCCTGAGTAGGCTTGACAAGGTGGTCATGGAAACGATATTTCTTCTTCTGGGTGAGTCCAGAATGAGGAGGCATTGTTCAAATATTAGGGGTCACCATTTCAAAACAGAACTGAGGAGAATTTTTTTCCATCAGGGTTTGTACGACCTTGGAACTTTGTGCCTCAGCAAGTGGTAGAAATTGGGACATTGATTATTTTGAAGGTAGGGCTGTATAGGTTCTTGTTAGGGATAGATGGGAATGTGGAATATGGAATGCCTGATGGAAAAAAAGCTGGTTAACCATGATTTTATTAAATGGCGGAGCAGGCTTGAGAGGCAGGAAAGTCTACTTCTGCTCCAGTTTCATATGTTTGTATGTATGTCCGACACATGCACTAAGCAACCCCACCACCCTGTGGCCAAACACTTTAACTCTCCGACTCACTCGGCCAAGGACATGCAAGTCCTAGGCCTCCTTTACCACCAAACTTTAGCTACCTGACACCTGGAGGAAGAATGCCTCACCTTCCGCCTTGGGACCTTCTAACCACACAGGATCAATGTAGATTTCACCAGTTTCATTTCCGCTCCCCCCCCAACGTATCCCAAAACCAACTTCCAACTCAGTGCCGTCCTCAGCGCTGTCCATCTTTCTTCCCACTTATCCACTCCACCCTCCTTTCCAACCTATCACCATCACCCCCCACCTTCATCTTCCTATCACATTCCCAGCTACCTACCTCCCAGCCCCACCTCCTCCCTTTTATCTCTCAGCCCTCTTGGGCCACCCCCTCATTCCTGATGAATACCTTATGTTTGAAATGTCGACCCTCCTGCTCCTCGGACGCTGCCCAACCAGCTGTGTTTTTCCAGCACCATAATTTTTGACTCTGATCTCCAGTATCTGCAGTCCTCACTTTCTCCAACAATCAAGAGAGTTAATTTTTGGAGTTTATGAATCTATGGATTAAAAACTAACCAATATTATTAAGAACAACATACAAGATGTATATTTATATGGTACATTTAATGTGATGAAATATTTCAAAACATAGTAAAAGCTTGGTCAAAGAGGGTCTGATAGGAAAACAATGACATCGAGAGGTGCAGAGAAGGTTTCCAATGCTTCGGGTTTTGACACCTGAGTCATAGTAAGCAATGGTGCATTGATTAAAATGAGAGATTCATGAGATGGCAGTGCTGGAGGAACATATTTTATAAAGTAATAGGTCTGAAGGAGTTACTATTGATGCTGTATTAACTCCAACCAATCTGATGAAGTCAAGTCACACACAGTTTTTAAGGAGAAGCTGGGAATTAGCCTTTTTTGGGTGCAAATGCATTCAGTACAGCTCCCAAAATTCATTAATAATGATGCCTGACTGATAATGTAAACTTTACTAATTGCTATTATGCAATAAACCTTTTTGCTAACAGGTTCTAAGCATAATATAGGCAAAGGATTATTGGTGACAGTGAACCATCTCAAGCAATCATTACCTGTGCCATAGGCAGGCAGAGGTGGCAGATAACACAATGTGTCAGCAGCAGCAATGAGGACAAATACTATAGATCTCTTAATCTTTGGAAATTTCTAGGACTATGAAAGATTACAAATTTATGGAAAGGCAAGGTGTTGGAGGGGTTTCAAAGTGAGGATCAGAATTTTAAAATCAAGATATTGCTGGAGTAGTAGCTAATCTAAGTAAGGAAACACAAGGGCAATAGATGAATGAAACATATTGCAAGTTATGGCACAGGTAGAAGTGTTTTGGATGACCTCAAGTTTATGAAGCGTAGATTATGCTCAATGAGCTGCTGCTGCAATGAAATAATTAAGCCTGATGGTAATAAAGCCTTAAGGCAGGGCTTCAGTAGTAGATGCACTCATACAGAGATGAAGTCAAGTAATGTCATGGAGGTAGAAATAGGTGTCGTAAAATGTGATTGTAAGCAAAATCAATTGGAAAGATTTAATCCAGTTCACAATGGGAGAGGAACGCAACTCAAAACAGTAGTATTTATTCCTTTTTGGTAGCTTTATTATAAGGACTGCTCACACATATAATCTTACTATTCTTGTCTTTCTCAATGATAAAAGTCCTATGGTGTGTTCTATTTATGAAAACCATTTGGTGAATAATAAAGCCACCATCAATCTTTACACATTTTTTCATTCATTTAGCAGTTACACAGTACGCACACATTTCTTCCAACTCCGACAACCACATTTTGCCTAAATTTGCATGGATTGTTTGAGTCTTCAGTTAATTCCCAAGTCTTGCATGCAATAAAATAATATTAAAATACAATTAAATGTTCTCTACTTTCTCTTTAAATAAAAAAAGAATAGATATGCGCAGCCAAAACTTCCTAAATAAAAATAAAATTCACTGCATACTGTACAAATGATTGCATTGTATGCTTTCCTTTATTGATTAGGGCATTGAGTATCAGAGTTGGGAGGCCATGTTGCGGCTGTACAGGACATCGCTAAGGCCACTCCTGGAATATTACGTGCAATTCTGGTCTCCTTCCTAACGGAATGTTGTGAAACTTGAAAGGGTTTAGAAAAGATTTACAAGGATGTTGCCAGGGTTGGAGGATTTGAGCTGTAAGGAGAGGCTGAATAGGCTGGGGCTGTCTTCCCTGCAGCGTCAGAGGGTGAGGGGTGACCTGATAGAGGTTTATAAAAGCATGAGGGGCATGGATAGGATAAATAGACAAAGTTTTTCACCCGAGGGTGGGGGAGTCTGGAACTAGAGTGCATAGGTTTAGAGTGAGAGGGGAAAGATATAAAAGGCGCCTAAGGACAACTTTTTCACACAGAGGGTGGTGCATGTATGGAGTGAGCTGTCAGAGGAAGTGGTGGAAGCTGGTGCAATTGCAACATTTAAAAGGCATCTGGATGGGTATATGCATAGGAAGGGGATAGAGGGATATGGGCCGGGTGCTGGCAGATGCGACTAGATTGGGTTGGGATATCTGGTTGGCATGGACGTGTTGGACCAAAGGGTCTGTTTCGGTGGTGTACTTTTCCAAGATTCTAAGATACCCTTCCTGTCGGACCCTTGACAATTTCTTTGCACATGCATTTATTCTGGTTAAACTCTCACACTTAACCTGCAGCCACTCATTTAATTTTGGAGATTTTCTTCTTTGTCTCCAGAATTCATTCCAAACCAAAAGTTTTTTTCATTGATCAACTATTTTTCACGCACAATGTTCATCCAAAGTAATTATCCCAAAATGGACTCTTATTTATAAGGCATAAAAAGTATATCCAATGTTCAGTGCACCTCTCATACAAAATCTCAGTTAAAACATTTGTTAAATAGACTCTCATTTTTGTTGGGGAAGGGAAAATCTTATGTTAGAATGCACCACCTTCATTCAATTACATAAAGTTTGTATATAATTAACATCTGTGAGTTGCTACTGAAGTAGGTTTGTGAATTGCTGCAGGATGTAATGCAGATTGTACATATTATAGCCGTTGTAAATCAGTGATTTGAGAATAAGGGTGAAGGTTTTAACATCAACATTACAGCAACTTCAGCATTTGCACTTTCAACCCTGTTCCAGCTTTCAAATTGTTAAAAGATGATGAACTCCCTCAATCTTTAGCCAATGCATGAATCTATTTTCTCATATTAACACCACTAGCCCTGCTGTAAACTTCTGATACATTTTTAAAAAAATATCCTTTTGTTCTCTTCTATGAATTTCTACTATTAAAGCTGAACACAATTGATCCACAAGCAGTTTGGAAAATTACTGTGAATTGACTGGAGTTCTGGCAGTTGCACAATTTAATGTCACTCTTAGTTGTTTCACCTAGGTGCATATATCATACTGCATAGTGTGGACTTTAAAGGTGCAATTTTCAATAGCTTTTATTTATCCTGTTCTTGCTGGAAGTTGGTCAAACTAGTCCTACTAAGGTATACAAATTGTTCAGTGATATTGAGTATCTTTTGGAAAAAAAAACTAAAGAACTGTGGATGCTGGAAATCAGGAACAAAAATTGCTGGAAAAGCTCAGTAGGTCTGCCAGTACCTGTGGAAGGAAATCAGAGATAACTTTTCTGGTCTCTTTATGGGCTCCATCCCACCTACTGTTTACTCCTTACCCCTTCACCCCACCCTTTCTTCTGAATAAAAACCAGACCTACCATCAATTCTGAGGAAGGGTCACTGATTTCCCTCCACAGATGCTACTGCTGTGTTTTTCCATCAATTTCTGTTTTGTTGTTGAGTATCTTCTGTTCTCTTTTCTTTTATGGCTCATAGCCAGTCAGTATTTTGTTTTAAAATGATAGCGATCAAGTGAGAATTTCTTTTAACAGGTGACTACCTGGCAACACTGCAAAATACCTCCAAGGTTTTGAGAGCTTGACAAATTGAGTACTATGAAACAAAGTCTAACAGAACTGTTTGCCTCCTTCATTTTGTCTCTATTTGATGGACTGCTTATGACTAAGTATAGATTTCCCTGTGCTGTGGCTAGGAAAGATAATACACACAGAGGATATTTGTGAGAGTGACGTATAGGCATTCTTTTGAGAACGGCAGAAGTCCAAAGTTCAGGAGTGCTGCAGGCATTACTGAGTGTGAATAAGGGAATGAACAATGGAAGAACAGAATAATTTGCATTGCCATCGATTGGATATTCTATTTATGCTATATGTGTGCATTCCTCAACTGCCAGACCGCCAAATGATTTACAGAATGTTACATTGCTGCTATCTAAATATTCAATAAAGGGGGGGTGAGGATGGATAAAGGGTTGACCTGTCGGTAATGGTAGCATGATGAAGCCATATTTTGTTATAATAAGGCCATCAAATGAGAGGATACACATTCATTCATTCTGATATTCTTTTCTGTTGATCGTGTGAGCCCAGGGTATTACTTCAAAGTAAATCAAGCAAGTGGGATCAAAGGACTTCTTTTTTTATGTTACGAGAAGTAAACAGAAAGTTGACGATGAAAATATTTCAAATAATGGGCTAAGAAAGATTGGAATAATATTGGGCGTTGGGGAGATTGAAGTATCAGAGAGATAGAATCCTTACAGTGTGGAAGCAGGCCATTCAGCCCATTGAGTTCACACTGATCCTCCCACTCAGACTTAACCACGCTACCCTATCCCCATATTTCCTATTGCTAATCCACCTAGCCTATACATCTGTGGCCACTATGTGCAATTTAGCATATCCAATCCACCTGATTTGCACATCTTTGGACTATGGGAGGCAACCCACACAGACACAGGAAGAATGTGCAAACTCCACACGGATAGTCACCCGAGGCTAAAATCAAACTCAGGTCCCTGGCACTGTGAAGTAGCAGCACTAACCATTAAGCCATCATGTGGGCTATAATGGACTGAAAGTGTTTTTGTATCTTTTAAATGTCTTAAGTTTTTAATGCTTGTTATTCAGAGCTAACTGAGATGCACAATTTTGGAAAAAACAAGCACTTGCATCACGCTGTAGCTGTTTCTGGAGTGCTTTAGAGTTATCGAGCCATACAGCACAGAACCAGACCCTTCAATCTAACTCATCCATGCTGACCGAGTTTTCCAAACTAAACTAATTCCATTTGCCTGCATTTGGCCCAAATCCCTCTTAGCCTTTCCTATTCGTATACCTGTCTCTTAATGTCTCTTAAATGTTTTAACTGTATCTGCATCTAACAATTCTTCTGGAAGTTCATCCCATATATGAATGACCTTCTATCTGAAGAAGTTGCCTCTCAGAACCCTTTTAAATCTTCTGCCTCTCACTTTAAAATTATGTCCTGTAGTTTTAAACTCCCCAAACCTCGGGAATAGACCTTTGCAATTCACTTTATCTGTGACCCTCATGATTTTATAAACCTCTTTAAGTTCCATCTCTGATGCCTCTACAGTTGTTAACTTCCATTCCCTAATTACATTGGTCCTAGTGACAAAAATACATATATTTAAACAAAAACTGAGATTTTAGTCTATTCATTTTGTCACAAACGTGTTGAAAAAAAATGCTATTCCTTGTTTTGTTGCCAGATGAAAACATCAACACTCAAATTTGCCATACAGTTAGATATAAAATGGATGCACTCTACACAGGTTAAATGAAAAAAACTGGACCTTAAATCAGCTTTGCAACCATTTAGACACAAGTTTGATAAGAAAGAAATTCCAGACTCTGAATGGGCAGTTGATTGGTGAAGCTCAAATATATTAATGATGCTTTGCTAAAAGTGTCATTTGCACTTTAAAATAAAGTCAGACAAAAGATTAAGTTTAGTGCAAATCATAATGAAGTATACCAATTAAAAGCTAAAATTTAGGGCAAAGGGAAGCAGACAGAATAAATGTAACTATGTATAAATGTTGTGAATAATGATTTTTAACAAATACTGTACATCTCATTCCAGGAATATTATTATATTCAGGTGATTTGTGTCAACAGCATAATATTAGAAAGTTCAGAAAGTGAGGCACATGTTACAATTGGCCTACCCAGATCATACAACATTTCCTGTCATGTAAGGGAGGGGAATAATTATTAATACAATAATACAAAGGAAAACAAAGCTGATGTTGTGTTTGATATTATTAAAGCAGTTGTGTTGTTGGTTTATTGATTGATTTTATAAAAGCAAACAGACAAAACTGCATATGTTAATATTTTAAACATAATGAATTAATCCACATAAAAAGAATCCAGGAGACCACATGTTTGAAATGGACTGCGAGGAAAAGTTGAACAAAATCCACTAGAGTTCTTCTCCCTTGAGCTAAAACATTTTAATGACTTCCACCTTTGACCTTTTGACAACAGTGATGCTCTTGTTAAGAAAAGTAATTTGTCATATGTTTAAGATCACAAGATGGTATCTGTTTACATTGCATTCTCTGATTTCCAGAAACTTTGATCAGAAATAATGTCCTGTTGACACTTCTCTGAAAGCTCTCTAAGATTCATTCACAATCTGTTTAAAGTCTACTCTTATTCGGAAGTGTCTGATTTCTGCCACAATGTCACAGATTTTCATTTCCTCTGGTTTATGAATTGTGTTCTTAGACACAAATGGAAGGTTCACGTAAACCACAACTTTAGCTGAACTACAGCCCTTAGACAACATGCAGAATGAGGAATATTTTGATGATGGAGGAAGATGTTTGTTATTTATTAAATCCATGTTCATCTTTCCTCAAGCAGTATGATTGAAACTAGGATTTCTGTCCCTGCCACAGTCCACAGGACCAAACCAACTCATATCAAGGTCATAAATAACTCTAAATCGGCAGTGACAAAGGTAATCTTTTATTCCTCCCCCTTCTTGACCTGTCTCCAAATACTGACAGAGTTGGTCGCACCATCCTCCTTCAACATTTCTCTGCCTTCTGTTGAATGGGACTGGTCTCACATCCATTCTTATTAATTTAATTATAGCAGGAGAATAATTTGTAATGTTATCTCATTCCTTATCCATCTCTTTACCTTTGGTGCTCCCATGGACCTATCCTTGGCCCTGTCCTATTTTTCATTGATGTGCTGCCCTTTGGTGACATCATGCAATACATGGCATTATTTTTCACATGCATGTCACTCAGCTCTAATACTACAACATCTCATGACTCCTCTACTGTTGCTAAATTAACAGATTACTTGGGCTAAACATTATGGGAGAGGTGGGGTGAACAGTATGAGAGTGGACTGCTCACTGTTGGACAGGTAATTGTCAGTTCCTTTTCTGACATCCAAAGTCAGATTTTCACTTACCAAGCTGGGTATCTCGACCCGCGATTGTCCCTGATTCAGCAGACCTGCCTCAGTTTAAAGTGGCTCCTCACATAAATTTTGGTTTGGCAGGAGCTATTTTGGTATGGGGGAAGAACCTCTAACTCTGAAAACAGGTCTTAGGTGCCATAGGAGCAAGTGCCAAGGTGGGCTGGTTAGATGGGACTTTGTTCCATAATGCCCTTTAGTCCTTGTCCCTTACAGCACTTCACAGATCCTACCAGTCCCTATGAGCTCTCATACTCTCTACACCAACCCAATGCTAAATCATACCCACCTTGCCACTTCTTATGTCCCCTTATACTTCCCATCTCCATGCCAATTCAAGGTACCTAACAATTCCCCACAGACCCCATACTTTTCATGCCAACTCAAAGCCACATCATGTCTGTCAATGCCATTTCATTCAGTCTGGGGCACTATTACATAAACAATAATTGCGTAATAACAATGGCAAGCTGAGAGCAGAAATGTTAATTTAGAGGTGTTCTTTGAAAAAATCTCTTACAATCCTATAAAAGTTATCGTCCAATAGTCCTTTAAAGTCTCAACAACAGATGGTACTTTTTAATTTTGTTCCAATAAAAATTGAGGTATTTATGAAAATATCACAGAAATATTAACGTGTTGTAACCACTTAAAGGTGTCAGTCAAGAAACGTCAACAATTCACTTTCCTCATCAATTCCTCTGTTGATCTAATCATTTTAATGACCTGAGCTATCAGCCAAGTATGGAAAATAGAACAGGTGAACTATCTCCTTTTTACATCCAGAATACTTTTTTGGGTCTAGTTTCCGGTTCTCTGCTAGATATTGTTCATTGTGCACTGATCTACTTCTGGCGGTTCCTGTTTTCGTATTCATTCATAGGATGTGCGTGTTTCTGGCTGGACCAGCATTTATTGCTCATCCTTAGTTGCCTTTGAGAAAGGAATGGTGAGTTATCTTCTTGAGTCACTGCAGGCTATTTGGTGCTGTACAATCCACAATGTTGGTCCTGAGGCAGTTTCAGGATCTTAATCTGGCAACACTGAAAGAGTGGCAATATATTTCTAAGTCTAGATGGTGAGGGGGTTGGAGGGAAATTTGAATATAGTGATGTTCCCATAGTATCTGTGCACTTGTCCTTCTAGATAGTAAAGGTTGTGTGTTGGGAGCATGCAGTATAAGACGTCTTGTAAATTTCTGCAGTGCAAGTTGTAGATGGTACATTGTGCAGTAATGGTGGAGGGACTGACTATCTGTAGATGCTGACCTATCAAGTGGGTTGCTTTGTCCTGAATGATGTCAAGCTTCTTCAGTGTTGCTGCAGTTGCAACCATTCATGTCAGTGGGGAGAATTCCATCTACTCCTCACTTGTGACTGTAGATGATGAACAGGCTTTGTGGAATCAGGAAGTGATTCCTCCGCAGGATTCCAAACTTCTGACCTACATTTGTTGCTACAGAGTTACGTGGCTCGTCCCATTTCATTTCTGGTCAATAATAATTCCAGGATGTTGATAATGATTGCAATGCTATTGAATTTCAAGCGTTAATGGTTAGACTTTGTCTTATTGGAGACAGTCATTGCCTGGTATTTGTTTGGCATGAATGTTACTTGCTACTTGCCAGCTCAAACCTATCTTGCTGTATTTGGACCTAGACTACTTCCTAATTCACTCCACAGAATGATCATTGACGCCCTCTAAAACACATTCACTGGCTCATCAACTTCGTGTTGTCATTCTTGACCAAGTGTTCTCATGTACTGTACACCAACCTCCTCATCTGAACTGACCCTGTGAATTTACCTTTCACTACCACTGACACTTTCTTTCCTTTCTGAGTGACAATCATGATTCTGTTGGTGACACTCTCACCTGAGTCAGATGATTATGGTCATGCTCCAGGATAATGTTAAGGCGGATGCTCCTGAGCTGCATTGTGGGAGATACTATCTTTAAAAGGAAACATCAAACTGCTATTTTGGATGGGAGCTAAAGATTCTATGATATAATCTCGAAGAGGAACCGAGGAGTTATTCTCTGTGTTTTAGCCAACATTTATCCCTCCATCAAAGTCACAAACAGATTTTTGGTGTTTGTGGGTGTTTACTATGAAAACTTTAGGTGATGAGCTGCCAAAATTTTAAAATATGACTGCACTTCAAGAGTAATTAATTCTTCATAACACACTTCAAGATGGCTGGTGTTTGTGGAAGGTGCTACATAAGTAAAAGTCTGTCTTTCTTTATTCCTGGACCTTGGATTTCACTTTCACTGCTCGTCATTGCTGTGCTTGTGTACTTGATCTGCTAGTGCCTAATTGGACCTTGACTGGATTTTCATACTTACTCACAATCAACACTACACTTCTCCTTTACTTTTAATTTACCACTTAGCAACTGAGCCAAGCAATTTCTGAATTTACATCCAAAGTATGTACAAAATTGACAGAATGGAAACAGAAAGTGCTGGAGAAATTCAGCAGATCAGGCAGCATCTGAGGAAACCAAAACAAAATTAGCATTTCGAGTCTCATATGGCTCTTCCTCAGAACTGAAAACTTCTTTGATCCCTGTAATTGATTCATCTATGCCTCCAGCTGATTATTCCCTGTCTTTAACTTCATCTCATCATGGGCTCTCTTCCACTTCACTTTTCATTTCTCTTCCCTGTTCTCTGCTTATGATCAAGACATGTATCTTATAAAAATTGCCAAATCTATGTGCCCTGAATTCCCTCTGTGCACTTTTGGCAGCTTTCCAAGTTAAAACCTATTAATTCTATCCCCATTGAACTATTATCTCTTGGCTCTTCCCCGAGCCTAGTCATACCATTTCACATTTCACCTGTCTCAGATGGCAGAGGCCGGTGATAGGGATGGAGGGAGTTAGAGATTGGCAGTTGGATGTGGATGGTCCAGACCTTTTCTCCAAGAAGAATCAGAGAGCCTGAAGACTATCCTGATGAGGGATGGATGCGTAAAGGGATTGCATGTCCATGGAGAAGAGGAGGTGGCTGGAGCCTGAAGAATCATGGATATAAATAGAAAAGGAATAGATGAGGGGAGAAACAACTGAGTTGAAATAGAAAGAGATGGAGTTTCTGTTCCACCACCATCCTCCTCTGCTTGGCTAAGCTTCTGCTCAATCTGAACATGTTCTTCTTTAACTCCTCTCACTTTCTTCAGATCAAAGATGTGACCTTGGGTACCCACATGGACCCCACATATGCCGGTTTCTCCATGGGGTATATAGAATATTCCTTGCTCAGACTTACTCGGGCCCCTCCCCACAACTCCTCCTCCAGTGTATTGATGAAATTGTTGATGCTGCTTCCCTATCTCATCTGAAATTGGAAACATTTCTCAATTTAGCTTCGAATTTCCGCCCTTCCCTCACCTGCACCTGATCCACCTCTGACTCCTCCCTTCCCTTCCTCAACATCTCTGTTTTCATTCCTGGGGATAGACTGGCCACCAATGTCCACATCAAATCCATCAACTCCCACTAAACACCCACACACTCTATTTCCTGTAAAGACTCTATTCCATTTTTTCAGTTTCTCTGTCTTCATTATATCTGCGCCATTGATGGCAGTTTCGACAAAGGCCCCTCTGAAATGTTCACCTTCTTTCTCAATCAAGGTAAACAGGGCCATTAGCTATGTCCAATCCATCTCCTGAACTTTAGTCCTCACACCTTTTCTTCTCTAATAGGGTCCTGCAGTTCTCACTTACCAACCCACCAGCATCCACATCCAAAGGATCATTAGCCACCATTTCTACTGTATGGGATGTCACCACCAAACACACATCCTGACCCTCCCTTGTTAGCCTTCCACAGGGACTGTTCACTCTGGGACACTCAAGTACACTTCTCCTCCATTCCCAACACCATCTCACACCGGGAGAAAGTGAGGACTGCAGATGCTGGAGATCAGAGTCAAGAGTGTGGTGCTGGAAAAGCACAGCAGGTCAGGCAGCATCTAAGGAACAGGAGAATCAAATTTTCAGGCATAAGCTGATGAAGGGCTTATGCCTGAAACGTCAATTCTCCTGTTCCTCGAATGCTGCTTGACCTGCTTATCACCTCACACCCCCAATACAACTTCCCCTGCAATCACAGGAAGTGTAATACCTGCCCATTTATTTGCTCCATCCTCACTAGCCAAGGTCCCAGACACATCTTCCATATGAAGCAGTGATTCACCTGCAGCTCTCTCAATCTCACCTACTGTAGTCCCTGCTCACAGTGTGGTCTCCTCTACATTAGGGAGATGAAGTGTGACCGTTTGGAGGCACACCTACATTCTGTGCACAAAAAATTACCCTGAGCTTCCTGCTGCCTGCCAGTTCAACACACTACCATGTTCCCTGATCAACATCTCTGTCTCAGACTGGCTGCAGTGCTCCAGTGAAGCTCAGTGCAAACTAGAAGAACAACACTTCATTTTCCACTTAGGAATTCTGCAGCCTTCTCGACTCAATATTGGGGTCAATAATCTTAGAGCCTGAACACCTCCCATGTCCTTACCCCAATTCCCACACACCAGATCTTGTCATCATATTGGCTGCTACCACAGCCAATCCATTGACAGCTACTTATGGTCTCCAATAGTAGCTATTCATTCTCCCAGGATGACTCTTTACCCACTCCTTTGTCTATCTAACTGCTGTTCTCTCTCTGGGTTCCATCTCCACCTCTTGTTTACTCTAACCCTCCTCCTCACCCATCTTCAGCATGTATATCACCCTTTTCCTAGCTACAATCAGATTTGAAGAAAGGTCACTGGACCCAAAAAGTTAACTTTGCTTTCTTTCCACAATTGCTGCCAGACCAGCTGAGATTTCGCAGCAATCTCTCTTTTCATTCCTGATTTCCAGCATCTGCAGTTCTTTGTTTTTTGTTGAAGGGGTTGGGGCAGGCAACCACATTCAAGAGTTCAAGGGGGTGTTTGCTGGACTCCAGAAAAGAGGGTGGTGATAGTCAGAAAGCTTGCTTGATGGCCAAGGGAGCACTGCTGCTCCTCCTCGCTCACAAGCCGTGCTCCAAAAAGAACTTACCTTCTGTGGCTCCCACCTCTGGTTAGCTGCTGGACTTCCCAGTGCTGGCCAACTTTTCTGGCAACTGTTAAATTTTCCCAAATACCCAATTTCCCAAATCATATAAATATTAGAATGACGTTTCACCTTTCTGTCTTGGAACACATGGATGGGTCACAACTTGCTGCTGTCAAAACAGTGTCAAGTGAGTACACAGCAACTTGGGGTCATGATTTCATGGTTTGTAAATCCCCAACCTGCTTACTAAGGGCTTTTAGCCCATAGTTTCAGCTTCCATCTCTACTGGTCAGAGCATTAAGTAGAGGCGTGGGGAGGTCATGTACAGGACATTGCTCAGGCCACTTCTGCAATACTGCATTCAATTCTGGTCTCTCTGCGATAGGAAAGATGTGCAAAAAAGATTTACAAGGATATTTCCAGGGTTGGAAGGTTTGAGTTATAGGGAAAGGCTGAACAGGATGGGGCTTCGGGATGACCTTACGGAGGTTTATAAAATCATGGGGGGCATGAATAGGAACAGGGTAGGGGTGTCCAAAACTAGAGGCAATAGGTTTAATTAAGAGGGGAATGATTTAAAAGGGACCCAAGGGGCAGCTTTTTCATGCAGAGGGTGGTGCTTGTATGGAATGAGCTGCCAGAGGAAGTGGTGGAGGCTGGTACAGTTACAGTTATTCCTGATGAAGCACTTTTGCCCGAAACGTCAATTCTACTGCTCCTCGGATGCTGCCTGAACTGCTATGCTTTTCCAGCACCCCTAATCCAGAATCTGGTTTCCAGCATCTGCAGTCATTGTTTTTACCTGGTACAGTTACAACATTGAAAAGTTATCTGGATGGGTATCTGAATAGCAAGTGTTTAGAGGGATATAGATCAAATGCTGGGAAATGGGACTAAATTAATTTAGAATATTTGGTTGACATGGACAAGATGGATTGAAGGGTCTGTTTCTGTATTGTACAGCTCAATGACTGACCAAATGGTCGCTGCCTTTGTCTGTCTTCCTCTTTTTAAAGTGTCGCTGTTTTGATCTTTTCTCCTCCTGAGTCCCAAAACAATGCAACAGTATATAAAACAGTAATTGCTGCTCCTGGAATTTGAGGAAATCACTTCCAACACCTACAATATCTCAAAAAAGGAACAGCTCCTACAGCCACAACGTTTTCCGTCCTCCATCTTGGATTACTTGTGTTTTGGTCAGAGCATTGATTAAAGGAGTTGGGAGGTTATGTTGAAGCTGTGCAGGACATTGGTTAGACCACTTTTGGAATATTGTGTGTAATTCTGGTCTCCCTCTTATCAGAAGGATGCTGTGAAACATGAAAGGGTTCAGAAAAGATTTACAAGGATGTTGTCAGTGTTGGAAGATTTGAGCTGCAGGGAGCGACTGAATAGACTGGGGCTGTTTTTCCTGGAGTGTTGGAGGCTGAGGGGTGATTTATAGAGGTTTATAAAATCATGAGAGGCATGGATCGGGTAAATAGCCAAGATCTTTTCCATGGGGTGAGGAGTCCAGAACTGGAAGGCATAGGTTTAGGGTGAGAGGAGAAAGATTTAAAAGGGACTTAAGGGGCAACCTTTCCATGCAGAGGGTGGTGCGTGTATGGAATGAGCTGCCAGAGGAAGTGGTGGAGGCTGGTAAAATACGATATTTAAAAGGCATCTGAATGGGTAGATGAATAGGAAGGGTTCATAGGGATATGGGTTGGGTGCTGGTAAATGGTACTAGTATAGGTTAGAATATCTGGTCAGCACAGACTATTTGAACCAAAAGGTTTGTTTCTCTGCTGTACATCTCTATGACTCTATGACTCCAATTAGTTTGGAATTTTCAGTTTTACCTGTAGCACCTGTCTTGTTCACTACACTGCTGCTGTGTTGTCAGATCGTTAAACATTGGTAAGACTGAAATTATGGGGCTAAATTTTATCAGCTACTTGGAGATGGGCTGGGAGGTGGCAAGTTATCAGCAGGAGGCAGAGTATAATCCCAATAATGGAAACTTTAGAGTGTGGCTTCATCGTGGCTTTAGTTAATTTTCAAATGACCCTCTCACTGCATTGGCACTTCACTGGTGCTGAATGGGGTCACTACAACATGCAGACAAGTGTTCATGTAGTCGACCATACAAAACGAAGAATTGAGTGATTTAGAGTCATAGAGATGTACAGCATAGAAACAGTCCCTTCAGTCCAACTCATCCATGCCAACCAGATATCCTAACCTAATCTAGTCCCATTTAGAATCATAGAGTCACAGAGATATACAGCACAGAAACAAACCCTTTGCTCCAACTCGTTTATGCCGACCAGATATCCCAATCTAATCTAGTCTCACTTGCCAGCACCCTGCCCATATCCCTCCAAATCTTTCCTATTAGATTAGATTAGATTAGATTACTTACAGTGTGGAAACAGGCCCTTCGGCCCAACAAGTCCACACCGCCCCGCCGAAGCGCAACCCGCCCATACCTAACACTACGGGCAATTTAGCATGGCCAATTCATCTGACCTGCACATCTTTGGACTGTGGGAGGAAACCGGAGCACCCGGAGGAAACCCATGCAGACACGGGGAGAACGTGCAAACTCCACACAGTCCGTCGCCTGAGGCGGGAATTGAACCCGGGTCTCTGGCGCTATGAGGCAGCAGTGCTAACCACTGTGCCACCGTGCCGCCCACAATATTCATATACCTATCCAGATGCCTTTTAAATGCTGTAATTGTAGCAGCCTCAACCACTTCCTCTGGCACCTTATCCCTTACATGCAACCACCCTCTGCAAAGTTGCCCCTTAGGTCCCTTTTATATCTTTCCCCTCTCACCCTAAACCTATGCCCACTACTTCTGGATGCCCCACCCCAGAGAAAAGACCTTGTCTATTTACCCTATGCATGCCCCTCACAATTTTGAAAACCTCTATAATGTCACCCCTCGACCTCACATGCTCCAGGGAAAATAGCCCCAGCCTATTCAGCCTCTCCCTATAACTCAAAACCTCCAGCCTTGGCAACATCCTTGTAAATTTTTTCTGAACCTCTTCAAGTTTCATAGTATCCTTTCAATAGGAAGGAGACCAAAATTGCACGCAATATTCTAACACTGGACTCACTAATGTTCTGTACAGCCGCAACATGACCTCCCAACTCCTATACTCAATGTTATGACTAATAGAGGAAAGCATACCAAAACCATTCCTCAATATCCTCTCTACCTGTGACTCTACTTTCAAGGAGCTATGAACCTAAACTCTAAGGTCTCTTTGTTCATTAAGTCTCTCCAATACCTTATCATTCAGTGCATAAGTCCTGCTCTGATTTGCTTTTCCAAAATGCAGCACCTCAATTTATCTAAATTAAACTCCATACGTCACTCATCAGCCCATTGGCCTGTCTGATCAAGATCCTGTTGTACTCTGAGGTAACCCTCTTCGCTGTTTATTACACCTCCAATTTTGGTGTCATCTGCAAACTTACTAACCATACCTTCTATGTTCACATCCAAGTCATTTACATAAATGACAAAGAGTAGTGGACTCAGCATTGATCCTTGTGGCACTCCACTGGTCACAGGCCTCCAGTCTGAAAAGCAACCCTTCACTACCACCCTCTGTCTTCTACCTTTGAGCCAGTTCTGTATCCAAATGGCTTGTTCACCCTGTATTCCATGAGATCTAACCATGAGGATTCTTGTCGAATGCCTTACTTAAGTCCATATACATCACATCTACCACTCTGCCCTCATCAATCCCCTTTTTTACTTCTTCAAAAAACTCAATCAAGTTTGTGATACATGATTTCCCACACACAAAGCCATGTTGACTATCCTTAATAAGTCCTTGCCTTTCCAAATACATATAAATCCAATCCCTCATGATTCCCTCCAACAACTTACTCACCATCAATGTCAGGCTCACTGGTCTATAGTTTCCTAGCTTTTCCTTACCACCTTTCTTAAGTAGTGGCACCACGTTAGCCAACCTCCAGTCTTCCGGCACCTCACCTGTGTGTATTGATGAAAAACATTATCTCAGCAGTGGGCCCAGCAATCAATCCATAGCTTCCCAGAAATATAACACAGATGTGGGAGGGAAGGCATCAGATTTCTGAGGCTTCAGGACCAGTTCTGGAGAAGTGGAATCAGTGCAAGATGGACGAACTGCAGCTTAGCATGACCAGGGCTAACACCTTCTCAGGAAGATGTTGGGGAGGGTTTGAACTAGATTTGCAGAGTGGGATGGGAATCTGAGAGGGAGCTCAGCATTGAGGGAAGCACAACTGGTAAATTAGGAAGTGAAAACAGAAGTCAGGAAAAAAAGCATTAGAAAAGCAACAAATAGGATCAGAATAGAGAATTATATTAAAGAAAATGTCTTGGCCAACATGGATGTAATGGGCTGAAGGGCTTTGTTCAGTGATGTTGATCTCTATGACTCTAAATAAAGATGAAGGCATTTAATGTGAATACAAATAGCATTTGTGAAGAAGTCAATTGTTTTAATGTAAAGATTGAGGTAAATGCATATGACTCCATTACCATTATGAAGATGTGACTACAAGTAACCCTTATTCGGACGTGAATAATAAAGGTTATTTGGCATTTTGGAGGGATAGGCAAAAAGGAAAAGCAGGTGGGGTAAGACCCTGATTAAAGGGCAAGTTCAGCTTATTAACAAGAAAGGGTCACAGTTCGAAGGATCAAGAAGGGTAGAACTAAGAAACAGCAAGGAGCAGGAAGCATGGTGGGAGTTCTTTATGGGCTACAAAACTGTAATGGGAATATTGAGCACGGTATCGCTCAGGAAATTAGGGATGAATGTAATATGGATGACTTAGTAATAATGAGTGACTGTAATTTGCTGACTGACTGGGTTGCAGTGAAGGATGAATTCCTGGAGGCTGTGCAAGATGGGTTTCTGGAACAGTGTGTTGAGGTCCCAAAGAGAGATTGAACTAGTTTAGATTTACTGTTGTGCAGTGAGAAAGGGCTAATCAATAATTGTATTTTTAAGGAACCTTTGGGAAATAGTGACCGTGACATGATAGAATTATGCATTCAGTTCAAATTTGACTTTCTGCAGTAATTTAAAGCAATACAACATGATCTATAACAGACATACATTCCTCTAAAGAACAAATATCTGAAGCAAAAGACAAATCAATTGTGGCTAACATAGAAATTGAGTAAAATGAAAATACTGGGGATGTTAGAAATATGAAATAAAAATAGAAAATGTTAGAGAAACTCCACAGGTTTGACAGCACGTGTAGAGAGACAACTAGAGTTAATGTTCTGAGACAGATGTAGGCTTGAGAAGAGTTATATCAAAAGAAGTTAAAGATTGCGTCAAATTAAAGGCAATGGCTTAGAAGCTCAATCATTGTACACATTCAAAACAGAGACTGATTGACTCTGGAGAACAATGACATTAAGAGATATGGAGATAATATGGAAAGTGGCATTGCAGTAGATGGTCTACCATGACCATGTGGATGGGTATATGAATTGGAAGGGTTTAGAGAGATATGGGCCAAATGCTGGCCATTGGGACTAGATTAAATTATTTGGTCAGCAAGGATGTGTTGGACTGAATGGTCTGTTTACATTCTGTACAGCTCTGACCCTATGACCTAATTGAATTGCTCATTTGGCTGAACGGCATATTCCCATTCCTTGTTTTCCATAACACTGCTGGTAAACAAGCCTTGCTTCCCTCTCAGTGACTTTCTCAAACTGGGGTGGAGTTTATTAATGGCTGCTATATGACCTACAGAATATTAGAGTAATAACCTTCTCCCATCCACTGCAGCAAAATGATCCCATTTTAGTTGGATCCCAAATGACAAGATACATTTGGCTATTAACAACCCACTGATTAGAATTCAAGAATTTCATAACATGGAGTAAGTTATTAGGACTGCTTCTGCCTTTCCTGCCTTGACCTGTTCTCTGGAAAGGATAGCTAAATAATGCTATTCAATAAATTTCTTTTCTGCAAATATTGTTATGACCTTTGCAATGATTTCTGCCAATCAAAACCTACACTATCTTTTTGTTACACCCAATAGTTTCCAATTTTCTCTTGGTGTCTCGGCCACCTGAGCTCAAAAGGAACAAAGATGTTGAACAGAATTGTTTTAAATGTTAATGAAAAAGGAGTGGATTGTGGTACAGATTCAATCACTGTTAACCTCTTGAATGGTCTGGGCTAATAGGTCAGCTGAATGCAATAGAGATTCAAAAATTAAATTCAATTAAATTTGAAAAACTTAACTGCAGTTATAATTGAAATGTTTCCTTTGAATAGCAAGTAAACAAGGAAAGGGTTTTTTCATAATCATTTAACTTAAATCATTGCATTCTAACATTAATTTGTGTGCTTTCTGAATATTTATTTTCAATTCAGAAAATAGTAGGTTCATTATTAATTATATTTTAAACAATGTTGCATGAAACCTATGTAAGAGTGCTACAGTGTTAGAAATTGAATTTGGCAAGTGGACATACATGGGATTACATAATGAAATGATTCACGTTTAAGCAATTGTATGATTTCTTTCAGTGTGTTGGGACTGTTAACATTTCTAAATACCTTCTCCTCGCATAAGGTTTGTATATTGTACCAACTTTTATCACAGCTGTTCAAGTAGCGCTGTGATTAATTCTCTTAAAGCAATTGCCCAATTGATTGGACATCCACTGTTTAGAAACAGACTACCAATTGTGTGCAAAGATACATGTGTATGCTTACCCAAAAATGTTTGGCCTGTTTCTAATCATCCATTTAATTTAGCAAGGACAGGCCTTTTAGAGCCAAGATTAATTTAATACTTTCTTGAAAATGGTCCCAATTTTCAATTGTTAATCACCTAAATCAGAAAAAAAAGACTCTGATTAGCCTTCCTGACTACTGTTGCTACACTAATCTCGCAACTTGGTACTTTTGTGTGTGTTTGTGGGTTTCAGTTTATCTTCAAGGATACCTTTGTCTATAGCTTGCAGTTTTTGAGGAGGATGGGGTGGCCTGTGCATGGAGGGGAAGGAGGATTCCAAAAGGAAAACCCTTTTGTTCCTTTTCCCTGCTTGTATGTTTGTACACAGTTGTTATTCTACTTACAAATACATATCGTGGCTCAGGGAGCTATCTAGATAATGACAATTCTTCTTCTTCATTCAGATTACTTGCAACATTTACATTGTTTAGAAGAGAAGCTCACCTTCAATCGTCAAAATATTTATGAGGTCACAAATCTTACTGTTTAATTAAAAAGATGGTTCATGCTTTGACTGAGCTATGAAGGGAAAGTGCAACTAACAACTTTTTTTATTGTACTACTTATCAGACTGTTGGACTCACAATCTTGGAGAATCACTTCCTTTTTCAGCTCCATATTGGGAAGATCAAGATAATTTGATCCTTGCTAAGTGGTCTGTATCCTTGTCTTCAATTCAATATCGCTCCCTGTAGAACTGGATTGTTTACAGCCTCAACATTCTATCTATTCCTGAGGTGACGTTCTGCTCCCATATCCTCTTCCTCACAACAACCATCTTTGTAGCATCACATGCCCTTAGCTTTACCTCAGCAGTCAAATTTAGAACATTTTCTTGCCAACTTCAATTTGTCAACTTCCACAAACTTCAAGCCATCCAAACATCTGCTTCCTGTAACCTGTCACAGATCAAGCTGGCCCAAAATACCTCTCCCTTAATGACTTGCATGAGCTCCATTTTTCTGAGCCTGTCAAATTAAAATTCTCTCTCTCACATTTATGTACTTCACTGCCTTCCCACCTCTTTAATCTCGTTCAATGTCCCCCCAAAAAATCTGTTACCCTGACTTTATCCTCCAATGGTAAAGTGGAACAATCCAAGGTTCAGTTTAATACTGCACTTCAGGCTGCTCCAGCAACTATCTTCACAATCCTTAGCAAGGACACTACACTCAGAGACACGCATACACTCAGCTCATGGGCTGGACTGGGCTGCATGTCTGGCTTATACACTTCCTGTCACAGCACTTACTTGTTCTGAGCTTACCTTGTATTGCCTTGCCTTGTTTTTCCGCTCAACCCAAGACAGCAGGCTCATAGTACTGCTGTATTGCTGTATTGTTTAGTGCACACACACAGCCAGGAAGCTTGTCCGATTTGTCAATAGGCCTCAGCCAAGTCAAAACGCTAGTCATTGCTCAGAGGTTCTCAATGCAGTAAGCCAAGGGCAGCCTTCAATACCAGTTGAGGCCCTGCTCAGGATGATCACAGCAGGGCAGGCAGCATCTGAGGAGCAGGAGAATCGACATTCTGGGCAAAAGCCCTTCATCAGGAAATGTCCAGCTTCTGCAGTCCTCATTTTCGCCTTGACAATTTAAAACCAATATGTAACTTTCAATAATGGACTTTAATGTAAATATAGATATAGAGATTTTGATTGTAATTGCCCCAATTTCATTTAGTTGAGGACTGATACAGTTAGAAACAGCAAATTTCTCATTGTTCTCTATACTTCCCATACAATTAGGAGTAATCTCAGTTTACTAACTGCGGAAATTCTGAAGTTGGCGTTTATGTTGATCTGACATGAAGAGCATAAGTGCAACTCCTATGAAGTTTTCCTTTCTGTACAATTTTTAAAATTGTAAAGGGTAAATAAAAGGATATATAGCAGGATTTTAAAAATGCATTTAGACAAAAAGATTTCCATTTTCATCAGTGGCAGAATGGGGAATATAGCAAATGCAGAGAATTGGTAAAGAGGTAGAGAGAAAAAGTGTTGGAGTGCAAGAGAAAATTGAAATTAGGATGTAGCAATGAGATAGTCAGAGACAGCAGAATGGGAGCCAGATGTGTGCAAATGAGTATCAAAGAATAATATATACAAAAAGAAGGACAATAAAATAAAGTGGATGGAACATATACAATTGATAGATACATAAAGGGTCACTAGGATATTATACCATCTGTGTGAAGTGCTGCAATGTGCCAACAGCAGATGAACTGTCCAGAACACAGCTTGCCAGCAACTTGCCAAGTGCAATAAGGATGAGTAACAAATAATGATCTTACTGGAGATGCTCACATCCCATGAAAGAATTAAAAAACATTTTTGTTACAGATGATTGACAAATCAAAATTAAAAGTAGAACAAAAGTATTTTAAATACATTTTGATACAGTGCTATTGAAGTGCCCTATCTTTTAAAAAAAAATACATTTGATATTATTACACCTTTACCATGAAACCATCAGTATGTCGTCGACTCCCACTGTAGGTTAGAAAAGACAAAAGATCAAAGACAATACTTCTTTATTGTTTTGGCAGCAATTATTGACCTCCAGAAGGAAAGAATGTCCATTTAATGGCTTTACAATCAGAATCATTAAGCAATAATGCTCCCGCTGTGATCTCATTGAAAGGTTTGGAAACCCTTTATCCAATAAAATTAGTCAAATGCATCCTTACGGAATTTATCTTAGCTGACAGCCATAAATACATTGCCTGTGTACGAATCTATGTCAGGTTTTATAAAGCTTAATTAACCCTAATAGATACTGGGTGGGGAGAACTATAACTTCAATAGCAGTGTATAAAGAATGCAGATACATGCATAATATTTCATTAGTGCCAGTTACAGATATCCTGGGGACAAGGTGTGTGTACAACGCCTGAGCTACTTTGTAAAGTCAAGGAGGGCATAAAGTGAAATTTTATTTAACCCCATCAGTGGTCAATACTAAATAATTTGGAACAGATTATATTGAGTAGTATATGTTGAAATTAAATTCTAGATATCAAATAGTATAAAGATAAGCATAGATTAAACATATGAATACCTGCTATTTCAAATATTTGATGTATTCTAACTCAGTTGAAGGACATTAAGATGTCTCATGAAATGCTGAGAGTCATGGTGGGATTCCACTAATCAGTGGTTACTGAATATTTCTCCACATAATTTATTTCCAGGACTCTTGGATGATTATGCAAGCTGCAAAGCTCCGGAAACATAGGATTTTAGCTGAAACAGTGCGACAGTTGCATAATAGTAGTGAGCTCCCTCAATAATGCACAAGAGAAGGTCACTTATGTATTCCCATTTTGAGTACAAACATCTTCCATACTGCCATCAGTCATCAATCTTTATAAATTCATTTTCAATTAAAATATTAAACCCTGCAATTATACAATTGCCACTGTTTAAGAAGGGCGGTAAACAGAAGCTAGGGAAGTAGAGACCGGTGAGCCTGACCTCGGTGGTGGGCAAGTTCTTGGAGGGAATCCTGAGGGACAGGATGTACATGTATTTGGAAAGGCAAGGACTGATTCGGGATAGTCAACATGGCTTTGTGCGTGGGAAATCATGTCTCATAAACTTGATTGAGTTTTTTGAAGAAGTAACAAAGAAGATTGATGAGCGCAGATGTGATCTATATGGACTTCAGTAAGGCATTCGACAAGGTTTCCCATGGGAGACTGATTAGCAAGATTAGCTCTCACGGAATACAGGGAGAACTAGCCATTTGGATATAGAACTGGCTTAAAGGTAGCAGACAGAGGGTGGTGGTGGAGGGTTGTTTTTCAGACTGGAGGCCTGTGACCAGTGGAGTGCCACAAGGATTGGTGCTAGTCCCTCTACTTTTTGTCATTTACATAAATGATTTGGATGCGAGCATAAGAGGTACAGTTAGTAAGTATGCTGATGACACCAAAATTGGAGGTGTAGTGGACAGTAAAGAGGGTTACCTCAGATTACAACAGGATCTGGATCAGATGGACCAATGGGCTGAGAAGTGACAGATGGAATTTAATTCAGATAAATGCGAGGTGGTGCATTTTGGGAAAGCAAATCTTAGCAGGACTTATACACTTAATGGTAAGGTCCTAGGTACTGTTGCTGAACAAAGAGACCTTGGAGTGCAGGTTCATAACTCTTTGAAAGTGGAGTCGCAGGTAGATAGGATAGTGAAGAAGGATAGTGACTCTTTATTGGTCAGAGTATTGAGTACAGGAGTTGGGAGGTCATGTTGCGGCTGTACAGGACATTGGTTAGGCCATTGTTGGCATATTGCATGCAGTTCTGGTCTCCTTCCTATCGGAAAGATGTTGTGAAATTTGAAAGGATTCAGAAAAGATTACAAGCATGTTGCCAGGGTTGGAGGATCTGAGCTACAGGGAGATGTTGAACAGGCTGGGGCTGCTTTCCCTGGAGCATCGGAGGCTGAGGGGTGACCTTATAGAGGTTTACAAAATTATGAGGGGCATAGATAGGATAAATAGACAAAGTCTTTTCCCTGGGGTGGGGGAGTCCAGAACTAGAGGGCATAGGTTTAGGGTGCGAGGGGAAAGATATAGAAGAGACCTAAGAGGCAACATTTTCATGCAGAGGGTGGTACGTGTATGGAATGAGCTGCCAGAGGATGTGGTGGAGGCTGGTACAATTGCAACATTTAAGAGGCATTTGGATGGGTATATGAATAGGAAGGGTTTGGAGGGATATGGGCCAGGTGCTGGCAGGTGGGACTAGACTACGTTGGGATATCTGGTTGGCATGGACGGGTTGGACCGAAGGGTCTGTTTCCATGCTGTACATCTCTATGACCCTATCTATGACTCTAATTCATTTCAATGATACAGAACAATGCATAAGAATACAAATCGTCAGTCAGGTATGAACAGTGAGCGATTGTTTAATTGGTGACAGGAAAGTGAGAAGAAATTTATTAAAATCAATTAATGTGCAGAAGTATAACTGATTTTTAAACAATTTACAAGCTGCTCAGAATGTTTCATGAGATTTTCTAGCAGTTTGTGACAGAATATATCTCAATCTCTGCAAAAAAAATGTCCATCTTTGTTGGCAGATTTAACTTATCCCTTGACAAACAAGATTAAATAAAATCCCAAGGCCTATATAAGTAACAGAGGGTAGTTAGGGAAAGGGGGAGGTCTACTCCAGGACAAAGGAGGGAATTTATGCATGAAGCCGGAGGAAGTGGGTGAGGATCTTAACAGATACTTCACAAAGGAGAAGGACATGATGGATGGAAGTAGGGCATGTGGGTCTAGAGAGGATTATGTTGATATTCTATGCCATGTTAATAAAAAAAGAGGGAGGTGGTACATTAAGGTAGACAAGTCCCCAGGACCTGATAGCATCTATCCCCGAATGATGAAGGAGGTGAAGAAGGAAATTTCCGGGTGTTGACAGAAATCTTTGTATCATCTTTAGTCACATGAGAGGTCAGGAGAATAGTCAATGTTGTTCCTTTGTTTAATGAGGGCAACTGGGATAATCTATGAAATTACACACCGGTGAGTCTTACGTGGGTGGTAGACAAATTATTAGAGAAGATCCTCAGGGACAGGATTTACATACATTTAGGAAAAAATTTGGACTTATTAGAAATAGGCAGCATGGCTTTGTGTGGGGGAGAAAATCAACTAGGTAAAAACAATGACTGCAGATGCTGGAAACCAGATTCTGGAGTAGAGTGGTGCTGGAAAAGCACAGCAGTTCAGGCAGCATCCGAGCAGCAGGAAAATCGACGTTTCGGGCAAAAGCCCTTCATCAGGGGAGGTCATGCCTCACAAATTGATTATGTTCTATGAGGAAGTGACAAAGATTATTGATGAGAGCATCGTATTGGATGCTATCTACATGGACTTTAGTAAGGTCTTTGACAAGGTCCTTCATGGCAGACTGATACAGAAGGTTATGTCACATGGCATTTCCAGTGAGCTGGTAAAATAGAGGCAGATTTGGCTTGATCATAGAGGAGAGAGAGTAGAGGAGGAGAGGTATTTTTCTGACTGGAAATTTGTGACCAGTGGTGTTCCATTGGACCCTCTGTTGTTTGTGATCTATTTGAATGATATGGAGGAGAATGTTGCAATCTGATTAGTAAGTTTGCAGATGAAGATGAGGGAGAGCTATGGATAGTGAGGAGGATTGCCAAAGGATACAGCAGACAGGCGGCGAAATGGCAGATGGAATTTAATCCAGACAAATGCAAGGTGATGAATTTTGGAAGGTATGATGCAGGAAGAAAGTATAAAGTAAATGGCAGAACCTACAGAAGTATCAATATACAGATATATCAAGGCTTACAGGCCTACAGTTTCCTGAAAGTGGCAAAACAAGTGAATAAGGTGTTCAAGAAGGCTTATGGCATGCTTGCCTTCATCATTCGGCGTATAAAAAGTAAAGATTGGCAAGTCATGTTGCAGCTGTATAGAACTTTGGTTTGGCTACATTTGGAATATTCGCCACACTACCAGAAGAATGTGCATGCTTTGGAGAGGGTACAGAAAATGTTTAACAGGATGTTGCCTGGTATGGAGGGTATTATCTAAGAGGAGAGATTGGACAAACTTAGTTTATTTGCACTTGAAAATCAGAGGCGGAGGAATGACATGATGAGAGTTTACAAAATTGAGAGAGTTATGAACAGAAAGAATAATTGGAGTGTTTTTCCCAGGATAGAAATGTCAGTTACAAGAGGCATTGGTTTAAGGTAAAAGGGAGAAATTTAAAGGAGATGTGAGAGGCAAGTCTTTTACACTGAGTGATTAATGTTTGGAATGCACTACCAGGTGAGGTAGTAGAAGCAGATACAATGTCAATATTTAAGAGATATCTTGACAGATACATGAATAAGCAGGGAATAGAGGAATACAGATCATTTAGCGGCAAAAATCTTTCAGTTTAGAAGGATGGCATAGTGGCTCAGTGGTTTGCACTGCTGCCTCACAGTACCAGGGACCTGGGTTTGATTACAGCTCTTGGGAAACTGTGTGGAGTTTGCATGCTCTCCCCGTGGTGCACGGGTTTCGTCCGATTGCTCTGATTGCCTCACACAGTCCAAAGACCTGTAGGTTAGCTAGACTGGCCTTGCTAAATTGACCATAGTGTCCAGGGATGTGCAAGCTAGGTGGATTAGCCATGGGAAAGGCGGGATCATAGGGTGAGGGGAGACTGGGTCTGGGTGGGATGCTCTTTGGAGGGTTGGTGTGGACTTAATGGACTGAATGGCCTTCCTCCACACTATAGAGATTCTCTGAAAGGTATCATTATCAGCACAGGCTTGGTGGATTGAATGCCCTGTTTGTGTACTGTAGTGTCTTTGTCCTCTTTGTTAGTTCCTAAGAGCTTTAGCTAAAGAGAAACATTTTTAATAAATTGAACTACTTCTCGTTTTTCACATGGTCAGCAGAGTCAGTTGTGATCCTTGAACAGTGAAGAACACTAAATTAAAATTTATTGCGACAGTAACTCTACTATGGTATTTCAGCAATCATAGAGTTATTTTGAATGTTACATACTGCAAGTGCTTACAGTCTACCCAAATCTCCTCTCATACGATGTACCTCATCCCACCATACTAAATATCACACTATTTGCCTCTCTCACTTTGTGGATCAAACTTTAGAGGGGCTACAGTGCAGATTAATGAAAACAATAGAGCTTAGAGGGTTAAATAATAAAGGTGAGCTTGATAAACTTGATTTCCATTTTCTTGAGAAATGAGTTTTGTTTAAGGTTATCACTTTTACTGACATTCGCTTTACTAATTTTCTTGACATTCTCTCCCCACTCCCCTCTCAACCGAATCTCCTTCAGACACTGATTCCTGGAAGGGTAGAGTTTCACAGGTAAAAACAATGACTACAGATGCTGGAAACCAGAGTTTAGATTAGAGTGGTGCTGGAAAAGCACAGCAGTTCAACTCATTAATGTATTGCAACTGATTAATAATGTGTACGTCAAGATATTGAAATGGCCAAGATTTTTGATTGTGGTAACATCATAGCTTACACAACATTTATATGTACTTTCAGCAGAAAATACTGGGAAAAAATTGAGTAATTAAAGAATTATTTTCCTTAATTCTGGGCTAATGTTGACTATGGTCCAAGTATTGCCACAAATGCTGGAATTAGCTAACCCAGCACAACACACCAATTGAATCTGAGTCATCGGGAATTCCCAGTTTGTACAACAAACTTTCTTTTCAGTTTTGCAGACACAGAAGGGGTGACACTTGCTCATTTAACTCCTCACTCCTCATTATCCAAGGCTCCAGACACACCTTCTAGGTGATGCAATGATTTACCTGCACTTCACCCATCTGGTTTACTATAATAGCTGCTCACAATATGATCTCTACACTGGCGAGACAAAACACAGAATAGGTGACCACTTTTGGAACACCTATGTTTTGTCCATTAAAATGACCCCAAGCTCAGGTCATGGTCCAATGAAGTTCAACTTAAACTGAAAGAATAGCATCGAATCTTCCGCTTGGGGACTCCAGCCTTCAGAACCAAATATCAATAATTCTGGGATATGAACACCTCCTTCCATATCCTTACCCCAGCTTCCATACCACAAGTCCTATCATAATATGGGCTGCTTTCAGCACAGAGCTGAACTATTTTACCTCCTCATCATCCCCATGATCAACATTTCTCCTTCTCTGGCTTACTATCAATCATCCCTTTGTCTGCCTAACTTTCTCTCTCGAATGCCAACATGGATGAAATAAAGTCATTGAGGAGAAAGTGAGGTCTGCAGATGCTGGAGATCAGAGCTGAAAATGTGTTGCTGGAAAAGCGCAGCAGGTCAGGCAGCATCCAGGGAACAGGATTCCTGAAGAAGGGCTAATGCCCAAAACGTCGATTCTCCTGTTCCCTGGATGCTGCCTGACCTGCTGCGCTTTTCCAGCAACACATTTTCAGCTCTGATCTCCAGCATCTGCAGACCTTTCTGAAATAAAGTCATTGCGTGATTCAAATTCAGACATTCATACACATTGCTTTCTGTGATACAGGAACGTGCTTGTGATTTTAAATGGAGCAAGTCAGAAGTTTGAGTGGGAAGTTTGGAGGTTTGGCCAGTGTCATTTTTAAGAATATGGTAACCAGTGAAAAATAATTGCCTCAATTGAAGTCAGGGGTCAGTGAAAATTTGCATAATAAGCAGATTTAAACAGGTCTCCAGAAATTTATGGAGGCTAATGCAAGTTTCCATTTCTACAGATTTATGTCAAAATCATTATAAGTAAATGTGCTTTCAACAAAATATCTGCTTTGATAGGAAAAAACATGGTGAAAATATGACAGAGTCAGTGTAAACATTATAAGAGCTAAAATTTATTTTAAGCATTTCTAAAATTAACCTTTTTCAGCCAGCTTTTCTCCTTATTTTCCCTTTATCTGAAGACTGGAGCTATATCTCTTTATGTTTACTCTAGCATCAATGGGATAACAACAGATTTAAGATGCATTCAGTAACCTTCCCTCTTATAATCAGCAGTGATGTGGCTGGCTAAATTCTGAAAGGGCCATAGTTGAGGGTTTGCAGTCTGAAGGCAGAATATCACTGCTAGATGACACACCAGCAAATCCTTTTATGCATGTGTCATTGAGATAGCATGGTTTCCTGTCTTCTATCACAGCAGTCATAGACAACAACAAGTGGGAGCATCTGGATAAACAGAAGCTCTCCATCAGCTGATAATGGCAGTCAGTCCCTTCAAGGCAACAAAAACTCCTGTATGATGGTTTGCTGGCAGAGTTGCACTTGACTCCGGGGGAACTGGATAACCTTAAGCCAACTGGAAGTGTATGCTTCGAGTCGGCCACATCTCAGAATCCATGAAGAAAAGTATCATCATCATCATCTACAAGCAGAAGTGGGAGAGGGAAATGGTCTGGAATTGATAGTCCACTTCACTGCTTTCACCATACGATGGAGAGCAATAAGAAGAAATACATGTAATTGGATGAGTTGGTCTTGGGAAAAAACTCACCCCCTTTCCGACACCTCACCAATGCACTTCTGGCTGCGATGTTGCCTGGGTGACCTTCTCAAACTGCAAACAAGTGGTTGCCATTTGAGAGCCTTAATTACCACTTCCTTAAACACTTCCCTCTCAACTAGGGTGACAGACGAGGCTAATTTCCCAACAGAAAAACCACAGCGACCTGCCTACCTACCGAGTTAGGGATGTTCAAACTGGGTACAATTGGAAGTATGATTAACAGGAGAGGAGATGGCACTGGAATGCCAGCCCCTATTCCGGTCTGCGTGAGCCTCACCCTGAAACCCGTCCCCTCTATTATTTTCCCTTTGAGGAGTAGATCTTAAGACCCATAAGCTGCCAACCCCAGATTGGCCAGTAGCCTCTAGTAACCCAGATTGCCAATGTCAAGCTATGTGATAGAGCGTGGTATTTGTCCTTACTCATCTGTCTGCTCTTATTAATTGAGTGACATGTAATTGGGTGAGTGACCTCGCCAGTGGTATGGTGTGTTTGTCGTTATCTTAGACTGAACTCTAATGTCCAGAGGTGCTTGCACCTGCAGTCAGCTATGAAAGTTTGGTGCCTGGTCAGTCAGTTGCTCAGGTTCACTGCTCCTTTTGTTTCATCTTCCATATGAACCTGCTCTCCCTCTTGTTTTAAATTCCCATCATTTTGATTTTTTGTTTCCAAAGGTCCAAAACAATGCAACAACTTATAAAACAGTAATTATTGCTCCAAGAAATTGAGGAAATGAGCTCCAACACTGAAAAAAAGACTCCAAAAAAGGAGCAGATCTTACAGCCACAGTTTTCTCCCGTCCTCCATCTTGGATTACTAAAAATCCCAGAAGATTTGGTACGCTTGTCTTTATTGGTCAGTGCATTGACTATTAGAGATGGGAGGCTATGTTAT
This sequence comes from Chiloscyllium plagiosum, assembly GCF_004010195.1. NCBI lineage: Eukaryota > Metazoa > Chordata > Chondrichthyes > Orectolobiformes > Hemiscylliidae > Chiloscyllium > Chiloscyllium plagiosum. The sequence continues at coordinate 34,863,982 of NC_057720.1, read as the reverse complement.
GGCTGTCCAGGACATTGCTTAGTCCACTTTTGGAATACCCACACTCAGTTCTGGTGTTGCTACTATCGGAAAGATGTTGTTAAACTTGAAAGGGTTCAAAAAAGATTTATAAAGATGTTGCCGGGGTAAGAGTTTGAGCTACAGGGAGAGGTTGAATAGGCTGGGGCTATGTTCCTTAGAGTGTCATAGGCTGAGGGGTAACCTTATAAAGGTTTATAAAATCATGAAGCACATGGATAGGGTAAATAATCAAGGTGTTTTCCCCAGCCTAGCAGAATGAAAAACTGGAGGCATAGGTTTAAGGTGAGAGGGGAAAGATTTAAAAAGGACCTAAGGAGCAAAATGTTGACACAGAGGGTGGTGCATGTTTGAAATGAACTGCCAGAGGAAGTGGTGGAGGCTGGTGCAATTAAAACATTTAAAAGGCGTATGTATGCGTTCATGAATAGGAAGGGTTTGGAGGGCTATGGGACAAATATTGGCAAATGGGACTAGATTAATTTAAGATATCTGGTCGGCATGGATGTGTTAGACTGAGAGCTCTGTCTCCATGCTGTACTTCTCTGTGACTCCATGATCTAATACATTCACCCCATTAAAATGGGAAATATCTGCTCCATATTTGCGGTGGCAGCCCAATGTACAACATCCACATAAAGTTATGGAGAAATTCATAATTAACGTTGCCTTAATCCTGAGGACCATATTTGTGTGTGGCTGCATCAAGTTGTGAATAAGAGACCCTCAATGTGCAAACACCAAATGTCAGTATATGGCAAGGATCTGTCTCCAGTGTTGCAAAGCATAGGTCTGACCGGGTTGTTGTGGAGCATCCCACACAATTGTATCAATGTTGTATCATGTGTCCCTTGTAGAAATGTTTGAGCAGAAAACCACTGCTGACTGTGAATCCATCAGACAATGATCCAACGATCCAATCAAATGAGGTAATATCCTCAAGGACCTGTAGAAAGTTAAGATGGTGCATTAATGCATCCTATTGGATGATTCCCTGAGAAGACTGTCAAAGTCATCCGACAGAGCACCTCATTGCCACAATTTTTAAATAGTCGCAAAAATTAGGTTGACTGACAGTGAGAAGCAGTAAACAAAGAAAATGGTGAAAGAAAAGGGGTGGTGTGACACTGTTAGTCAAGGACAGTATTATGGTTGCAGAAAGGATGTTTGAGGACTCATCTACTAAGGTAGTATGGGCTGAGATTAGAAACAGGAAAGGAGAGGTTACCCTATTGGAAGTTTTCTACAGGCCTCCAAATAGTTCCAGAGATGTAGATAGGATAGCAAAGATGATCCTTGATAGGAGCAAGAGTGACAGGGTAGTTGTTATGGGGGCTTTAACTTTCCAAATATTGACTGGGAATACTATAGTTCAAGTAGTTTAGGCAGGTCCATTTTTGTCCAATGTGTGCAAGAGGTTTTCCTGACACAGTATGTAGACAGGCCAACAAGGGGCGAGGCTCATTAGGTCTGGTACTGAGTAATGAACCTGGCCAGGTGTTAGATGTGGAGGTAGGTGAGCACTTTGTTGATAGTGATCATAATTCAGATTAGCAGCACGGTGGCTCAGTGGTTAGCACTGCTGCCTCACAGCACCAGGGACCCAGATTTGATCCCAGCCTTAGGTGACTGTCTGTGTGGAGTTTGCACATTCTCCTGTGTCTGTGTGGGTTTCCTCCGGGTGCTCTGGTTTCCTCCCACAATCTAAACAGGTGCAGGTCAGGTGAATTGGCCATGCTAAATTGCCCATAGTGTTAGGTGCATTAGTCAGGGGGAAATGGGTCTGGGTGGGTTACTCTTCGGAGGATGTGTGTGGACTTGTTAGGTGAAGGGCCTGTTTCCACACTGTATGGAATCTAATCTAAAAAAAAGGATAGATACATACGACAGGGCAAAAGCTATAGCTGGGGGAAAGGCAATTACGATGTGATTAGGCAAGATTTAGCATGGGGAAGAAAACTGCAGGGGATGGGCACAGTTGAAATGTGGACCTTATTCAAGGATCAGCTACTATGGGTCCTTGATAAGTATGTACCGATCAGGCAGGGAGGAAGTTGTTGAGAACGAGAACCGTGGTTTACTAAGGAAGTTGAATTTCGTGTCAAGAGGAAGAAGAAGGCTTATGTTAGGACGAGATGTGATGGCTCAGTTAGGGCACTGAAGAGTTACAAGTTAGCCAGGAAAGACCTAAAGAGAGAGCGAAGAAGAGCCAGGAGGGGACATGAGAAGTCATTGGCTGATAGGATCAAGGAAAATCTGAAAGCTTTCTAAAGGTATATCAGAAATAAAAAAATGACTACAGTAAGATTAGGGCCTATCAAGCATAGTAATGGGAAGTTATGCATGGAATCTGAGAAAATAGGGGAAGTGCTAAATGAATACTTTTCGTCAGTATTCACACTAGAAAAAGACAATGTGGTCGAGGAGAATACTGAGATACAGACTACTAGTCTAACTGGGATTGAGATGCATAAGGAGGATGTGTTAGCAATTCTGGAAAGTGTAAAAATAGATAAGTCCCCTAGGCCAGATGGAATTTATTCCAGGATTCTCTGGGAAGCCAGGGAGGAGATTGCCGAGCCTTTAGCTTTGATTTTTATGTCGTCATTGTTTACAGGTACAGTGCCAGAAGACTGGAGGATGGAAATGTTGTCCCCTTGTTCATTAAGGGGAACAGAGACAATCCTGGTAATAATAGATTTGTGAGTCTTACTTTGGTTGTGGGTAAAGTGTTGGAAAGGGTTACAAGAGATAGGATTAATAATCATCCAGAAAAGAGTAAGTTGATTAGGGATAGTCATCATGGTTTTATTAAGGGTAGGTTGTGCCTCACAAACCTTATTGAGTACTTTGAGAAGGTGACCGAACAGGTGAATGAGGGTAAAGCAGTTGATGTGGCGTATATGGATTTCAGTAAGGTGTTTGATAAGGTTCCCCATGGTAGGCTATTGCACAAAGTACGGAGGCATGGGATTGAGGGTGATTTAGAGTCATAGTGATGTACAGCATGGAAACAGACCCTTCGGTCCAACCCGTCCATGCCGACCAGATATCCCAATCCAATCTAGTCCCACCTGCCAGCACCCGGCCCATATCCCTCCAAACCCTTCCTATTCATATACCCATCCAAATGGCTCTTAAATGTTGCAATTGTACCAGCCTCCACCACATCCTCTGGCAGCTCATTCCATACACGTTCCACCCTCTGTGTGAAAAAGTTGCACCGTAGGTTTCTTTTATATCTTTCCCCTTTCACCCTAAACCTATACCCTCTAGTCCTGGACTCCCCAACTCCAGGGAAAAGACTCTGCCTATTTACCCTATCCATACCCCTCATAATTTTGTAAACCTCTATAAGGTCACCCCTCAGCCTCCGACGCTCCAGGGAAAACAGCCACAGCCTGTTCAGCCTCTCCCTATAGCTCAAATCCACCAACCCTAGCAACATGCTTGTAAATCTTTTCTGAACCGTTTCACGTTTCACAACATCTTTCCGATAGGAAGGAGACCAGAATTGCATGCAATATTCCAACAGTGGCCTAACCAATGTCATGTACAGCCGCAACAGGACCTCCCAGCTCCTGTACTCAATACTCTGACCAATAAAGGAAAGCATACCAAATGCCTTCTTCACTATCCTATCTACCTGCAACTCCACTCTCAAGGAGCTAATGACCTTTTATATCTTTCCCCTTTCACCCTAAACCTATGCTCTCTAGTCCTGGACTCCCCAACCCCAGGGAAAAGACTCTGCCTATTTACCCTATCCATACTCCAAGGTCTCTTTGTTCAGCAGCATTCCCAAAGACCTTACCATTAAGTTTATAAGTCCTACTAAGATTTGCTTTCCCAAAATGCAGCACTTTGCATTTATCTGAATTAAACTCCATCTGCCTCTTCTCAGCCCATTGACCCATCTAGTCAAGATCCTGTTGTAATCTGAGGTAACCCTCTTCGCTGTCCACTACACTTCCAATTGTGGTATCATCTGCAAACTTACTAACTGTCCCTCTTATGCTCGCATCTAAATCATTTATGTAATTGACAAAAAATAGAGGACCCAGCACCGATCCTTGTGGTACTCCACTGGTCACAGACCTCCAGTCTGAAAAACAACCCTCCACCACCACCCTCTGTCTTCTACCCTTGAGCCAGTTCTGTATCCAAATAGCGAGTTCTCCCTGTATTCCATGAGATCTAACCTTGCTAATCAGTCTCCCGTGGGGAACCTTGTCGAATGCCTTACTGAAGTCCATAAAGATCACATCTACCGCTCTGCCATCATCAATCCTCTTTGTTACTTCCTCAAAAAACTCAATCAAGTTTGTGAGACATGATTTCCCACGCACAAAGCCATGTTGACTATCCCGAATCAGTCCTTGCCTTTCCAAATACATGTACATCCTGTCCCTCAGGATTCCCTCCAACAACTTGCCNNNNGGATTTATCCACCTTTACCCGTTTCAAGACATCCAGCACTTCCTCCTCTGTAATATGGCCATTTTGCAAGATGTCACCATATATTTCCCTACAGTCTACATCTTCCATATCCTTTTCTACAGTAAATACTGATGCAAAATACTCGTTTAGTATTTCCCCCATTTTCTGCGGCTTCACACAAAAGCCGCCTTGCTGATCTTTGAGGGGCCCTATTCTCTCCCTAGTTACCCTTTTGTCCTTAATGTATTTGTAAAAACCCTTTGCATTCTCCTTAATTTTATTTGCCAAAGCTATCTCATATCCCCGTTTTGTCCTCCTGATTTCCCTCCTACTGCCTTTATACTCTTCTAAGGATTCACTCGATCTATCCTGTCTATACCTGACATATGCTTCCTTCTTTTTCTTAACCAAACTCTCAATTTCTTTAGTCATCCAGCATTCCCTATACCTACCAGCCTTCCCTTTCACCCATTTAAAGTATTGGATCAGAAATTGGCTAGCTGAAAGAAGGCAGAGGGTGGTGGTTGATGGAAAATATTAATCCTGGAGTTCAGTTACTAGTTGGGCACTGCAAGGATCTGTTTTGGATTCATTGTTGTTTGTCATTTTTATAAATGACCCAGATGAGGGCAGATTTGAGGATGACACTAAGGTCCGTAGAGTTGTGGATATTGACAAAGGATTTTGTAGGTTTGCTGGATAAGGTGGCAAATGGAATTTAATGCGGTAAAGTGTGAGGTGATTCTAGTCACCCCATTATAGGAGGGATGTGGAAGCTTTGGAAAGGGTTCAGCATAGATTAACTCGGATGTTGCCTGGTATGGAGGAAAGGTCTTACAAGGAAAGGCTGAGAGACTTGAGGCTGTTTTTGTTGGAGAGAAGAATGTTGAGAGGTGACTTAATTGAGATATATAAGGTAATTAGAGGGTTAGATAGGTTGGACAGTGAGAGCTTTTTTCCTCAGATGGCAATGGCTAGAACAAGGGGACATAGCTTTAAATTGATGTGTGTCATAGAGTCATAGAGATGTACAGTATGGAAACAGACCCTTCAATCCAAGCTGTCCATGCCGACCAGATATCCCAACCCAATCCAGTCCCACCTGCCAGCACCCGGCTCATATCCCTCCAAACCCTTCCTATTCATATACTCATCCAAATACTTCTTAAATGTTGCAATTGAGCTATCCTCCACCACTTCCTCTGGCAGCTCATTCCATACACGTACCACCCTCCAAGAAAGGAAAGCATACCAAACACCTTCTTCACTATCCTATCTACCTGCGACTCCACTTTCAAGGAGCTATGAACCTGCACTCCAAGATATCTTTGTTCAGCAACACTCCCTAAGACCTTACCATTAAGTCCTGCTAAAATTTGCTTTCCCAAAATGCAGCACCTCGCATTTATTTGGATTAAACTCCATCTGCCACTTCTCAGCCCATTGGCCCATCTGGTCAAGATCCTGCTGTAATCTGAGGTAACCCTCTTCGCTGTCCACTACACCTCCAATTTTGGTGTCATCACCAAACTTACTAACTGTACCTCTTATGCTCACATCCAAATTATTTATGTAAATGAAAAAAAGTAGAGGATCTGGTCTATTCTTTCCCTCACTATTTTAAAACTAATAGATTATGGTCGCTGGCCCCAAAGTGCTCCCCCACTGACACCTCAGTCACCTGCCCTGCTTTATTTCACAAGAGTAGGTCAAGTTTTGCATCTTCTCCAGTAGGTACATCTACATACTGAATCAGAAAATTGTATTGTACGCACTTAACAAATTCCTCTCCGTCTAAACCTTTAAAACTATGGCGGTCCCAGTCTATGTTTGGAAAGTTATCCCCTACCATAACCACCCTATTATTCTTACAGATAGCTGAGATTTTCTTACAAGTTTGTTTCTCAATTTCCCTCTGACTATTGATGGGGCTATAATACAATCCCAATAAGGTGATCATCCCTTGCTTATTTCTCAGTTCCACCCAAATAACTTCCCTGGATGTATTTCCAGGAATATCCTCCCTCAGCACAGCTGTAATGCTATCCCTTATCAAAAATGCCACTCCCCTTCCTCTCGTGCCTCCCTTTCTATCCTTCCTGTAGCATTTGTATCCTGAAACATTAACTGCCAGTCCTGCCCATCCCTGAGCCATGTTTCTGTAATTGCTATGATATCCCAGTCCCATGTTCCTAACCATGCCCTGAGTTCATCTGCCTTCCCGGTTAGGCCCCTTGCATTGAAATAAATTGATATAGGACAGATGTCAAAGGTAGTTTCTTTACTTAGTGAGTAGTAGAGGCATGGAGCACACTGCATGCAACTGTAGTAGATTCACTAACTTTAAGGGCATTTAAATGGTCATTAGATTGGCATGTGGACAAGAATGGAATAATGTAGGTTAGATCTGCTTCAGATTGGTTACACAGGTTGGCACAATATTGAGGGCGGAAGGGCCTGTACTACACTTTAATGTTCTATCTTCTATTTTCTATAAATCCCCCAACCACTTGGATTCTTTCAGAATGCACATATTATGAAACATATTTTGTATTATGGAATCAGTATATCATATTATAGTTGTTGTCATTTTAGTTTGTAACTGTAGAGCTACGGTACATGACAAATGATCTATTTGAACCAAAGGGGGATATGTGTACTTCCAGGGCTCCCAAAAATAATTTGTGCCACTTCTGCCCTGAGATTTACACTTTCTGTTGTTACGGCCGATCTGTCCCAACACCCCTCTCCAAATTGGCCTTGCTGTTGATAACTGTTGTCTGATTTGGAAATCTCAATTGAATGAGTTGTCTTGGCATATCTGTTTGGTTTGGGTCTTAAAACTGTGGTGGCCCAAATAGACAGCTAGCTATTACCTACTTCTATTGGTTGCCCAAATGTTAACTGAAGCAAGGTTCTTTAGGATCCCAAACTCCATTCAATACTTTATTCAAATAATCCATCTTCATGAGAGTTAACATTAAAGCCAAGCCTAATCCTGCCCTCTTGCCTGAAATTCACACATTTAAATTCTAATCGTAAACTGCTGCACAAAATCTCCATTGCGTGAAAGAGAAGTGTTGAAACCACCTGAAGCATCTCTGTAGTAAATACCACAATCGAACATTCCACACTTTTGGTAGCATCCCTGACTAACAGCACCTGGAGCAGTTTTGCAATCTGTAATATTGCCTCTCTTCAAACAGCTATTACTACCTTCAATTGGGTTTTGTTCAGCCTTTATTCACTCTCCCCAGGAGTTGATTATAGTGTTCAGTGCTGCCCTTCCCTGTTTGTTCAGCTCCAACAGTGCAAAGTGGGCAGGCACTTTGTGTGACCTAGCAGGACAGCATGGTAGACCAGCCTTAGCCTTTGGCTCCCTCAGTCGGGGTTCACCAGCTGTCAGCAGGGGATCCACCATTGGGTTGGCCCACATCGCAGCTAGAAGTGAGCTTCTAAACTCCATTTACCTTTGTGCAGAGCACATACAGGGGGACTGCAGCACAAAATCAACCTTTAATCTTTCACCAGGTATTTTATTTAGCTGCTCAGTTATTTTCAATTTTCTCCGGTTGACTTTCTTGCCTTAAAAGTTTCTTTGCCTTAAAAATTTCTTTGCCCTAAAGCATGGATGCAATGAAATGGATTAGAAAGGAAAATGTGCCCTGATAGTGCAATTCTTACTTTCTTCAATGTTTCATAGATGTTTTTACATTATATTCAGCATAAACAGCAGTAAAGATGTGACCTCCCTCATATGGCTACGCTTCAGAATGTAAACAAGCCAGCTTCCCTAATCTGCTTGCATATTTTTTATCTACATTTACATGTGACAATGATTCTGCTGTCAGAATAGGAAACCAACTTTCATCGTCGAAAAATAAGGAACTAATTCGGGGACCTACCTTGCTATGGCTTGAAGCATCAGAATTAGAAATATTGTCAGGTCAATGAAGAACATGTCTCATGGATAAACAAAACAGCATTTGATGGACAACAATATACAACAGCTAGGATCACTTAGGATTTTTGCATTATTACAGCAATATTGTAGGCATTTTTGAAGGAAATTAGTACTTAGATTTGGAGAATAAACAATAATTGGATGCATTTTACATTAGGCCATTTTTGGAGGGCTGCGTACAGTTCTGGTCACCCTGCTATGTGAAGTATATTATTAAATTGGAGAGGGTGCAGAAATATTTATAATGATGTTAAGGGACTTGAGTATTTCAGGTTAGAAAGAGAGGCTGGATGGGCTGGGATTGTTTTCACTGGAATGTAGGAGGCTGAAGGATGACCTTATAGAGATATATAAAATCATGAGGTCTTTTCCCAAGGGTAGCAGAGTTCAAAACTAGACGGATAATTTAAAGTGAGAGGAGAAATATTTCAAAGGGACCTGAGGGCCACCTTTGTCACACAGAGGATGATTTGTATGTGGAATGAACTGCCAGAAAAAGAGGTAGCATCAGGTGTAGTTACAACATTTAAAAAGACATTTCAATAATTACATGAATAGGAAAGGTTTAGAGGAATATAGACCAAATGCAGGCAAATGGGACTAGTTTAGTTTGGGAAACCTGGTTGGCATGGACGAGTTGGACCACAGGGTCTGTTTCCATGCTGTACGGCACTATGACTCTATGACTAATTCAGTAGATCTATAAGCTATCATGTGTGAATACTTTGGTCAGACCTCCAAACATGAAGCATGCATAACAACTTTAAACCTCTAAAAGTATAGTTTTAAAAGTAAATTATATATTATTTAGTTTGATTAAATTTTCATAGAATTCTTATTTAATATTTTCTGATTCAGTTATCCCCTTACTTTTACAATCATAGGCTTTTTCTGTATCATTTCATGTTGCATAATATGAAATAAAAATGTTTTACGATATTATCTCATACAACTTGCACTGTTCACAAATTTCAGAAAACTTCTAAGTAGATTCTCACCATTGTGTTTTGAAGATTTTTAACTCTTTAAGGTAAACCTGGACTACCTGTGAAACCTACAAAGGAGTAACATAATTGAGGAATGTATGTGACATCAGAAACAACAAACATGAACCTTAAAATTTTCCTTCACCAATAAATGAGTTTACAGCTTTGAGACATCTTCAGATATCTCATTATTTAATTTAGCACAGGTACAGTTCATAGCACAGACAATAACTCTCAGGATGTACTTTAGGTTGATGTTTGATAATATTCACAAATGATTAACAGTCTTTATTCACAAATTTAAAATGATGATCAGTATTTCAAATCTTGCTGTCCAGCAAATTAGATCAATCAAGGTTTATTTCTTTAACACTGAGTTTCCCTGAACATATAGTCAAGAGTGATGTTGTTTGCTGAAAATTCCAGTGTTCATCTTCATTCACAACTACAATGATATAAAACTTCTTATCTAAGTTTGTGCTGTTAGGTAACAATCAGAACACATAAGTGAAAGGTAATGTCACCTTGAACAAGAGAAAACTAAAGAGAGCTCCTTAACCTTGAATGGGATCACCATCACTTTGTCAGTCACCCTTCAATATCTTATGCATCACTATTGACAAACTCATCATCCCCACAACTATTTGGGTAAGATGAATATCAGTTACAAGCCCAAAGCAAGAGCGTAATGGAATGTTTAGCACATGCCTGGATGGGTGCAGCCATTTCAACACCAAGTAGATGTGAGCAGGCAGCTTGTTAGGTCATCCTGTCAATGGATTCAGAATCAAATCCCACTATCAGCTGCAGCTATAGTTTGAATGATTTACAAGATATAGAAGGAAACACTGTGCAAATTGTTGGGACTTGAATATGCGGCAAACTTTTCAGTTCTGCAGCAAAAGAGCCCACACAAGAGATCAGTACCAGACCCACTGACCTGGGCAATGTTAGTGCTAAGTGATTCTAACTGTCAGGGCTCACCTGCACGTTACCAGTCAACTGCGCACCCTGAACCCATGGAAATTAGCAACTGGCCATCCAGCAGCATGTCTGGATGGTGGGGGGGGGGGGGGGGTGGGGGCAGCAGTTGCCATGTAAGAGGAGTTCTTTGGCAATTGGGTAAGGCAAGGAGTGGAATGCAATGATTATTTGATAGTGGAGGAGGTATGCCCAGAACTGGGCAAATCTAAGCATGCCAACATTCAAAGTTATCATCTTTTTCTTCCCGGTTGCACAAGGCAAGTTACAAACAACTTAACTTAAATAATCTTTACTGCCTTTGACTTCTCCTCATGTAAAACCCAATGCTGACATACATGCTCATGCCATAGTTAGAATTATAGATGGGTAATCAGAAGAGTAGGTGGGATGGTAGTTAGCACTGCTGCCTCACAGTACCAGGGACCCAGGTTCGATTCTAGCTTTGGGTGACTGTCTGTGTGGAGTTTGCACATTCTCCCTGTGTCTGTGTGGGTTTCCTTCAGATGCACTGGTTTCCTCCTGCAATCCAAAGATGTGCAGGTTAGATGAATTGGCTATGCCAAATTGCCCATTTTGTTCAGTGATGTGTAGGTTAATGCTTGAATCAGGGGTAAATGTAGGGATCTGGGTGGGATACCCTTTGGAGGGCCAGTATGAACTTGTTGGGCTCAAGGGCCAGTTTCCACACTGTAGGGATTCTAATTCTAAAAACTGAAGATAGCAGAATCCATTTATGATATTGGTAAGTTTAGCTTCATGCTAATTTTAACTACCGGCCTGGTTTCTGCCAGGCGGGTAGGATTAAAACTTTATATTTCAGATTAGATTACATTACAGTATGGAAACAGGCCCTTCGGCCCAACAAGTTAACACCGACCCGCCGAAGCGAAACCCGCCCATACCCTTACATTTACCCCTTACCTAACACTACGGGCAATTTAGTATGGCCAATTCACCTGACCCTGCACATCTTTGGACTGTGGGAGGAAACCGGAGCACCCGGAGGAAACCCACGCAGACACGGGGAGAACGTGCAAACTCCACACAGTCAGTCACCTGAGGCGGGAATTGAACCCGGGTCTCTGGCGCTGTGAGGCAGCAGTGCTAACCACTGTGCCACCGTGCATTATCATATACAAGGTCATTGTTAAAATTATGCCTCCATGAACTAGCTGAGGACAGCTATAATTAATTTTAAATCTAATCCATATCGTAAACCTGATGCATAACATGGTAAACAGAATGATGTACAATAACATTGGAATAAAGTGAAGTAGGAAGACATTAAACACTGGCATTGAAACTGTGGGATATTGATGCAGACTTTGAAACACATTGTTGTAAGAGATTATAATGTACTAGTGAGACCACACCTGGAACATTGTGACTAGTTTTAGTTCCCATATCTAAGGAAAGACATGCCCACATTGGAGGCAGTCAAAAAAAAGGCTCACGAGATTGAATGTGGGTATGAGGAGAGGTTGAGTAAGTTCTGCCTGTATTCATTGGAATTTAGAAAATTGAGAGGTGACCTTATCGAAACATACATGATCCTCAGACAGGGTAAATGCAGAGAGGTTGTTTCCACTTGTGAGAGACTCTAAGACCAGAAGACATAATCTGAGAGCAAAGGGTCACCTTTCTTCTCTCAGAGGGTATTGAATCTATAGACTTCTTTATGTAGAATCTGGGTTATTAGGTATATTCAAGGCTGAGCTGGACAAATTTTTATTCCATAAGAGAATGGAGAAAAGGAAGGAAAATGAAATTGAGGATTATCAGAACCAGAAGTTGCTGGAAAACCCAGCAGGTCTGGCAACATCTCGGGGGAGATACCAGAGTTCACATTTTGGGTCCAGTGACCTTTCTTTAGAATTCTGAGGAAGGGTCACTGGACCTGAAACACTAAATCTGATTTCTCTCCACAGATGTTGCCAGATGTGCTGAATTTTTCCAGCAATTTCTGTTTTTGTTTTTGTTTTAGATTTCCAGCATCTGCAGTTCTTTTGGTTTTTTGGGGGGTTATCAGATCAGACATTAACTCATTGCATGGTTGAGCAGACTCGATGGGCTGAATGGCCTAGTTCTGTTTATGATCTAATGTACGCTCTGAAATGGAACAGTCCATTTCATAGAACAGAACTGTATCGTGCTTTACACACAAGTCTGCAACACAAAATGTAACATATAAGCTCACTCTACGTCTCCCCCAGGCAGACAGGAAGAAGGTTGTCAATATTACGTTAATGATCCTCAGGCTAGAAGTACAACTCTAGGAGGTGTATTTCTAGCTGATAGAAGGTCTGTTGCTCAGTTTATTAAAATAGAATATCTGAGATAGTTTGGCCAATCTAATCCATCAGTGCCACTGAAAATTCCTTTGAGAATATTAATGCCTATAGATTCCTCAGCTTCTGAATGAATAAAATCAGGCTTCTTTTGGAAAAAGTGACAGACAAAAAGAATATATTTCTATGTAATAATGACTGAAGAAGAGAGGTCAGTGACTTGATATAGGTCTTGCAGTGCTTATCTCCTAAAATTTTAATTATGTTAATTACAGAAAGACAAAAAAAGCAAATTAGTTTTGAAATATCACTTAAGAAGGCTTGGAAAGACAACTTTTAAACCCCTGGTGAGCTCACTAGTTAACCATAATTTGAAGATTGAATAGTCAAAGGGATCTTTGACTCTCTTTGAATCCTATTAATTTTAAGCATGGATAATTGAAAATTATTACTGTGACAAAGGGAATTGCAAGAATTCTGTATGCTATGCCATTTTCTGACATTCTTTTGAAGGTTTGAGATTTTAGAAATTGTGACTAAAGGGTTTCAAAAGTAAGTAATGTTCATTTATAGCTGCAGGTGGTATCTGGAACAGCATGAAGAACTAGCAGAAATACTTGTTGACAGGAAAACAGGAGGATTTGTTAGAAATAGGCTGGCTGCTCTCCCTTTGGCAATGCTAAGATCGTTGGATGAAGGGTTTTACCTGATGTTTATCAGGCACTGGAGTCTCTTCAAACACACAATCTTTTGAATACAGTACCTGTTAACTCAGTCAGATGTAAAATTCATTATCAGTTCTTTTGTTACAGTCCTGTCTCTCTACATCCCACCGACCCTGCAAAGCTCTTGTGGATGAAAATGACCTGAGGAGGTACATGTCTGGTCGTGATAGCTTTGCTCCAAGGTTCAGTTCTTATCTGGTGCATGGCTAAGGGATAGTTGTGGCCCACATACAAAGGATATGTAAAATAAATGGGCTTTGTTCATGATGTCCATAAGCTGTGCTATTTAAAGCATGATTGTTAGAATGCAATTTTTGTTTGATAGAAGTTTTCCCAACAGCTGACCTAAGAAAATCTGGAAAGTTTATTTTGATCCTTTACCGAGACAGTCCTGCACATCAGGAGCCAGTGACAATAATGTGGTTAATTCAGTGCAAGAAAATGTAACCATCATCCAAAGAATTAATGCCATGTCCCATACATTTGCTGGTGATGGCCATCTCTAATTCTTTACAACAGTTCATGACCCCTCCACTACCTGTGCAGAGGCTGGTTGACTTTCAGCCCTAAATGAGCAGAAGTTTTTTTCAAGTTGAATATTGTGAGGCAAGAGCCCTACTATTAATCATACTTAGTTGATGAAAGAGCAGTGCTCTGAAAGTTAGTAGATTAGATTAACTGCAGTATCAAAACAGGCCCTTTGGCTCTACAAGTCTACTCTGACCCTCCAAAGAGTAACCCACCCAGACCCATTCCCCTACATTTATCCTTGACAAATGCAACTAACACTATAGGCAATTTAGCATGGCCAATTCACCTGATCTGCACATCTTTTGGATTGTGGGAGGAAACTGAAGCACCTGGAGGAAACCCACACCGACATGGGCAAAATGTGCGAGCTCCACACAGACAGTCACCCAAGGCAGGAAACGAACCTGGTCCCTGGTGCTGTGAGGCTGCAGTGCTAACCACTAAGCCAACATATCGCCCCTTGTACTTCCAAGTAAACATGTTGGGCAATAAACTGATGATGTGTGATTTTTAACGTTAATCATATAATGACAGTATGTTTAAATGTAATCAGAGTGAAGGGCATTAACTGGTGATTCACTTTTTCTTATTGGAACAGACTGAAATAATGACAAAAACAGAAATTGTTGGAAATACTCAACAGATCTGACAGCATCTTAGTTAACATTTTGAGTCCAGTAACCCTTCTTCAGAACTTCTTCAGTGTCTTTAAAGGTGACATGCCCATAAAAGTCATGTTTCCCTTCAATCCTTCACTAACTGTTTTTTTACATTAGAACAGCTACCAGCTTTGACTACTGTCAAACCTCCTTGCTCACCACCAATTTCATTTCCTTTTCTTGGAGATTGTCTAAAGATGAAGCCGACTGTTCATAACATTAATAACACTGAGCATAAAGCTGCTTGGATTATGGTCTTTTGTCTTGAAGCTAAACTGCCCAGCCTTCATCTTCTCCACTACAATGAACTTCTACTTGCACTTCTGTAACTTTACCTCCTTCAGACCCTGCCTCAGTCTACACTTTGACAAAACTCTCAGAGCTCATTTTGTTACCTTCAGGTACATTATTCCAATACACTTGCAGTCAACCGCCATTCTCTAAAGGTTTCCACCTATATAATAATCCAGAGATTGGAACACACACTTCACAGACATCTGGGGAATTTGTAAATTTGCTGGCTGAGCTGCAAGGTTTGTTTTCAGACGTTTTGTCACCATGCTGGTTAACATCATCAGTGAGCCTCTGGTGAAGCCACGGTGCTCTGTCCTGCTTTCTATTTGTGTGTGTTGGTCTGTTACGGTGGATGATATCATTTCCGGTTCTTTTTCTCAGAAGTTGGTAAATTGGGTCCAATTCAATGTGTTTATTGATGGAGTTCTGGTTTGAATGCCAGGCCTCTAGGAATTTCCATGCGTGTTTCTGTTTAGCCTGTCTTCGGATGGATATGTTGACCCAGTCAAGGTGGTGTCCTTCTTCATCTGTACGTAAGGATACTAGTGATAGTGGGTCATGTATTTTGGTGGCAAGTTGGTGTTCGTGAATGCTGGTGGCTAATTTTCTGCCTGTATGTCTGATGTAGTGTTCGTTGCAGTCTTTGCAGGGTATTTCGTAAATGACATTAGTTTTGCTGGTTGTTGGCATAAAGGTCCTTTAGTTTAATCAGTAGCTGTTTAAGTGTGTTGGTGGTTTGTGGGCTACCATGATGCCAAGTGTACAGAGTAGTCTGGTAGTCATCTCGAAGATGTCTTTGATGTCTGGTAGTGTGGGTAGGGTTTCTGGGCATGTTGTGTCTACTTGTTTGGATTTGTTTTTTAAGAATTGGTGGATTCTGTTTATAGGGTACCTGTTGTTCTTGAAAACACTGTATAAATATTTTTCTTCTGCTGCTTGTAGTTCCTGAGTTTTGCAGTGTGTTGTGGCCCATTTAAATAATGTCCTGATGCAGCTCCATTTGTGGGTGTTGGGATGATTGCTTCTGTAGTTAATTATCTGGTCTGTGTGTGTTGCTTTCCTGTAAACGTTGGTCTGCAGTTCTCCACTGACTGTTCATTCCACTGAGACATCTATGAAGGGGAATCTGTTGTTGTTCTCCTCCTTTTTTGTGAAAAAGAAAGAGCTTCAAACCTTCTCAAAAATTGCAAACATCTGGGGATTTGAAACACAATTAATAAGTCTGAAATAAACTGTGAGTTTAATTAATAATGAACATAAATCCAGAGAAAACCCATCTGAGAAACTAATGTCCTTAAGGGAAGAAAATCCAGTATCTTTCTTTGGTTTGGCCTTCACAAGATTGTAGAATCTACAAGAAGAATGCCCAATCTGTAACTAACGAAAGAAATGAAGGATGGTATTTGTCATGCTTGCATTTTGGAACAATGTCGGTTTGAGACCTCGACATGTAAATGATTCAAGTACTTAGATGTTATCACAGGACGCTGGATCTCTGCAATGTAGCACCCAAGGCAAAGGATGCGTCTGGAGATTCACCTGCACTGTACACATTACTTTAGCTGTAAGCAAACCTACCAGGTCGCCATTGCCTCTGCTAGTCTCTATTTACAGTTGTTTCACATATTCTTAATTAAACTATTCAGACCTGTGATGGCACACCTTTGTGGCAAGTCGGGCTTGAACACTCCTAGCCCCAAAGTAGGAGCACTACCGCTGTGCTACCTCTATTTCATAAGAGTAGCTGTATTAATCATCCCTGATTGGAGATATTGTGGCACACCTCTGGGCCAACTGGGATTTGAACCCAGATCGCCTGGCTTGGAAGTAGAAACACTAACACTGCACCACAAGAGCACAAAGTTAAAATTAAGCAATGCCCTTCATGTGTATCTTAATTGTATCATTAGCATGCCATTATCACAGGCCCCCAAATGTTGGATTAGGGGGCATAAACTGTTTAATATTTGCTAGAATCCCAAAGGTAAGGCTTATTTAATTGAGTTTCTGTGAAAGGTGATTGGGTATGTGACTAGAAACATTTTTGTCCTGGGGGTTTGGGTAGTTGCAGACAAGGGGACATAATCTTAGAATTACGTCAGGCCATTCCAGTTGAGAATTTGAGAAAGAGTTCTAAAGACACAGGGTGACAGGAGTTATAGACGTCTCACTGACAAAATTCTCAGTCAATAATTTTAGCTCAGAGATGGACAAATTTTTGCTGGGCTCTGTTATTTAGAGATTTGTGGGTGAGGCAGCTCAATCAGCATTAAGGGCAGAACAAGTTCAAAGTGTAGAATATCCCAGTGTAGATCCTCACAGGAAAAGAGGAAAGAAGGAGTGGGGCGTATTGGTTATGTAACAATATTCTCAGAAGATTTCTTTGGGACATATATTTCTGTAATTGGAAGCTGTTTAGTGGGCACAGTTCTCTGTGTCGATGTTCTCAGGTAGTTTAATGCAAAAAATTGAAAGCTGCGATCCCACTGATTGTACTGAGAGTTAGATAGCATTTTGCAGGGAGATGAATTAAAATTGACTTTGTTTTTAAAGAGCAGGTTACCATTAAGTAGATCAACACAGCAGGTTAGGCAGCATTTGAGGAGCAGGAAAATCAACGTTTCAGGCAAAAGCTTGAACCATAGGGCTTTTGCCCAAAATGTTGATTTTCTTGCTTCTTGGATGCTGCCTGACCAGCTATGTTTTCCAGCACCACACTCTCGACTCTAATCTCCAGCATCTGCAGTCCTCACGTTCGCCCTATTAAATACGTCAGTTCCATGGGATTTAGTCAGATCCAAAGATGTGCAGGTTAGATAAATTGACCATGCTAAATTGCCCATCGGGATTTGTAGCTTAGGTGCATTAGTCAGGGGCAAATATAGGGTAGGGGAATGGGTCTGTCTGGGTTACTCTTCAGAGGGTTGGTGTGGACTGGTTGGGCTGATGGGCCTGTTTCCACATTTTAGAGATTCTAATTCTAATGGTGGTGGAGGGTTGTTTTTCAGACTGGAGGATCAGTGCTGGGTGCTCTACTTTTGTCATTTACATAAATGATTTGGATGCGAGCATAAGAGGTACAGTTAGTAAGTTTGCAGATGACACCAAAATTGGAGGTGTAGTGGACAGCGAAGAGGGTTACCTCAGATTACAACAGGATCTGGACCAGATGAGCCAATGGGCTGAGAGGTGGCAGATGGAGTTTAATTCAGATAAATGCAAGGCGCTGCATTTTGGGAAAGCAAATCTTAGCAGGACTTATACACTTAATGGTAAGGTCCAAGGGAGTGTTGCTGAACAAAGAGACCTTGGAGTGCAGGTTCATAGCTCCTTGAAAGTGGAGTCGCAGGTAGATAGGATAGTGAAGAGGGCGTTTGGTATGCTTTCCTTTATTAGTCAGAGTATTGACTACAGGAGTTGGGAGGTCATGTTGCGACTGTACATGACATTGGTTAGGCCACTGTTGGAATATTGCATGCAAATCTGGTTTCCTTCCTATCCTATTGTGAAACCTGAAAGGGTTCAGAAAAGATTTACAAGGATGTTGCCAAGGTTGGAGGATTTGAGCTACAGGGAGAGGCTGAACAGGCTGGGGCTGTTTTCCCTGGAGCGTCAGAGGCTGAGGGGTGACCTTATAGAGGTTTACAAAATTATGAGGGGCATGGATAGGGAGGGTAAATAGGCAGACTTTTCCCTGGGGTCGGGGAGTCCAGAACTAGAGGGCATAGGTTTAGGGTTAGAGGGGAAAGATATAAAAGAAACCTAAGGGACAATTTTTTCACGCTGAGGGTGGTACGTGTATGGAATGAGCTGCCAGAGGAAGTGGTAGAGGCTGGTACAATTGCAACATTGAAGAGGCATTTGGATGGGTATATGAATAGGAAGGGTTTGGAGAGATATGGGCTGGATGCTGGCAGGTGGGAATAAATTGGGTTGGGATATCTGGTCGGCATGGACGAGTTGGACCGAAGGGTCTGTTTCCATGCTGTAATCTCTATGACTCTAAGATCACCTGAGGCAAACCTGAGATTATGGATGAATTAACAGGATTGGCTTTGAATCCTTCAAGGTCCCAATGTGAAGAATCGGTCGTGCCTCACAAACATTATTGAGTTCTTTGAGAAAGTGACTAAACAGCTGGATGAGCATAAAAAGGTTGATGTGGTGTATATGGATTTCAGTAAGGTGTTTGATAAGGTTCCCCATGGTAGGCTATTGCACAAAATACAGAGGCATGGATTTGAGGGTGATTTAGTGGTTTGGATCAGAAATTGCCTAGCTGAAAGAAGACAGAGGGCGGTGGTTGATGGGAAATAGTCATCCCGGAGTTCAGTTACTAGTGTTGTACCACAAGGATCTGTTTTGGTGCCACTGCTCTTTGTCATTTTTACAAATGACCTAGATGAGGGCGTAGAAGTAAATTTGTGGATGACACTAAGGTCGGTGAGTTGTGGATAGTACTGAAGGATGTTTTAGGTTAAGGCTGAGGGACTTGAGGTTGTTTTCATTCAAGAGAAGAAGGTTGAGAGCTGATTTAATTGAGACATATAAGATAATCAGAGGGTTAGATATGGTGGACAATGAGAGCCTTTTCCCTTGGACAGTGATGGCTAACATGAGGGGACATAGCTTTAAATTGAAGGGTGATAGATATAGGACAGATGTCAGAGGTAGGTTCGTTACTCAGAGTAGTGGAGGCATGGAACACACTGCCTGCAACAGTAGTAGACTCGCAAACTTTAAGGGCATTTAAATGACCATTGGATAGGAATAGTGAATGGAATAGTTAGGTTAGATGGGCTTCAGATTGGTTTCATTTGTTTGTGCAAAATCGAGAGCTGAAGGGCCTGTACTGCGTTGTAATGTTCTATGGTTCTAAGTGCTGGCCCACCAAGTGGCACCCTCATTCTGTGAATGAATAAAACATGTCGATAAAACTGTTTCAGAGCAGTAGAAGGCATTCAAGGAGGAAATAGTGAAAGTGCAGAACAAATGTGCCCCCACAAAGGCAAAGAGTGGAACTAGGACCAAAGAATGCTGGATGTCAAGGGACATAATCCCAAATTCTAGGATTAAGAGAAAAAGAGAAGAATATGGCAGATACCCCAAGATTCAATACAGCAGAGACCTGGAGAAATATAAAAATTGCAGGGAGGAACTTAAAAAGAAGATTAGGAAAGCTTAGAGAATGCAGATGAAAACATTGACAAGTAGAATAAGGTAAAACCCAAAGGCTTTTTTAAAATGAACATAAAAAGTAACAGAATTACTTGGCAAAGAGCAGGGCCTATTAGGAACTTTTGAGGAAATCTGGGAAAGACCTGGGCACAGACCTTAATGAATGTTTTGTGTCAGACTCCACAATGAAAAAGGATGATGCAAGTACAGACATTAGCATTCTGGAGAGGCCATAGTTGGATATGTGTGAGATAATGAGAGACATGGATGTTAAATAGTTATTTATGGGTCAGACCATGCATTTAGAAGCCTAACTCTTCCTGAGTACTATTTTACTTAGTTTTGCCAGCACCCTCCAAAGTCTCTGATTTAAATGGAGACTTTTGGAGGATTCCAGGCATAGAGGATTGACCAGCAGAATCTTCAGTTTATCTGTCAATACCTCCAAGTTGAGCGATATTGGTGATTCCATGGGGTCCCCATGCACACCTTCCATTTCTGCTGGATTAATGACTGTCTGTCCATTGAAACATTTGTGTCATGATGCCGCACATTCAATTTCCTATCATGTTTGCATTTACTGAATGAATGAATGAATGAAATGTAAGTTTTGAAACCTTTAAGATAAGTATGATCGTTTAAGTCCATGGCAAATTACACTTTGAGATTTTAAATCATGAACATTAATTCCTAAATAATAGCTCCATTGATAATTAATGGCATGCTACCATAAATTGCATTTTTATTGATTTTCTCCTTTTTCAATGTTGGAAACATCCCAGTTCTTTAACCTCAAGTGGTTTTTTTTCATATTCAAGTGATTGAAATGGATTATTTTGTCGCCTAATTATTCAGCCTGTTTACAAACACAATAATTGAAATCTGAGAGTGATTGTTACCTAAATGTTTAATCATGGGATCAGATGGTTCTTAAAAAGAGCAATATACACCTGGGGCAGATTATAAACTGCAATATACAAAAGAGGTTCACATGGCTGCTGTGGAGAGGAATGGAATCACCTGAATCACCCCCCAAACCCCCACCCCCACAATTATACTTCCGCCCCACAATCACTTCCAAGCAACTATTTTTTTCTCAACTTGTCTATTACATTGTAAAATGCAAAAGCTGATTAGTGTCTAAGTTGTCAGTGAGTGCCTTCACCAGATCTCTTTTTCTTTGAAACTTTGAACACCATAGAAGAATCTTGCATGTCACAGATGTGGACAAGCCTCCACTATACTCATATATGTATTTTCCTTGTAGATCAAAAATCAGCATTGAGTATATTCAATGATCAGCCTCCAACGGGTCCCTACAGAAGTAACGTCTAAGAGAAATTCCCCCTTTTCTTTATCTTAACTGAGAGTGATTTTAATTTTGAATTGTGCCCCTAATTCTAAATTACCTCATGAGAGAAAACACCTTCTCAGCAACTATCTGTCAATTCTACAGGCCCACCACTCTCTGGCTGAAGAAATGTCTTCTCATATCCATTCTAAATTGACCCCGTCTAACTCTAAGAGAAAGTGAGGACTACAGATACTGGAGATCAGGGCTGAAAATGTGTTGCTGGAAAAGCTCAGCAGGTCAGGCAGCATCCAAGGAGCAGAAGAATCAACGTTTCATGCATGAGCCCTTCTTCAGGAATCCCTCTAACTCTAAGGCTATGCCCACAGGTCTTAGTCTCCCTGCCTAATGGAAACAACTTCCCAGTGCCATGCATTATTGTGTAAATTTCTATTAGATCTCCCCTCAACCTTCTAAACTCTAATGAATACAATCCCAAGATCTTCAGCCATTCGTCGTATATTAGGCCTACCATTCCAGGGATCATCCGTGTGAATCTCCGCTGGACACACTCCAGTGCCAGTATGTCTTTCCTGAGGTGCGGGCCCCAAAATTGAACATAGAACATTACAACGCCCTTCTTCCCTCGATGTTATGCCAACCTGTGGAACCAGTCTGAAGCCTATCTATCCTATACTATTCCATTTTCATCCATATGTTTATCCAATGACCATTTAAATGCCATTAAAGTTGGCGAGTCTACTACTGTTGCAGACCCTACTACTCTCTGAGTAAAGAATCGACCTCTGGCATCTGTCCTATATCTATCATCCCTCAATTTAGAGCTATGTCCCCTTGGGTTAGCCATTGTAATCCAAGGAAAAAGGCTCTCACTGTCCACCCTATCTAACCCCCTGATTATCTTATATGTCTCAATTAAGTCACCTCCCAACCTTCTCTCTAACGATAAAAGCCTTAGGTCCCTCAACCTTTCCTCATAAGACCTTCCCTCCATACCCGGCAACATCCTAGTAAATCTCCACTGAACCCTTTCCAAAGCTTCCTTCGTATAATGTGGTGACCAGAACTGTACACAATACTCCAAGTGTGGCCGCACCACAGTTTTGTACAGCTGCACCATAGCCTCGTAGCTGTGAAATTCAATCTCTCCACCAATGAAAGCTAACACACCTTCTGCCTTCTTAACAACCCTATCAACCTGAGTGGCAACTTCCAGGGAGCTATCTACATGGATACAGAGATCTCTCTGCTCATCTACGCTACCAAGAATCTTACCATTAGCCCAGTCCTCTGCATTCCTGTTACTCCTTCCAAAGTGAATCACCTCACACTTTTCCACTTTAAAATCCATTTGCCACTTCTCAGCCCAGCTCTGCAGCTTATCTATTTCCCTCTGTAACCTACATCATCCATCGTCACTATCCACAACCCTACCGATCTTAGTGTCATCCGCAAATTTACTAACCCATCCATCTATGCCCTCATCCAGGTCCTTTATAAAAATGACAGACAACAGTGAACCCAAAATAGATCCTTGCAGTGCGCCACTAGTAACCGAAATCCACCATCCTCTGTCTTCTTTCAGCTAGCCAATTTCTGAACCAAGTCATGAAATCACCCTCAATCCCAAGACTTGTATTTTGTACAGTAGTCTACCATGGGGAACCTTATCAAATGCCTTACTGAAATTAATATATACCACATCAACCACTTTACCCTCATCTACCTGTTTGGTTACTTTTTCAAAGAACTCAATAAGGTTTATAAAGCACAACCTATCCTTCACAAAACCATGTTGACTATCCCTAATCAACTTATTCCTTTCCAGATGATTATAAATCCTATCTCTTATACCCTTTCCAACGCTTTATCCACAACCGAAGTAAGGCTCACTGGTCTATAATTTCCAAGGTTGTCTCTACTCCCCTTCTTGAAGAAGGGAACAATATTTGTTATCCTCTAGTTTTCTGGCACTATTCCTGTGGACAATGACAACGTAAAGATCAAAGCCAAAGGCTCAGCAATCTCCTCCCTGGCTTCACGGAGAATTCTAGGATACATTCCATCCAGTCCATAGACTTAACTCAGGGATGGGCAATAAATAAAAAATAGATAAGTGTCAACTACATTTCTGTGGGTCTGGAGTCACATATAGGCCAGACCAGCAGCTTCCTTTCCTAAAGGACATTAGTGAAACAGATTGGTTTATGGACATCATTAGATTGCTTAATTCTAGATATTTATTGAATTCAAATTCCACCCCCAGCTATGGCAGGTTTCAAACCCAAGTCCCCAGAACATTACCTGGGTCTCTGAATTAACAATCTAGCGGTAATACCACTACGCCATTGCCAACCCTTGCAGTGCAATTGGGCCAAATCATATCTTAATAAAATTAGCTTTTCTTCAGCTTTGAACTGTTATTGCTGGCCAATGCTTATCCTTTTCCATAATTATCCTAAATCTAACTGAGATGATGACTATCTCCAGAATGTCCCTCCACTGTTAAGCCTTCCACCTGCTTGGCTCATTTGTGAGTATTAGGTCTAGAACTAGACCCCCAACTACCCCCTCCCCCCACCCTTACTAGGCTTTCGACCTAAATCAGTTTTCCTGGATAAAATGTATGAACTTTATTCCATCCCAAACTTGCACATTAAAATATCCCAGTTCATATCTGGGAATTAATAATTATTACAGCCTTATTATTCTTACACTTCTCTGAAATTTGATTATGTATTTGATTCTCAACCTCTCCTTGATCATTGGAGGAATGGGAGGGGTGTTATGTCCCATTATACATTTTTACTTCAACACATATGATTTCATTTCACAATCCTTCCAAGATATAATTGCTTCTCACTGCTATGGGATTTCTTGATCAGTAGTGCAGCACCTACTCTTTTATTCTTCCCTCCTCTATCTCATCTAAACACCTTAGAACGAGAATGCCAATTCAGCTGTCAATTCTGCCTGTCTTTCATCAAGTATCAGCAATAGCTGTGATACCATATTCTAGCATATCCTTATTTATGATTTCAGGTCATCTATCCTACTTCCTAGATTCCATTTAGCCTTGCTAAATTCACTATTGTATCACTAAAGCAAGCAAGAAAGATAGAACTGGAGTAACAATTTGGAAAGTTCTAAACTGGGGCAAGGCCAGCTTTACAAAATCGAGAAATGGTCTGATTGTGTTGGACTGTGTTGTCACATCTCACTGGGATAGTCCTCTGGAAATCAAACTCCACTATTCTCAGAGTCATCACAAACGTTAAAGACATGGTCAAAGTATCCAAGATTCCCCAATTTACTTGTCAGTGAGATCCAGGTTGGCAGAAAGCATGAACCAGGTCTCTTTGCATAACAAGAATTATTATTTACTACAGATAAAAAAGTTCTAGGTTCGTAAACAACTATAAACTGTTCACATATGACTATACCAGTTAAAACTCTAATCCACTTACAAAACACCCCTTGCACACACATTCAGACAAGAAAATTTATGTGGGTAATCCAAGATGGAGGACGGAAAAAATTTCTGATTGTAAGAGCTGCTCCTTTATTTGAAGTATTTTAGGTGTTGGAGGTGATTTCCTCGAATTCCAGGAGCAGCAAATACTATTTTATATGCTGTTGCATTGTTTTGGAACTTTGGAAAATAAAACAAACAGCAGATTAAAAGGGAGAAGAGCAGACAAAGGAAGCACATGGTGAGAACAATGCAGGAGAGAGAGAGAAAGAGAGAGAGAAAGAACCAGCACAGTTACCGCCTTTGCTGTTTGAATTCGTGTATCACTGGACATGGGAGTGCATCTGGGAAAATTAACAAACAGTGAAATTCACAACTAATCTTGGAGGAACTGTTGGATGAAATTCACAGCACAGAATCAGATAAGTTAATTGTTGTTTTAAGTCTGTCCAAGAGAAAGGCTGTTTGTAGAGGAATAAGACGGTGTTATTTTCTGGATCTGTAGATTGAGAAGGAGCAAAAATAGCCTTTGCAGTGATACGTACTTCTTGTCAGATGAGAGAGTTTAAGGGTTAGTGCAGATTATATCTGCCATAAATGCTGTTGGATTCTGTAGATTGAGAAGGAGCAAAAATAGCCTTTGCAGTGATACGTACTTCTTGTCAGATGTGAGAGTTTAAGAGAGTTTAAGGGTTAGTGCAGATTATATCTGCCATAAATGCTGTTGGATGCGAATCTTATCAGATTGAGAGAGAGTAAATGTGATCTATTTGGACTTCAGTAAGGCGTTCGACAAGGTTCCCCATGGGAGACTGATTAGCAAGGTTAGATCTCATGGAATACAGGGAGAATCAGCCATTTGGATACAGAACTGGCTCAAAGGTAGAAGACAGAGGGTGGTGGTGGAGGGTTGTTTTTCAGACTGGAGGCATGTGACCAGTGGAATGCCACAAGGATCGGTGCTGGGTCCTCTACTTTTTTCATTTACATAAATGATTTGGATGCGAGCATAAGAGGTACAGTTAGTAAGTTTGCAGATGACATCAAAATTGGAGGTGTAGTGGACAGCAAGGAGGGTTACCTCAGATTACATCAGGATCTGGACCAGATGGGCCAATGGGCTGAGAAGTGGCAGATGGA
>NC_057720.1:34823800-34835911 GCF_004010195.1 Chiloscyllium plagiosum | reverse complement strand
ATACATCCAGGGAAGTTATTTGGGTGGAACTGAGAAATAAGAAAGGGATGGTCACATTATTGGGATTGTATTATAGACCCCCAATAGTCAAAGGGAAATTGAGAAACAAACTTGTAAGGAGATTTCAGCTATCTGTAAGAATAATAGGGTAGTTATGGTAGGGGATTTTAAGTTTCTGAACATCAACTGGGACTGCCACAGTGTTAAAGGTTTAGATGGAGAGGAATTTCTTAAGTGTGTACAAGACAATTTTCTGATTCAGTATATGGATGTACCTACTAGAGAAGGTACAAAATTTGACCTGCTCTTGTGAAATAAGGCACAGCAGGTGACTGAGGTGTCGGTGGGGGAGCACTTTGGGGCCAGCGACCACAATTCTATTTGTTTTAAAATAGTGATGGAAAAGGATAGACCAGATCTAAAAGTTGAAGTCCTAAATTGGAGAAAGACCAATTTTGATGGTATTAGGCAAGCACTTTCGAAAGCTGATTGGAGGCAGATGTTCGCAGGTAAAGGGACGGCTGGAAAACGGGAAGCCTTCAGAAATGAGATAACAAGAATCCAGAGAAAGTATATTCCTGTCAGGGTGAAAGGGAAGGCTGGTTGGTATAGGGAATGCTGGATGACTAAAGAAATTGAGGGTGTGATTAAGAAAAAGAAGGAAGCATATGTCAGCAATAGACAGGATAGATTGAGTGAATCCTTAGAAGGGTATAAAGAAAGTAGGAGTATACTTAAGAGGGAAATCAGGAGAGCAAAACAGGGACATGAGATAGCTTTGGCAAATAGGATTAAGGAGAATCCAAAGGGTTTTTACAAATATATTAAGGACAAAAAGGTAACTAGGGAGAGAATAGGGCCCCTCAAAGATCAGCAAGGCGGCCTTTGTGCGGAGCCACAGATAATGGGGGAGATACTAAATGAATATTTTGCACCAGTATTTATTGTGGAAAAGGATATGGAAGATGTAGACTGTAGGGAAATAGATGGTGACATCTTGCAAAATGTCCAGATTACTGAGGAGGAAGTGCTGGATGTCTTGAAATGGTTAAAAGAAGGTAAATCCCCAGGACCTGATCAGGTGTACCCAAGAACTCTGTGGGAAGCTAGTGAAGTGATTGCTGGGCCTCTTACTGAAATATTTGTATCATTGATAATCACAATGAGGTGCCGGAAGACTGGAGGTTGGCAAACGTGGTGCCACTGTTTAAGAAGGGCGGTAAAGACAAGCTAGGGAACTATAGACCGGTAAGCTTGACCTCAGTGGTGGGCAAGTTGTTGGAGGGAATCCCGAGGGACAGGATGCACATGTATTTGGAAAGATGTTGTGAAACTAACCTTTATCTGCCTTGCTACTTCCTCAAAAAGTTAAGTTAGTAAACATTTCCCATAACTAAACCATACTAACTATCTCAGATTAATCTGTGCCTTCCCAAATAACAGTACATCCCATTTCAATAATTACCATTTCATCCCTGTACTTTCAAAACTCCTCTAGGCTTCCGAAAGTATAACATTTTTGAGATTTTCATAGACTCTTTTTTTCTAATTTTTCTTACCCTGGATACTTCTGGATAACGAGAAGACTCTAAATTTAACAGTACCACATAGATTTTTAGTAAGACATTTGATGAGGTCCCCCATTGCAAATTGGTTAGAAAAGTTATAGCCCTTGGGGAATGTAGTGAATTGGATCCAAAATTGACTCAGTGATGGAAAACAAAGGGGAATGGCCTATCGTGTTTTTGATGAATGGGAAGTGGTGCAGAGGTGCACCACAGTGCTCAGTGTTGAATCCCTTGTTGTTTGTAGTATACGTTAACGATTTAAACTTAAATGTAGGAGGCATGATTAGGAAATTTGCAGATGACATAAAAATTGACTAGGACTATTGAATGTTGAAGGATTTCAATGGTTTGGTTGAGAGAGCAGAAAAGTGACAAATGGTGAATGTATTTGGGAGAACAAACAAAGCAAGAGAATACACAACAATGGGAGGATATTGAGAGAAGTAGAGGGAGTGAGAGACTTTGGAATGCAAGTTAACAAGTCCCTGAAGCTGACAGGACAGGTAGGTAAGGTGGTAACAAAGCTTATGGAATGTTTTCCTTTGTTGGGCAAAGAATCGAATATGAACACACAGAATGTGAAACTATTTGCTCTAGAGAGAGTATGGAAGAGATTTGCAAGAATTTTGCCAGAACCGAGGATGCTGAGAAGTGACTTAATTGAGATTGACAAAATATCAAGGGACTTGGTTAGGGGGCAGGGAAGACTTGTTTCTCCCAGCTTGGAGGTCAATTTCAAGGAGGCATGGTGATTGGTAGAATGATGAGAAGTGACATGAGAAAAGAAATTTTCACCCAGCAGATGATGGAAGCCTGAAATTGGTTGCCCAGATTGGTGGTTATTTAAAATGAACCTAGATTTGTATCCAAAGTTCTGTAACCTCAAAGGTGCTGGGAAGTGGGATTAGGAAGATTTATTCAGTCAGCACAGATACAATATGCTGCATATCCTCTTTCTGTACCGTAAAGTTGCTACGATTCCAAGTATACATTATTGCAGTCTTCATTAATGAATGCAGTGCTTCTGATCTATACTCCTTTCTATGGTTTGCTGTTGGCTTTGCTCGTCTAAGCAACAAAATATAAACGTGTTAGTCCGAGATTGATTATAGTTTCAAGTTTATTTTTGAAGTACTCTTAACAGTCCGAATTCTTTCAACATATGCTGGTGGTATTGAACTTGCAGCAATTTGCTGAACTTGCAAATCAACAGCTAATAAAAGGACATGAGCTGTTTTAATGTAGCATATTCTGCTTTTTAAAAAGTATATATATGTATATATATATATATATACACATATATATATATATATATATATACATATATATATACATAATATAAATTTATTTAACAAGAAGGAAAAGCATCTGCTATCATCTAATATGGTTTAAAGGGGTACTGAGTCCAAATGGAACAAGGGAACAGGTGATGGATATATTAATTGAGGCTTAATTTGGTATGAAATGATTTGATAAGTATGGGTGCTAGTAATGGATGAGGTGTGAGCTTTGTAAACTGTGCTCAACTGAAATGAAACTCAATACGTTTGGGCTTAGACTTTGTTTAAAGACATTTATCTTATTGTGTACAACAAGAATTTTCTCCAAGTAAGTCGTAATGTTTCCTTTGTGAGGCCAGGGAAAACTCCTAATAGTAAAAGTCATAGCTTCCCCTATCCTTGGCCTGACCACCCACAGGAGAAAGGGAGGACTGCAGATGCTGGAGATCAGAGCTGAAAATGTGTTGCTGGAAAAGCGCAGCAGGTCAGGCAGCATCCTGCTCCTTGGATGCTGCCTGACCTTCTGACCACCCACAGTCTTGGCACCTGCATGACAGTGAGTAGGTAGTCTAGATCTGTCCAACCTCCCTTGCTGCCAGTTCCTTGGAATGAGTTCCCATAGTTAGTGAAGAATGGACCAAATAGTCTTAAGTAAAGCTGGAGGTTACAATCACAGTGGCTTCCTGTTGCCTGTGGCTGGTGGAAAATCAATTTACTGGAACCATTCTTCTGAAAATCTGCTCTGAGTTAAATGCAACCTTGCAGCTTAATGTAGATACGTGTAATATTTATTATTGCAGTCAAGCTACAGCTTTGGGGCCATGTTAGTGGGGAGAGCTGTTTGTTGTATTTGATCCCTGTCAAAACGTGTGACGCTGGAAAAGCCCAGCAGATCAGGCTGTATCCGAGGAATCGATGTTTCAGGCATACGTCCATCATCAGAAATGTGGAGAGTGGGAAGGGAGCTGAAAGATAAATGCGGGGGGGTGGGGGGTGTAGGTGTGGAGCTGGGGAAAGGTAGCTAGGAAGGTGATAGGTAGAAGAAGGTGGGGGGTGATGGTGATAGGTTGGAGCAGAGGGTGGATTGGATAGGTGGGAAGGAAGCTGGACAGGTAGGATAGTTCAAGAGGGTGGTACCACGATCCAAGGCCCCAAAGGATCCTTCCACACCTGACAGAGATTTTCCTACACATCCAAACACCTCATCTACTGTGTTTGTTGCTCTCAATGTGGTCTCCTCTATCTTGGGGAGACAAGTCACCAGTTCATGGAACTTTTCAGGGAACATCTCTGGGAGACGCACCAAACAACTCCAGTGACCTGTGGCCAACCACTTCAACACCATCTCCCACCCTGCCAGGAACATGCAAGTCCTGCGTCTCCTCCACTGCCAACTCCTAGCCACCTGACCCCCGGAGGAAGAGTGCCTCATTTTCTGCCTTGGGGCCCTCCAACCACACAGCATCAATGTCGATTTCACCAGTTTCCTCATTTCTGTTCCTACCACTTCATCCCAGATCCAACACTCCAAATCGGTACTGCTTCAGGGTGGCACGGTGGCTCAGTGGTTAGCACTGCTGCCTCACAGCACCAGGGATCTGGGTTCGATTCCAGCTACAGGTGACTGTCTGTGTGCAGTTTGCATGTTTTCATTGTATTTGGTGGGTTTCATCTGGGTGCTCCAGTTTCCTCCCACAGTCCAAAGATATGTAGGTCAGGTGAATTAGCCATGCTAAATTGCTCATAGTGTTAGCTGTGTTAGTCAGGATTAAATATAGGTTAGGGGAATGGGTCTGGGCGGGTTGCTGTTTGGACTTGTTGGGCTGAAGAGCCTGTTTCCATACTGTGGGTAATCTAATCTCTTGTCCATATTCCTCTCCACCTATTTGCTCCCACCTATCACCATCATTCTCCACCTCCATCTACCTATCGCATTCCCATCTACCTTCCTTCCTGTCTCACCACCACCCTCCTATTTATCTTTGAGCCCCCTCCCCCCACACCAGATTCCTGATGAAGGGCTTATGCCCAAAACATCGATTCTCCTGCTTCTCAGATGCTGCCTTTCTCCTCCCCATGTTCAATCCCTAGCTGTGTAGAGGCAAATAGAGAGTTGTTTTCCTTGACCTACTATTTCTAACAAAACTCTAGAGGTTGTGAACTGGACTGACATCCTGAGATTGAAATCTGGCACTGTCCACCCAATCTTTCATTGGCTATGGATCATGAAGGGAGAGGAGGAGACTGCAATGAATTTATGCAGCACTTCACGCACTGCTACACCATTATGCTTACACCTTACAGGCTGTCGGCAATAGAAACAGACCAGCACCACCCCACCTTTCTGCTGTCAGCTGGTGGCGATGATATCAGTTTCTCTCTGAGGTAATTATTGAATTCTTAGTACAGTTTCTCTCTGACGTAATTATTGGATTCTTAGTACCCATCTGAATTGCAAATAATTAGCAGTTTGAGTAGTTCTTTACATAATGATACAACAGATTGTAACCTGTTAGGCTCAATGCCCAGAAGGAATTGCACATGTTCTCCTTTATTACTGCTGTTTTCTGACATTTTTCTGACCTGGAATGTCCTTTTTGAATTTGGAACTTACCTCCTTGCTTCATCCTCTCAGTCCTCATTAGTACTACTATCTATAGAGTTCCAAATTACCTTGAATTATATTGTACAAGGTGGAATAGAACTCCACTGTGTTCTTAATTTTCATCAAACTGCAGCAATTATTACTTTAACATACAGCTAAAAGGGTGAATGGACTAATGCATTCATATATTCCATCATATGAATATTTGACATTAAGACCTTAACATGTTTTAAAAATCCAACATGGTTATAGATTGAAAATAGTGGTAGATCACTGGTCCTATTCTGGGGATATTTTGTGTACAAATATATAATGGAGATCAGTGGTTAAAAGAAAAATTAAGAATATAATAACTGATTGTATTAATGAGAAACATATGCTACAGTATAGGCTCTGATGAAAAGTATTGACTTATAATGTTAATTTGTGCAGCATCTGGGATACTGATGAGAGGTAATCACCTGAACCATCTTAACTTAGTTTCCTTCTCTCCAAAGGAACTCTGACCTGCTCAGCACTTTCCAGCACACTTTGCTTTCTGATTCCAAAGCCATGATTGTGATTATTGAAAAATAAAACCACAAAAATGAAGAATTAAAAACTGATTCAGCTAGAATTGAATAAATAATCACTACACAGGATCATTTTTGCAGGTAAGTATTTATAACTTTCATTAATATTGAAACAAGTCCCTGTCAAACTAGACTGTGTGAAATATCAATGATATGTGACACAAGTGCAGGCGTGATGATAGCTTCTAGGAAATGCTGTGGAAATAGTTGCAGAAATCCCCAATAATATTTTTTTCAGATGCATGGCTTAAGTATTCATGGTTTCCATGCGTCACAACTCTGTAATTAGGATATTTTGCAAAGAAAGCTTATCTGTCTTGAAAATGGGCATAGCGTATTGCAAAATGGCTCGCAGAGGGCAGTACAGTGGCTCAGTGGTTAGCACTGCTGCCTCACAGCGCCAGAGACCAAGGCTCGATTCTAGCCTTTGGTGACTGTTTATGTGGAGTTTACACGTTCTCGCCATGTCTGCATGGATTTCCTCTGGGTGCTCTGGTTTCCTCCCATGGTCCAGAGATGTGCAGGTTAGGTGGATTGGTCAAGCTAAATTGACCATAGTGTCCATGGATGTGTAGATTAGGCGGATTAATGGTGGGGAATGCAGGATTACAAGGATGGGGCGAGTCTGGATGGGATGCTCTTCGGAGGGGCAGTGTGGATTTGATAGGTTAATTGGCCTGCTTCCAAACTGTAGGGATTCCATGATTTAGAGATTACATCACTAACCTTCCCAGAAATAAATCACCTTTTTGAAGTTCAATGAAAGATGTTTGAAACTTGAAAGGGTTCAGAAAGGATTTCCAAGGATGTTGCCAGAGTTGGAGGATTTGAGCTATAGGGAGAGGTTAAATAGGTTAGGGCTGTTTTCCCTACAGCATCGGAGGCTGAGGGGTGACCTTATAGAGGTTTACAAAATCATGAGGGGCATGAATAGGATAAATGGACAAAGTCTTTTCCCTGGGGTCGGGGAGTCCAGAAATGGAAGATATAGGTTTAAGGTGAGAGGGGAAAGATATAAAAGAGACCTAAGGGGCAATGTTTTCACACAAAGGGTGGTACGGGTATGGAATGAGCTGCCAGAGGAAGTGGTGGAGGCTGGTACAATTGCAACATTTAAAAGGCATCTGGATGGGTATATGAATAGGAAGGGTTTGGAGGAATATGGGCCAGGTGCTGGCAGGTGGGACTAGATAGGGTTGGGATATCTTGTTGGACATGGACGAGTTGGACTGAAAGGTCTGTTTCCATGCTGTACATCTCTATGACCTTATGATTCTATTTCCAATGGTATACAAACTACTTAGCAATGGTGCCCCAGGAATATTCAGGTTCCCTGCATTGTGAATAGCTTCTATCACTCTGCAACCTGACAACGAGAACCACATAAGCAAATGGATAGGGTTGTGCCCCAGACCTAGGTAAAGAATATGTGAGTTGGAGGTATGATTTGTCAATTTTTGAAAGCAGGCAAAAGTGAGGACTGCAGATGCTGGAAACCAGAGTCTAGATTAGAGTGGTGCTGGAAAAGCACAGCAGGTCAGGCAGCATCCGAGGAGCAGGAAAATCGACGTTTTGGGCAAAAGCCCATCATCAGGAAAATCATCTATTGGTGATATCTTTAATACAAATTCATTGTATCACTAAAATAAATGTTTTTTTCCACTGATGTGATGAGACATATGTTAAATATTTCATGACTTTGCAGGCATTTGATAAAGTATCATATTAAAATTAAGACATGGATCTAGACTAGAAAGTGTTTAAAGCTTCAAAGACAGAAAATTACTTGCATCAAAACAAGGAAGTTATTGAGGGTTGACCCCTCATGTTCCTCTTATATATAACCTGGATTTGAAAGCAGCCATTTGTGTTTAAAAAACAGGAAGAGGAATCAAGAGAGAAAGTTTACAACAGGAAGATGACCGGAGGTGTTCCAGTTAAAGGGCTGCTGTACTGAACCAGGAATGAAAGGCTGCAGCCTGCCTTGCTATAAAATGAAACAAAAGAACCTTCACTCCATCCCAGTTCTGCTTAGTCCACCACTAAAAAAACTGGTTCAAGTTTGACTGTAAAAGCCATGGCAGCTGTTGAAGCTGACTTAAATTCTTTTAACCACTTTATAGAATCATAGAGATGTACAGAACAGCAGCAGATCCTTCGGTCCAACTTGCCCATGCTGACCAGATATCTTAAAGTAATCAAGTTCCATTTGCCAGCACTAGGCCCATACCCCTCTAAACTCTTCCTATTAGAAGGATATGGGCCAAGTGCTGGCAGATGGGATTGGGTAGGGATATCTGGTCGGCATGGACAGGTTGGACCGAATGGTCTGTTTCTGTGCTGTACATCTCTTATGACTGTATTCATATACCCATCCAGATGCCTTTTGAATCTTGCAATTTTGCCAGTCGCCATCACTTCCTCTGTCAGTTCATTCCTTACATATACCACCTTCTGCATGAAAAAGTTGCCTCTTAGGTCCTTTTTAAATTTTTCCCCTCTCACATTAAACCTATGAACTCTAATTTTTGGACTCCCCCAACTCAGGAAAAATACCTTGGTTATTCACACAATCCATGTCCCTCATGATCTTATAAACCTCTATAAGGTCACCCCTCAGCCACTGACGTTCCAGGCAAAACAGCCACAGCCTATTCAGCCTCTCCCTATAGCTCAAATCCTTTAACCCTGTCAACATCCTTGTAAATCTTTTCTGAACCTTTTCAAGTTTTACAACATTCTTCCTTTCACTGGGAGACCAGAATTGCATACAGTATTTCAATTATGGCCTAACCAATGTCGTGTACAGTCGTAACATGACCTCCCAACTCCTATACCCCTCACCAACAAAGGCAAGCACACCAAATGCCTTCTTCAGTTTTCCGACTACTTGGGACTTCACTTTCAAGGAACTATGAACTTTTGGAAAAAAAGTCTTTTAACAAACCTACAACAATCTTTGAGACAGATCTATCTTCCATGATTGTATATGTCTTTTGTCCAAACCTCGTTTTAATCTTTTATACATTTTGATTTGTGTTAATAACCTCATTGCTTTTACTTGAATAATTCCAGCAGTTTTGACAAAAAAATAAATGTATCTTGTTAAAACAGATTTGCAGCTGCTTTTAGTTTTAAATAAAAAAAACAAGGGAACTAAGTGACCGATACAAATTTGTCATCCACAGACTGTGAGATGAGGATGTCCCTGGTATGGTTGTGACAAATATAAGAAAAAGCAAATATTTTTCTAATTTTTTGATATGTGCCAATTTTCCACTGAGTAAGAATGTGTGTAAAATTCATATGTCAGTAGATGACGCTAAATCTTCATATAATGGGAAAAGATTTCAAAATAATACCGCAGTGACCCAAAGGTCCAAAGTGTATCTTAGAACTTGTAAAATGAAATAAAATACTGCAAGTAATGAATCAACCCACTACTTATTGGTGATATCTTTAATACAAATTCATTGTATCAATAAAATGAGTGTTTTTTCCAATGATGTGATGAGACGTATATTACATATTTCATGAATTTGCAGGCCTTTGATAAAGTATCACGTTAAAATTAAGACATGGATCTGGACTAGAAAGTGTTTAAAGCTTCAAAGACAGAAAGATACTTGCATCAAAACAAGGAAGTTATTGAGGGTTGGCCCCTCAGGTTCCTCTTGTGTATAACCTGGATTTATAATCCCAATATAAAATAATATGGGAGATATATGTGATCCTAAGCAGAGACATGCATTCAAAATTACTCAAACCATAGTTTCTCTTTATAGCTTTTTCCTGAATGGGAGGGGTCAAAAACATCATTTCGATGGTCCTGCCTGAGATTTTCTCCAGGGGTACATTTTGGTTTCCTGGATTCATTCTTCATTCTCATCTCTCTGTCCTTCATTAGATGATTCAATAATCATTGCCATATCTTATCTTTAAACTTATATGTTCACGGGATGTGTGTGTTGCCAGTCTCTAATTTGTGTTGATGTATGGGGTATTTGGGCTCTCAAAGAAGCAGAATGAGAGCTGATCAAAATTCTCAATCACCATTCTTCCATGAAAGCAACAACACACAAGGATGTTTGCTTCTTATATTACCATTAATCTACTTTATTTACTTGGATGAGGTAAGTTTGTGGATGACCTGAAAAGGCAAATGGTGAGGATGATGTGGAGTCTACAGAGATGTAAACAGGTTAACTAAGTTGCTGAATGGGATGTAGTGTAAGGAAATGGGAGGTTATGCACTTTAGGAAGAGGTGAATATTACTTAAATGGAAAAAGGCAGAGGGTTTTAGGAGTCTTCATGCATGAATCTAAGTTGGCAATCAAGTTCAGTGGATAAGAAGGAAGGCAAATGGAATGTTGCCCTTTTTTCAAAAGGAATGGAATGTGAAAATGGCAAAGTTTGGCCAAAACCATACAAGGCACTGGTTAGACTGAACCGAGAATACTGTGAATAGTTTAGGTCCTCTTATCTAAGGAAGACAAAGTGGCATTGGGACAGTCCAGAGAAGTTTCATTAGGTTAATTCTGGAATTGGAGGGACTTTTTAAGGAGGAGCGGTTGAGTAGGTTTATAAGAATGAGAGGCTATCTTATTGAAACAAATGTGATTCTTGAGGTGAACAGAGTAGACGCTGAGAAGTTGTTTTCATTTGTAGGAGAGTCCAGGACTGGAATCCGTAACCTCCGTAAAGACTCACCTATTGAAGAGAGAGTAGGAATTTATTCTCCCAAGGATAGTGAATCTGTTGAATTCTTTACCACAAAGGCTGAATGATTTATGACATGGGCAGATTTTTAATCAGTCTGGGAATTCAAGATTATGGGGAAAAGGCAAGAAAATAGAATTAAGGATAATTGGATCAGCCATGATCGCTTTAAATAGCAGAGCAGATTTGGAATTGGCCTACTTCTGCCTTTAGTCTTAATCGGCTTATATTCTTGTGGTCATTAATTTTGTAGACATTACAATTTTTAGAATATTATATGACAACTGCCATTAGTTAGCAACAAAATGTTTTTAGAAAATCAGTTTTGTATGTAAACAAAAATTGCTTTAGCTTACGTCCTGTGGACGATTGAGTCATACCTAAACAATTGCATGTTTTGTCTCTAACAACTACTAAATAGTGAGTAATTTATAATTTGATAGAAGTTACGTGATTTAATGACACAAACTCTGCACTGTACAATTTTATGATTCTATAAATTCAAATTTTAATGAAATAAAACTGCTCACTATTAAATTATCGAATTGTCAGTGTTTATTAGAATAACATCCACTATGCTTTCCACAATTGTAGCTCCTGAACTTCTGCAGCTTTAAGCTAGAGATGCCATGTTCATTTGTAAGGAATTCATTACTTCAGGTTTTCCTGGAGCTGTATTCCTTTGTTGACAGTTTTAAATTGCTCTCACCTGATTGTGGCTTCCCTTTCCCTTTCTTCCTCATTTACAGCCCCTTTCTCCCATTTCCAGCTTCTCTTCACCAGCACTGCAACCTTGGCAGCCTTACTCACTGCTGCCACTCAT
Source organism: Chiloscyllium plagiosum (assembly GCF_004010195.1). Classification (NCBI taxonomy): domain Eukaryota; kingdom Metazoa; phylum Chordata; class Chondrichthyes; order Orectolobiformes; family Hemiscylliidae; genus Chiloscyllium; species Chiloscyllium plagiosum. The sequence continues at coordinate 34,824,343 of NC_057720.1, read as the reverse complement.
CTACTCTATGCTGCTACAGTCACAGCTTGCTTCAGTCTTGAGTTTGTTGCTTATAGGCAATGGAAACAGCCTCTAATTGGAGCAGCAGCATCTCAGATAATTTGAGTGGTCAACATAAGGAGGGTGAATTTTCTCTGGTTGTTCCCATGATTAAACTTCTCAGACATTTTGGGGATTTCAGGGGCGAATTGTCCACCAGCCCTGTGACTTTACAGTACCTTCAGGGTATATTTGATGTTTTCTGTTCAAAATGTCTGCTACCTCTGATTAACTCAATGGAATAAGCAATATGGATGAAATCTATATAGCTTTTCAGTAATTTATTAAAATAAATGTACAAAGAGTGATGAATGCTGTTTTTTAAAACATATATTTCATTTCCATGGTTGAATAAGTTAACAGTTCTGAAGGAGGGGTGGCCTTATAGACGTTTACAAAATTATGAGGGGCATGGATAGGGTAAATAGACAAAGTCTTTTCCCTGCGGTTGGGGAGTTCAGAACTAGAGGGCATAGGTTTAGGGTGAGAGGGGAAAGATATAAG
>NC_057720.1:34805940-34823750 GCF_004010195.1 Chiloscyllium plagiosum | reverse complement strand
GTTTGGAGGAATATAGGCCAGGTGCTGGCAGGTGGGACTAGATTGGGTTGGGATAGCTGGTCGGCATGGACGGGTTGGACTGAAGGGTCTGTTTCCATGCTGTACATCTCTATGATTCTATGAGTAAATATTACATCGGCTTCACCCATTCCACTGGTACTCAATCTGGGGGTGGAGACAAGCATTTTACTCATGCTTACAGAAAGAGTACATGGATCTGTATGAGTTTCCTAAGGTCTTGCAATATTGCTTGACCAAATGTAATAGTACTTATTGTTATTATGCAGTTAACCTTCTTGTTAAGTATGATCAGTGCCCCTTGTCTAATTACTTTATAATGGTGTATCTTTTACCAATACTCACTAGATATTCCCAGCACAAAGCAAGATTTGGCAACAAACTAGCTCAACCAACCTTTACCGAGTACCACATACTGGTAGAAGTGACAAATATCACATGGAACCAGCAGTGTCATCTGGGAAAAGATCAGAGTTGGCCTTTGAAATTCAGTGTAGCATGTACTTTTAATCTATTTGGAATTCCTTCTCAGTGTAGTTGGTAATGTCTGTTGATTCTTTGCCTATTCTGTTGTAAGGATTCTTTCTCGATTAGGTTTTGATGGACAAAGGGCTCACTTCATGCAGTGACTTCACCATTGGGCCATTCATTATTCATGTGTTAGTCTTATGAGTAAAGGCTGTTTATTCAAGCGAACGAGGTAAATCCCAGTTGTGCCCTTATGTATGGTCTACCTGGTCTCCATTCAGCAGCAATTGACTATCAGAATAAGGATTCTGGATTAGAGTGGTGCTGGAAAAGCACAGCAGTTCAGGCAGCATCCGAGGAGCAGGGACATCGCCGTTTCAGGCAAAAGCCTTTCATCAGGAATAGAGGCAGAGTGCCTGAAGGGTGGAGAGATAAATGAGAGGAGGGTGGGGGTGGGGAGGAAGTAGCATAGACTACAATGGGTGAATGGGGGTGGGATGAAGGTCAGAGAGGAGGGTGGAGTGGATAGGTGGAAAGGAAGATAGGCAGGTAGGACAAGTCATGGGAACAGTGCTGAGCTGGAAGTTTGGAAGTGGGGTGAGGTGGGGGAAGGGGAAATGAGGACACTGGTGAAGTCCACATTGATGCCCTGGGGTTGACGTATTCCAAGACGGAAGATGAGGCATTCTTCCTCCAGGCATCAGGTGGTGAGGGAGCGGCGGTGAAGGAGGCCCAGGATCTCCATGTCCTCGGCTGAGTGGGAGAGGGAGTTGAAATGTTGGGCCACAGGACGGTGTGGTTGATTGGTGTGGTTGTCCCAGAGATGTTCCCTAAAGTGCTCTGCTAGTAGGGGTCCAGTCTCCCCAATGTAGAGGAGACCACATTGGGAGCAACGGATACAATAAATGATATTGGTGGATGTGCAGGTAAAACTTTGATGGATGTGGAAGGCTCCTTTGGGGCCTTGGATGGAGGTGAGGGAGGAGGTGTGGGCGCAGGTTTTGCAATTCCTGCGGTGGCAGGGGAAGGTGCCAGGACGGGAGGGTGGGTTGTTGGGTGGGCGTGAATCTGGTTTCCAGCATCTGCAGTCATTGTTTTTACCTATCATAATAAGGAATTTGACTAACCTTTCTATCCCTCCTGTACATTTTAAAATCCTAATCATCCTGACTGAGATCTGCCAACTGAATTTTTAAAAACTTGTCTTTTAAAGAACAGAGGTAAATCACTTAGCCCTTTCAGCCTGTCCTGACATTCAAAAACACTAGGGCATATAAAACATTACATTAGATAACTGAAAGTTTTGTCAAAGAAGTGGGTTTTAGGAAGGGTATTAAAGGAGGAAAGTGACACAGGAGGATATTCCAGAAATTGAAGTCTGGACAACTTATAGAGTCATAGAGTCATAGAGATGTACAGCATGGAAACAGACCCTTCGGTCCAACTCGTCCATGCCGACCAGATATCCCAACTCAATCTAGCCCCACCTGCCAGCACCCGGCCCATATCCCTCCAAACCCTTCCTATTCATATTCCCATCCAGATGCCTTTTAAATGTTGCAACTGTACCAGCCTCCAACACGTCCTCTGGCAGCTCATTCCATACACAAAAATGTTGCCCCTTAGGTCTCTTTATATCTTTCCCCTCTCACCGTAAATCTATACGCTCTAGTTCTGGACTCCCCCAACTCAGGGAAAATACCTTGTCTATTTATCCTATCCATGCCCCTCATAATTCTATAAACCTCTATACGGTCACCCCTCAGCCTCTGACGCTCCAGGGAAAACAGCACTAGCCTATTCAACCTCTCCCTCTAGCTCAAATCCTCCAACCCTGGCAACATCCTTGTAAATCTTTTTTAAATCCTTTCAAGTTTCACAACATCTTTCCGATAGGAGGGAGACCAGAATTGCATGCTATATTCCAACAGTGGCTTAACAATGTCCTGTACAGTCACAACAGGACCTCCCAACTCCAGTACTCAATACTCTAACCAATAAAGGAAAGCATACCAAACACCTTCTTCACTATCCTATCTACCTGCGATTCTACTTTCAAGGAGCTATGAACCTGCACTCCAAAGTCTCTTTGTTCAGTAACGCTCCCGAGGATCTTACCATTAAGTGTATAGCTCCTGCTAAGGTTTGCTTTCCCAAAATACTGCACCTCACATTTATCTAAATTAAACTCCATCTGCCAGTTCTCAGCCCATTGGCCCATCTGGTCCAGATCCTGTTGTAATCTGAGGTAACCCTCTTCGCTGTCCATTGCACCTCCAATTTTGGTGTCCTCTGCAAACTTACTAACTGTACCTTTTAAGATCTTATCCAAATCATTTATATAAACAATGAAAAGTAGTGGACCCAGCACCGATCCTTGTGGCACTCCACTGGTCACAATCCTTCAGTCTGAAAAACAACCCTCCACCACCACCCTCTGTCTTCTACCTTTGAGCCAATTCTGTATCCAAATTGCTAGTTCTCCCTGTATTCCATGAGATCTAACCTTGCTAACAAGTTTCCCATGGGGAACCTTGTTGAACGTCTTACTGAAGTCCATATAGATCACGTCTACCACTCTGCCCTCATCAATCTTCTTTGTTACTTCTTCAAAAAAGTCAATCAAGTTTGTGAGACATAATTTTCCACGTATAAAGCCATGTTGACTATCTCGAATCAGTCCATGCCTTTCCTAATACATGTGCATCCTGTCCCTCAGGATTCCGTCCAACAAATTGCCCACCACCGAAGTCAGACTCACTGGTCTATAGTTCCCTGGCTTGTCCTTACCACCCTTCTTAAACAGTGGCACCATGTTAGCCAACCTTCAGTCTTCCAGCACCTCACCTGTGACTGTTGATGATACAAATATCTCAGTAAGAGGCCCAGCAATCACTTCCCTAGCTTCCCACAGAATTCTAGGGTACACCTGATCAGGTCCTGGGGATTTATCCAATTTTATGCATTTCAAGACATCCAGCACTTCCTCTTCTGTATTATGGACATATTTCAAGATGTCACCATCTATTTCCCTACATTCTGTATCTTCCAGCTTGAAAGCACAGAGCAATTATGATTGAGATTATGCAAGATATTAGAACTGGAGGTGCACAAATATCACAATAGTAGTAAGTTCATCGCATGATAGATTGATGTCCCACCTAACACTTTCAAGTTTCACACTCTCCACCACTGACACACAATGGCAGCAGTGTGGACCAGCTACAAGATACATTGCAGCAACCCACCAAGAATCCTCCAACAGCACCTTCCAAACTCTTCCTCACCAGAAGAAGGACAAGAGGAGCAGATCTTTGGACACACCATCAATGTTCCGTGTAATATTTATTGCTATTTTAGGAATCTCTACAGTCCATGCACAGAAGCTGTTTCTGGAAGCAGAAGCCATGTCAATCAATATGCGTGGAGCTCACTACTGGTTGCACAGCTGAGTGGGAATATTGAACACCACCACTTGTAAATGCCACTTCAGCATGACACACCAGTCAGACTTAGACCAATATCAACTTTCCTTCACTGTTGCTCAGTCAAAATCCTGGCATTCCCCCTCCCTAATAGCACTCTATGTATACCCACACCATATAGACTGCAGTGGTCAGGAAACAGCTCCCCACCACCTGCTCTGTGGCAATTAGGGATGGACAATAAATGTTAGCCTAGCCAGTGACACCTGAATGCTGAGACTTTGCAAATATAACCTGTTTGAAAAAGAATGATCTTAACAAAGCTTCGAAAACTTAACGTATATAATGCATATCCATACATTTTGTTATTGTTTGTTACCAGCTTTGAAATTCCTGAAGGTGAGTGACAAAGTTATTGCCTTTTACAAAATATTGTATCTGTAGAAGAACGTAAACATGAGTTTTTTTAGGCCTGGCCATTTGCTATCTGTGCAGTTGTAACCTTCTGAAATCTTGAAAGCCCTCTGCAGAATTTAAAGAAGTCAAATGAGGAAGGATGGAACGGCACAACTTTTTTCAATCTTACATCAGTGAACTATATATCTTGTTGTGTTATTATTATGCTTTTGGGGAATTCCCACCACTGAAATGGGTACAGAGCATTGAAGATTCAGAAAGGGAGTGAAAAAGCAAGTGTGAGAAACAAAGAGGGATTATGAAAAAAGATTGGAAGCTTACATAAAATGAAACCTCAAATCCTTTGGAAATACATCAATGGTTTAAAAACAAAGGTGATAAAAGGAGAGTTACAGTCAATTATGAGCCAAAAATAGGCCCTTAGAGGGCCAATGAGAGGCAAGAGCATGGTCAAGGAGTTAAATTAACATTTGGCAAAGCTGGCCAGGCCAATGTAAGGGAAGAGGAAACACTGTCATTGAATGATCAGGATGGAGAGATCACACCCAGAGTGAGACACAGCCCTGATATCTATAGTTCAGGGATTTGGAGGCAGTGAGGGCACCTTATCTAAGGAAGAATGGGCTAGCATTGGAGAGACTCCTGAGGAGGTTCACAAGAATGATCCTGGGGATAAAGGGCTTGTTCTATGAGGAATGCTTGAGGACACTGTGTCTTTTCCTGGTGGAGTTTAGAAAATGAGAGGTGATCTGATTGAACCTTACAGAACACTGAGAAGCCCGGATAGTGGTCATGGAGAAGACGTTTCTACTAGTAGTGGAGACTAAGACCTGAGGCACAGCTTCAGAGTGAAGGGATGACCCTTTAGAACTGAGATGAGAAGGAATTTCTTCAGCCAGAGGGTGGTGAATCTGTGGAACTCATTGCCACAGAAAGCTGTGGAGGTCAAGTCATAGAATGTATTTAAGACAGTGATAGATAGGTTCTTGAATAGTAAAGGGGGCAAGGGTTACCAGGCAAAAGGAGTCGAGAAAATGTCAGCCACGATCAAATGGGTGAGCAGACTCAACTGGCTGAATGGTCGAATTGTGTTCAAAATCTGGTGGACTATGGTGTAAACTAAAATTGTTAAAGGGGAGGTGTTGAAAAAATTGTCTTTACTTAAAGTTGATAAGATACCAGTACTGGATGAGATGCGTCCAAGATCTTGAATGAAGTGTGCGTGGATACTGCAGAGGCACTGGCAATTATCATTCAATCTTACCTGGATTCAGCGCTGGTGCCTAAGGATTGGAGAAATGTAACCATTATGTGCTTGTTCAAAAAGGTTTGTGAAAGTTGGCATGGCAAACCAGTTTAACTTTAGTGTTGGAGATACTTTCAGAAATGTTATTTGGAATGCAGTTAATAGTAACATGGAAAAATGCAGATTGATTTTGAAGTATTAGCATGGAAGCATTAAAGAGAAATCATGTCTAATTGCCATTTTGAAGATTATTGATGACAGGAAGGCTATTGATATGTCTTATTTGGACTTTCAAAAGATATTCTGTATAATGCAAACCTTTTTCAATTACAAATTTGTTTTTTCTAAAGTTTCTTTTTCAAACTTATTTCTGTTTCCAGATATTACAAAAATAAATAAGCAATCTCTATCTTCAGTTAAACAAGGATCTTTAAGACACCAATTGCCTTCAGCAATTTTTCCTGGAAAAATGCTTGTGAACATTGAATAGGAACACTGGGTGACAACTGTGATAATTTATTGACACAATTATTATTAAATTATGGCTATTTCAGAGATACAGAGGAAGAAGTACACACCTGGGGGGTAACCATCTCATCCATTCCTTCCAGTGTTAACAGTAAGATTCATTGACTAAATAGGATAACTTGATTCACTGCGAATGAACTAGTTAAATCCCATAATTGTGTAGCACAATAAATAATGAGAGTAAGGCTTAAAGAGTAAAGTAACTGTCTTCTAAGCACTGTAATAAAATCCCTGTCTTGATCTCATTCCTATGTATTTCCTCAGCTCATGTATCTATGTGGATGGTGAAGCAGCTTAATTCTGTTCTTGCTCCAATATATTTACTGTTGACAAACAGCAAATTGTTCCTTGCCATGCAATTTGGTTTTGAAGAAGTTGCTGATTCCAAATATTTTCATGCCAAGGAACTGAGTGAATAATCCCAACCTGATTTTTCTTTTGGCTGATATGGAGTCCACTAATGTTGAAGGGTACCTGTGAGCATATTCTGAATTGAATTGAATTTATTGTCACATGTATCGAGGCACAGTGAAAAGCTTTGTCTTGTGTACAATACAGGCAGATCACATAGGTAAGTAGCATAGATAAGTAAATACAGTGGAATCTCAATTATCCAAATACCAATTATCCGAAAATTGGACTATCCAAAGGAGATCTCGAGGTCCCGATAGAAACATTACATCAAAGATGTGTTTCTAACAGTGATCGCATCTTTTGTTTACAGTGATTAAACAGGCACCATCTCCAAATGACTGACCTCCTGCCCTCTCTCTCTCTCCACTTTCCCTGGTGTTCTACAGAGGGGTGTACCCTAAACCCCCACCCCCGCGCGCTATTTGGAGACTTACCCCACAAAGGCAGCTGCAGCAGCAGTCTTATTGTTGGTGTCATGTCCAGCTGCCCCGGAGAGGGGGCGGGGGAGTGCTGGACAGGAATGGGGGCGCGGGGCAGTGCTGGACGGGAATGGGGGCAGGCGGGGGGCAGTGTTGGGGGCGTGCTGTGCTGCTGCAGTCTCCTGAACGGGGAGCAGACTTTTAAAATTCCGAGCCCCAGAGGAAAGGCATTTAATTGATTAACCGAATAATCAATTATCCGAACGAAATCGTGCCTGCCCATCACGTTTGGATAATCGAGGTTTCCCTGTAATAGGTAAACAGTGGCAAAAACAAAAACACAGGTACAGACGAATGTGTAGAGTTTGAGAGTCCATTCAGTATTCTAACAATAGTAGGGTAGTAATTGTTACGAAACCGGCTGGTGCATGTGTTCAGGGTTCTGTAGCTTCTCCCCGATGGTAGAGGTTATAAAAAAAATTGCCAGGGTGGAATGGATCTTTGAGAATGCTGGTGGCCTTTCCTTGACAGCAGGCCTGGTAGATGGATTCTATAGATGGGAGGTTGGCTTTGTGATTGTCCGGGCCGAGTTCACCATTCTCTGTAACCGTCTCCCATCTTGAAGGGTACAGTTGCCATACCAGGTCGTGATACATCCAGACGGAATGCTCTTGATGGCACACCTATAAAAATTGTCAAGGGTACTCGCTGTCATGCTATATTTCCTCAGCTGCCTGAGGAAGAAGAGATGTTGTTGGGCCTTTGTAACCAGTGTGTCCACATGAAGAGTCCAAGAAAGCTTGTTTTGGATGACCACTCCCAGGAGCTTGACACTCTCCACTCGTTCCACCTCTGTGCTGTTAATATGTAGGAGGGCATGAGTAACATCCCTCCGAAAGTCAATAATGAGTTCCTTGGTTTTGCTGGCATTGAGAGCTAGGTTGTTTTCATGCACCATTTTTCCAGGTCTTCCACCTCCCAGTTGTAGTCTGTTTCATCGCCATCTGAGATTCAACCATAATGGTGGTGTCATCAGCGAACTTGTTAATGGCATTAGTTTGGTATTTGGCGATACAGTCATGGGTATACAGTGAGTACAGTAGGGGGCTGAGTACGCACCCCTGGGGGAGCTCCAGTGTTGAGTGTTAGTGAGGATGAATTTTCATTATTCTGTTGTGTTCCATTTCCTATATCTATCTATTGCTCACCAATCAGAAATAATTTCCAGTGTTAAAGGATATGTGAGCTGCCACAAAGCCAACGTGCTTACTTCAGCTTCCATGTTATTTCTAATACCTACCCAATTTGAATGTATGTTACAGGACTGCATGTGGGGTGCTGGTCTCCAGTATTCAAAGGTCAACAGAGGGATGAAGAAAATATTGTCTTCAGAAATGTTCAATCCAAGCTTGCACATTACATGGATCCCAAAGAAGGAAGGAAAGCTTCCCATTTCTCTCTCTTTTTGCCAGCAGCTCTTAACCTGCCAGCTCACTCAAACTGCTGCATGGCCTGCTATTATAAATCCCACCTTAAGTCAAGCAGTGCACAACAACAGATGGCCAGGAGACTGGCTGAGTTGTGGGTATCACTAAATAAAAGCCGAGAGCACTGCAGATGCTGTGAATCACAAACAAAAGCTTGAGCTGCTGGAAAAGCTTGGCAGGTCTGGCAGCATCTGTGAAGAGAAACCAAGGTTAAAATGTTTGAGGAAGGATCACCGAACCTGAAATGTTAACTTTGACTTCTCTTTACATATGCTACCAGACCTGCTGAGTTTTTTCCACAATTTCTGTTTTTGTTCCAGGTATCACAAAGAGATGCACCTCAATCAACAAGACTAAACCAATTAATGCTGTCTGGACAGATGGATCAGTGGTTAGGGGCATAATTAGTGCAAAAATATTGAGTGACAATCAAGAGCTGATTCACGGAAATCCTCATCCTAATTCTTTTTTCAGAATAAATCTTCGTTATGAATGCCACTACAGATAAGGCCAGCATTTATAGCTTGTCATTAATTATCCTTAAGAAGATAATTAATTTAAGGCAGTATAGAATTTCAAAGGGAAATTGACATGTTTCTGGAACAGGCAGATGGGTTGCAGATGATATTTAGTGCAGAGAAGTGTGGGCCTTGCACCAATGTACAAAGAAATCAGAGAGACAGTATAAAGCATGCTATTCTCAAGAGTGTGCAGGAGCAGGTAAATATATTTAATTTTAAAATAGAGTAATCTTGTTGATATTCCTTTATAAGTGGTCCAAGAAAAAGATATTCAGACTGAAATATAAACAGTTTGTGCTCAGATCATAGAGTTGAATTGCTGTGCTTTTATTTAGATACTGATGTTATGCATTTTACCATGACCTAATCAAAATTTATTAGGATGTGGCACTCAAATGTGGGCTAACTGATACAGTAATCTATGACCATAGATGCTTCCGGTATTTCATTAGGACTTTAAGCTTTGAAAAACATTCTCAATCAGTCAATCTCAGATTGTAAGATAAATAACTGCGCAATCAGTGTAAAACCAATTGCAGCCTAGCAGATCATGCATCAAATGGTAGAAGAGTTTTTACAGCTGATTCAAAGAACTTGGTTCAGTGTTCCCACACAAATAGACTTTGATGAGCAGATTTTGCAGATGAAGGTAATGTGCATGCAGTACTTCCTCAAATTTCTGAGACCTCACAGAAGGCTTTTAAGGAAAAAAGGTTTCTTTATTAGTTCCTTGAACTGATTTTCTTTTGCCAACAGAATTAACTTTAAATTGTATAATGACCCCCAAAGTAGGACGTTTTCCATCAAATAATTCACTTAACCTTCCCGGGTGTTTTCCTTCCAACAGTTTCTCAGTTTGTTTTCATTTGCTGTACTGAAAATTGTGCAAGACTGCTGAAAGCAAAACTAATGCAAGCACCTACCATGATTATTATTGGACAGGTTATAGCTATCATGATGAAATTCTGTTCATAGTTGCAAGGAATTGGGGAATGTTTCAGGAGATTCCTGTCAGAATCTGCAGGTATATCATGTCTGATGCAAGATGTACACCTTTATGAAATTGATTTTTGTTTGCAGACAGAGCCAGTGATGGGGTGTTTTGGATGTGTTGTTGAAGGCTGGTAAGGGTATGCTCAACTGTAGCAATGCAAGAGTAAGAATCCATTTGTCAGCACCAGGAAAATGCAAGTGCGACAGATGTCACATGCACCAGTTAAAATGATTACTGATAGTGAGTGGACAAACTTTGCTTGAATTTAAGTGAGCAGTTTGACTGGTCAAGGCATTGACATGAGGAGTGAACCAGAGATTGTCTATTGCCTATTTTATTAAGTTAAAACAGGAACTATATATGCATACACATTCTTTCTGTCTGCAAAGACTTGTTTCTAGAAAGCAAACCACTCCACATAGACTGATAGAATCCCTAGAGTGTGGAAACAGCTCTTTGGCCCAACAAGTCCACACTGACCCTCTGAAGAGTAACCCACTCAGACCCATTCCTCTACTCTATTACTCTATATTTATCTCTAAATAATGCAACTAATCTTCACATTCCTGAACATTATGGGTAACTTAGTATGGACAATTCACATAATGGAAAGTTTTGATGTGTATTTGAATGTACTTTCCCATATTCATACAAATGTAATATGCATTGTTATCAGTAACTTTAGTTAAATAATCCTGAATCACAATGGTAAAGAGTAGGTCTATACTTTTGCTAGAATGAAATGAGCTTGCCCCAAAAATGTTGTTTGGTTCTATTTTACATAGGAGCATTTTGGCCTGCAAAAGGAATTCCTAAAATGAATCATTTTTTAAAAAAATTGCATTTCCATACTCATCAATGAATTATTTTATCTCAAGCTGGGAACAATGCTAGAGATTACTAGAATAGTCCTCATCATTGAACTGCCTGACAAATAGCCAAAATTCTCATTGTTGAACCCTGTTCAGTGACCCCTGCTGGCTACTGCATATCAATGAGAATAAAATGGTGCTGTGGTACACCAACCAAATAAATTGTTAAAAATCACATAACACCAAGTTATAGTCTGACAGGTTTATTTGGAAGCACCTGTTGGACTACAACCTGGTGCTGTGTGATTTTTAACTTTGTACACCCCAGTCCAACACCGGCATCTCCAAATCACAAATAAATTGCTTCACAATGCTCATGGTTATATTGTTCCCAACTCTTCCACTTTATTACTGTACATAAATGGGCATTTATGTTGCTTCTTCAAGTGTTCCATTGAACTTTTTGCTGAAGTTATGCTGGATAATCAGAATAATTCCGAACAACATTTTAAGCTTAAATAAAACAAAAAAACCCCTGCAAAACCAAGAACCTGAATCAAAACAGAATCACTAGAGAAACTCAGCAGGTCTGACAATGTTTGTGCAGGGAAAACAGAGTCTTGAGTCCAGTGACCCTTCTTGGGAACTATTGCATGTTACGCTTATCTCATAAATGACAAATAACCATTTGGGCAAGTAACAGAGGGTTTTCAGAGTGTCAGAAATTAATAACAGCAGGGGAAACAGATGCACCCTACCCATTATTTTTGGATGGTCACCACACCTGCTGAGTACACATTCTTTATTGTCTGAGATCTGCTCAAGGTAAGTCCCTTCTTTATTCACCAAATTAGTAATACTTTAATGAAATTTTGTTAAGCCATTGATTTTTGGAATCAGCTTTCCAAATGCAGGGTGTTGTGTTAACACTTCTATGAAATACTCCTAGCTACCTGTGAAAAAGATTTTATAAGAAAATATATAATACAAAAATGATGAGACTATAGCTCAAATGTTAATGCATAAAACTGTTAATCACTGACTGGTTTGGGGTATTTTCACTTTGCAGGATTCCACTATCAGCTGATGGACTTGTTAAATCTTTTCAGCATTTTCATTTGTTATTTTCATTAAACTATGGGATTTCAGATGTGGTTTGCACAAGTGAATGCTTCTTTATTTAATGAATATCTTTGGTTATCATTAATTTATTTCCTTTTCTGCAGTATACGAGATCAGTTATCATGATGTCAGTAGTTTCCAACACTTCCACTTCCAGTTGGTTCTGCTATATTGCCTGTTTCTTCAACATGAGTTGGCTATAATGCGATTGAAGATTTTAGACCATTCTTTGTAGAACGCAAGCTTTCCTTACCTTTATTAGTTAAAAAATGACTCTGGCCTCATTGGTTTAAATGGTGCTGCTTACATGATTTTCTTGTAACGTGGAATTGCACGGGAACAGAACTATTGCGGTAAATCAGAATGGACTGCACTATCAATGGTCTCACATTAGCACAAGCACATTGCTGCTCTCCAACAATTCTGAATTTGATCTATTTCGATATATCAGTATTTCTGTTAACAATGTTGGTGGATGGAGATCATGGATATTGCAGGACTCGATCTTAATTTAATTTAATTCCATTTAGATTTTAGGTAGCTTACTTGAACTTTGACTGAGGCAATGTTTGCTAAAAGGTGATATGGAGTAATCTTAAAAGGGGGGAAATGTATTTAAAGGTACAAAATTCTAACTGATTGAAATGTTGTACTTTACCACCCCTGCCTCCACCCATGATGTCTCAGTCCCTTTTCTCTCTCTTAGCCCGGTTATCCTGGCCACACCACTAGTACACTCTGTTATGTACAAGGGAGACATCTTGAAAGTATATGGTGCAAAGCTGGCTGGGCCATCCATCACCAGACCTGGTTGGATAACATTTCAGTTGTTAAATCTCTTCATTAATCCAGCATCATCCTGGAATTCAAAGATAACTCCCAACATTCTTTTTGACTGCAGGTTGTCTCCTTATGCTCCTCCTCTTCTACATCCTCTCCTTCCTCACCTTCAACAACAAGTGTGAGGAGCTCATGGACCTGCTTGTCACTAATGTTAACAGAATAATAGAAATATCACAAGGCAGAAGGAGGCCATTCTGCTCATTATGTCTGTACCATGTCTCTTTGGTGCCCTACTAGTACTATCACTCACTCACCAGCAGCAGAGGTATCCGGTACTGCTGGGACATCCCAGAATTTCAGGAGCCAGCCCTGTTTTCAAAATGCACTTGTGCACCAGGTGAAATGCTGTCACTCACAAGCTGCACTTCTTACTTCCCGTTCTTGGATGGAGTGTTGTCCCAGAGATGCATGAGTAAGAGAAGTTAGCAACTTTCTTTGCTAACAGGGACCTAGGGGTTGAAGAAACATAGAAAATAAGAATAGGGTAGGCCATTCAGCTCTCCAAACCTTATCTAATATTCAATATGATGGCTGATCATCCCACTCAGTACCTTGTTCCTCCTTTCACCCATATCTTAGATCACTTTGGCATCACGAACTATACTTAACTCCTTGAAAATGTTCAATGTTTCGGCTTCAACTGTTTTCTGTGGCAGAGAACTCCACAGGTTCACCATTATCTGAGCAAAGTAATTTCTCTTCATTTCAGTCCTAAATAGCTTTAAACTGTGGTCCTGGTGCAAAGGAGGGTCATTGTCTTTCCTCAGGACTATCAGAGGACACTACCAGAGCAGACCTTGTCAGCCTGGTTTGAAGTTGCCTCCCAGGTCAGTGCAGTTTCCATGTGCCAGAGAAATGCTCAGCAATGTCGCAAGCAGTTTATTGATTTTCTGTGTTCCACAAAGGTAAGTGTCACCATCTTCTCTATGCTACCATGCACTCAGTCTAACTCTGCTACTGCATCAACGCCAACAATCTGCCACTCGCACTATTGCATGCTACATCTTTACTCACTCACTCTCACCCACCCCGAAACCCCCAGATGACTAATCCTGCAAGGCCTCTGTACTGCCTACTAACTCACTTGCGATATCTCACCATCAGTTTTGCACCCCGGCCCCCTCCTGCACCAGCCCACTCAGTCTCTTCCTTTGTCTCTTTCCAATTATGCAGAGAAAGCCAAGACAGATGATTGGAGTTGACCAATATTTAATAACTAAGTTGTCTTAAGGAGCTAATCATAAAATGGAAAGAATAAAAGAACAAAGGATAAAATAGACTTTGAACAGATCTGACAACTCAGCTGGGCATCCAAGGTACATTGTGGGCTATCAGCAGAAGAATGGTATTCAAACACAATCTGTCATCTCATGGTTTGGCATATCCTTCACTCTAACATTACCATCAAGCCATGAGATCACCACTGGTTCAATGAAACGTGCTGAAGGCTATAACATGAACAACACCAGGCATACCTATAGATGTGATGTGAATCTTGAGGGCATGAAATAGACAAAGAATTTCATACCCAGTGGACCAGATTTATGCTTTCATCCCCACTGCATCAGTTGTACAGGAGGGTGAGACTTTGTAACTATTCCCAAAATCAATGGTAGATCACACATCTTTCTCAACCAGCTTCAGAGATATGGCAGTGATATGCTGACCAGCTTTTACTTCCAATCTAGGGAAAATATTCACCAAGGTGCCAGAATATGAATTGGTGGATGTTACAGAAAACAGCCTTTTCACTGCATCCTCAGGGATCCATGGCTTCTTCCTCAGAGGCGAGGGAGGAACAATATTGCTGGGCCTGCCTTTTAGCTGCTAAAAACATGCAAATGCCACTCATTCCTGCAGGAGGCAACAGAGAGGATGGGTAGGCCATAGGAGGTAGAAGATCAGTCATGTTAAAAGTATGTTCACAGAGTTGGTAATAGAAGAGTAACACAGGGATGGACAATGATCTTATTTGCCTGCCACTTCATGGAGGTTTTGATATCACCACATGAACACAGTCTCACACGTTAGTGCCAGGATTCTCTCCTCGTAGGGGTTGAGGAGGCTAATGTTGAGTGTGCTCACCATCTGTCGTGGCTCTCTCCACCTTATTTGAAGCCATTTCCCCTTGGAATGAAGCATGTCTGACATATCCAGGTTAAGTAATATGAGCTGGAGTCTCAACTGTGAGCATTTGACCTGGTACATAGCTGCATTTTAAATATAAAGCAGTGCCAGAAACCCAGGATATCCCCATAGCGGCAAATAATTCTGGGTGGGAAAATATGACAATCTGCTCCAGGATATTAGCCAAAATTGTCCCTTAAATGATTTCAGGTAAAATTCATCCCTTTCATCCAAAAGTACTGTGCCATGGTCACTCCAATTGGTATTGTTATGGACAGAGGAGTATGTTGCATATCGAGTGATGGGGATGAGTTCAAATCTCTCATGTTGGGTACTTCGTGTTGACTCCCTCACCACTACCCGCTATAGGCCCAGTCAAGCAGTTAAGTCCCTTAGAGCACAGACAGATCAGGTAGATCTATCTTGCTGGAGGTACAGACACACCTAAGAATGGTGATGGTGGTGCCTGGAGATGTTATCTGTAAAGTATGGCTCCATGAAAACCACTGGCTTTGCTTAATTAGTCTTTGGGGCTGCTCTCACGATTTTGGCATAAGCCCCTAGATGGTGATAAGGAGGACTTTACAGGGTCAATGGGTCTGTGTGTGCTGTTATTGTTTTGGTTTTGGTATGCTTTGGTTGATTTCCAGGTTGTTTATCCAGTTTCCTCCTTTTAGCAGGTTTTATAATTGTTAAATACAACTAAGTGGCTTACTCAACCATTTAAGAGTCAATTACATTGTCATGGTTTGGAGTCACGTGTAAGTAAAACAGGTAAGAGTGGCAGATTTTCCTTGCCTACAGGACATTGTTGAACCAAATGGGTTTTTACAACAGTTGACAATGGTTTCATGGTCAATGTTGGATGAATTATAATTTTATTAGTTGAATTCAAATTTCACTATATGCCGTGCTGGAATACAAACTCATGTCCTGGATTCATTTACATTTGCCTGAGTCTCTGGATTACTAATCAATTGACTTTGTCATAGTCTTTCCTGCAGTCGTAAAATCATCAGATGTCTTTATGACATGAATTACCAGGCATTAAACAATATTGATTAATAAGTTAGATACTTATTAAATATGAATCTCAGACTAAAAAGACCAATTTTAGGGTGCATTTGCAATAATAGAATGTTTTTCTTTGTGAGTAATTCAGTTTTGCAATATGTGGTTGACAAAAGCATTTGTCAAGTATTCCTCTGGCAATACGACGTTAGTATTGCCTAAGAAAATACAGCATTTTAAAAAAGGTACCCATCAATGCTTTTACTGTTCTAGTAAGCCAAAGCTCTTCAAGATATTGCATGTTTCTTAGAGTTCATTCTTGTAGTGACACCATACAAAACTCTAATAGCTATAATATATATCCTCATGACTGCCTTGTGAAACATTGAGTTGTGCATTTAACCTTACATTGATGAGATTGCCTTCTTAATGTAATGATGATGATGTTGTTTTCTTTTTGAATTGAATACATTTGATGCAGCATTCTGGGTTCATTTTGAGAATAAAATCTATTGATTTGTTTTTGTGCTTATTATTCTATTCTAGCACGCCAGACAAGTTGATCATCACTCTTTGAGGAGGCAATACATGAGAAGAGGATAACTGTGATTCATTTGTCTAGCATTTCAGACAGATACGTTAGCCACACAAACAAATTATAATAAATTGCAGTTTAATTTTACTCTTGCACATTTACAAAACACATTCACTAGAACAATCATTTATAATTGCAACATCAAATTCATCACATGTAGTAAATATGAGTAAATATTAAGGAAGCATGTATTTACTTCAAAATATATTTATAATTTATGTTTTGGGTCAGTTACCCTTAATAAAAATATCTTTGGATGAAATACAAACATAACTGGATTTTGATTATTAATGTAGGAGCAAATTACTGCAAATGCTGAAATCTGTATTGAAAACAAAATATGCTGGAGATCACAGTGGTTCAGCCAGCATCCATGGAGAGAGAACAAGCTAACATATTGAGTCTAGCAGACTCTTCATCAGATTTGAAGTGAAGTGTGGAGGGGGCACCATTTAATGCAATAATGGAGGGAGCAGTTGAGAGGGTGTCGTTGGTGGCCTAGGGGAGAAAGGATGTTGATAGTTCAAATTAAGTGATTGGAATGTGAGAATGGCAGAATAATGGTGGGTCTAACTGCCAGACAGGGAATGACATGGCTTTCTTCTTCCATAACTGTGGTTTCCTGCTCACTGTAGTTGTCAGAGCCATCAACCTCATCTGACCTATCACCTGTGCTTCTGCCCTTGCACGGTCCCATCATAAGAATACATAAGAAACAAACGACAGGCAAGAGTAGACATTGGGCCACTTCAAACTGATGCTGAAAGCCTAGTGATGGGAGATAAGGAAATAGCAGGAGAACTTAATAAGTACTTTGCGTCAGTCTTCACAGTGGAAGACATGAGTAATATCCCAACAATTAAAGGGAGTCAAGGGGCTGAGTTGAGTATGATTGCAATTACAAAAGAGAAAGTGCTAGAAAAGCTAAAAGGTCTTAAAATTGATAAATCTCCTGGCCTTGATGGGTTACATCCTAGAGGGAGGTGGCTGAGGAAATAGCGGAGGTGTTGGTTGAGATCTTTCAAAAGTCACTGGAGTCAGGGAAAGTCCCGGATAATTGGAAGATCGCTGTTGTAACCCCCTTGTTCAAGAAAGGATCAAGGCAAAAGATGGAAAATTATAGGCCAATTAGCCTAACCTCGGTTGTTGGTAAAATTCTAGAATCCATCATTAAGAATGAGGTTTCTAAATTCTTGGAAGAGCAGGGTCGGATTAGAACAAGTCAACATGGATTTAGTAAAGGGAAGTCATGCCTGACAAACCTGTTGGAATTTTTTGAAGAGGTAACAAGTAGGTTAGACCAGGGAAACCCAGTGGATGTGGTCTACCCAGATTTCCAAAAGGTCTTTGATAAGGTGCCACA
>NC_057720.1:34692336-34805268 GCF_004010195.1 Chiloscyllium plagiosum | reverse complement strand
GAGGAGACTAGGACCCGTGAAACAAGCCTTAGAATTAGAGTGGGTAAATTCAGAACAGAAATGCGGAGACATTTCTTCAGCCAGAGAGTGGTGGGCCTGTGGAACTCATTGCCACAGAGTGCAGTGGAGGCTGGGACGCTAAATGTCTTCAAGGCAGAAATTGATAAATTCTTGATGTCACAAGGAATTAAGGGCTACGGGGAGAATGCGGGTAAGTGGAGTTGAAATGCCCATCAGCCATGATTGAATGGTGGAGTGGACTCGATGGGCCGAATGGCCTTACTTCTGCTCCTATGTCTTATGGTCTTGTGGTCTTATCACTCACAATGGCATGACCAGGTCCTCCTTGTTCTCACTTTTCATCCTACAAGCCTCTGCATTCAAAGGATCATTCTCCGACACTTCAGATGACCCCAGTGGAACACCACCACCAAACATTGAAACATTAGCTTGCTTTCTCTCCATGGACGCTGCCTGACCTGCTGTGATCCCCAGCAGTTTTTGTTTTCAGTTTTGATTATCCATGTTTGAGAAAATGACAAGAATGTTAAACTTGTTCCTATTTTACTACAAACTATATGGAATAATATACCACACGGGCAGCATGGTTAGCACTGCTGCCTCACAGCGCCAGAGACCCGGCTTCAATTCCCGCCTCAGGCAACTGTCTGTGTGGAGTTTGCATATTCTCCCCATGTCTGTGTAGGTTTCCTCCTGGTGTTCCAGTTTCCTCCCACAGTCCAAAATAAAATGTGCAGGTTAGGTGAATTGGACATGCTAATTGCCCGTAGTGTTAGGTGAAGGGGTAAATGTAGGGGAATGGGTCTGGGTGGACTGCTCTTCGGAGAGTCAGTGTGGCCTTGTTGGGCTGAAGGGCCTGTTTCCACATTGTAAGTAATCTAATTTAATATCACCCAATCAGAAAGCAAAACAAAGCTTTTTGGCTGATCAATCATTTGGAAGAACAGCCATTCAGTTACAAACTATAGATTTTATCTGATTAATTACAAAATCTTACCATTATATAAAATGATTTTCCAGCATTTAATTGTTTATTTCTGAGAAGATATTACCATGTTGGCTTCTTAAAAAATTATGCATTGGAGAAGGCATTTTCTTAAATGTTCAAATAAAGCACAATGAAAAAAGAAGAAAAAACACATTGGATTCTTTGATTAAAGTTTTAAACATGTAATTAAACAAAGCCAGTTATTCACACTTTTGGGATAATCCTATCTTTTTAATAAAGACTTAGGATATGTCACTTTGTTTGAATCCCTCCATTCACAAGTAATCAAATCAGTACGACAACCTGTCTTAAAGATAAATATACATTTGTAGCTGTCAAAGCAACCCAAACCATTTTCATTTGCGAACCTTCTGAAATTCAACATCAAATAAGTTCATAATTTTGATTTCTGGTTGTCAATATTTCTAAAGCCTTTGAATGTGATCCTATTGATAAGCTTGCAAATTTATCAAATAAAAATATTATTCTGTTGTTAGTTGGTGAGCACAAAACATGGAGTGACACTTTGGTGTAGTCCTGAGGGAGATCTGTGCTGTCAGAAAGATCAGGCTTCGGGGTTAGATGTTGAGCCAAGGCCATGTCTTTCTTCTCAGCTGGGTGTAAGAAAAAAATCCCATAGCACAGTTTCACAGAAAAGTAGGGAAATCCCAGATAATAGTTACATCATAGCTAAAGTTTCTTTCAAAACAAATAATTGGTTATTATCACATATTAATTTATGGAATCTTGGTCTGCTCAAATTTGCTGCTTTGTTTGCAATATTTCAAGAGGGACCACACTTCAAAAGGATTTCATAACATTTTGGGACATTCAGACATTATGAAAGACCTTTCTTTCATTTATACGCTGATTACTATATTAAAGTTCTTTAAGTTGTTTACGATAAGCTAATTACATTCAATGTCATGTTGTCTCTGCTTTCCTTTGAAAAAAAGAACAAATTTTCCAATATTGCTACATGCAGGTTACACCCTGGTCTAATGTGACAATAATCTTGTGGAAACCACATTTCTGTCATTAGACAGTGCTAATTGTGGAATGGGGAGACCTGGTTAATCTATTGCTGGGTGACAGGGCATTGCCTCATTGCCCTGGGGCTACAGTTTTTAAACTAAACTCTTGTCAATGGTATTTGGAATACTGTGTTCCCTCTGTGATAAACAAAGGCTTTTTTTGCACTGGATTCCTGATGGATAGTATCAGAGAATTGCTATGCAAATGATGGGCAAAGAGAAAAAGAAAGTTTAAGAAAAATTATGAGGTGCCAAATTTGGGTCTGTAGCACCACTGGAAATAATATCATAAAACTGATTGTTGACCTAGAGATATGTATTATACCTCTACCCGTTTCTGACATCATCCAAGTGGTGCACCGTCTTGACATGGTGTGCAGGGAATAGTTGTCTGAGACAATTTGAAACAAATGAATGGCTGAGGTTAAGATGCCACAAAGTCACACAGCAAGGAAGAGGCCCTTTGGCCAATCAAGTCTGCACTGGCCTATCCACACTAATCCCAATTTCCAGCATTTGGTTCATAGCCTTCAATGTTATGGCATTTCAAGTGCTCATTCAAGTGCAATTTAAAGATAATGAGGTTTCCCACCTTAATGACTCTCAGCAGCAGTACATTCTAGACTCCCACCACCGTTTGGGTGAAAATGTTATCCTCAAATCTCCTCTAAATCTGAAAGATCTCCTTTCACCTGAAAGTTATGCACCCACATTAGTGACCCTCCAACTAAGGGGAACAATTGCTTTCTATTCACCTTGCCAATGCCGCTCATAGCTGTACATACATCAATTAGGTCTTTCCTTATCCTCCTCTGAACTAAAGAAATCAACCAGGCCTATCCAGTTTTTCTTCATAACTCCATCCCAGGCAACATCCTGGTGAATCCCTTCAGTGCAATCACATCCTTCGGTACAGTGACCCGAACTACACAATACTCCAGGAGTGGCAAAACTTAAGTTTTGTACATTTCTAACAAAACCTCCCAGCCCTTGGAATCTATGCCACAACTAATAAAGGCAAGTGTCTGATATGGCTTCTTAACTAAGCTTAAAAATGTGTTGCTGGAAAAGCGCAGCAGGTCAGGCAGCATCAAAGGAGAAGGAGAATTCACATTTCGGGCATAAGCCCTTCTTCAGGAATTCTTAACTAGTCTATTATCCTGTCCTCTCCCTTGGACAAGCACCCCAAGATCTCCCTGTTCCTCTGAGCTTCAGTGTCCTGCCATTCATTGAATGTCCCTTTGTCTTGTTATTTCTTTCAAAGTTCATAACCTCACACTTCTCAAGTTTAAATTCCATCTGCCACTGATTCGACCATCTGACCAACCCGTCAATATCTTCCTCTAACCTAAGACCTTCTTTCCTACTATTAACCATCTGGCAAGTTTTCATGTCATCTGCAAACTTACTTATCACCCTTTCCCACTTTCCCATCGATATTGTTTTATATATATCACAAATAGTAAAGGATGCAGCGCTGATTCCTGTGGCACACCACTGGACATCAGACTCCAGTCACACAAACAGCTTTCTGCTATCAAACTGTGTTTCCCACCACTCAAGACCTACATGCTTACCTTCAGCGACTGGTGTAGGATGACACCCAGGTATTGGTGCACATTCCCCTCTCTCAATTTATAGCCATGCAGATTCTAATCTGTCTTCCAGTGCAAAGTGGGTAACTTCACATTTATCCACATTCTCCTGTATCTGCCATACATTTGCCCACTCAATCAACTCATTCAAACTATACTGAAGCATGTTAACATCCTCCTCACAGAACATCCTCCCACTCAACTTTGTGTCATCTGCAAATTTGGATATATTGTATTTGGTTCCCTCATCTAAATCATCAATATATATTGTGAATAATTGGCTACTACCACTGATCTCTACGGTACCCCACTAGTCATGGCCTGTCATTCAATAAATGTCCTGTTTATTCCTAGCTTTTGTTTCCTTTCTGTCAACTAATTTTCTATTCATCTGAAAACGCTACCACCTCCTCCTCCCCCCACCCAATCCCATGCATTTATTTTATTTGCTAAGCTCTTATATGGGACTTTGGTGACAGCCCAAATAAACCAAATTAACGTAATGTAGAGGAACAGAAATAAGTCATTTGTCCCAGTGAGTCTGCTCCATCATTCAATCATGGCTGATATGTTTCTCAATGCCATTCTCCTGGCTTCTCCCCATAACCCATGATCCTCTTAGTAATCAAGAGTCTATCTATATCTGTCTTAAATACACTCAATGACTTGGCCTCCACAGCCTTCTGTAGCAATGAGTTCCTCAGATTCCCCACTCCCCTGCTGAAGAAATTCCTCATCATCTCAGTCTCTTCATTCTGAGGCTGTGTTCTCAGATCCTACTTTCTCCCATTAGTTGAAACATCTTCTCCAAGTCCACTCTATCCAGGCCGCTCCATATTATGTAAATTTCAATCTGATTCCCCCTTATCCTTCTAAACTCCATTGAGTACAACATACATCAAGTCCTTCATCCCTAGATTGTAAACTTCTTCTGGACTCCCTTCAATGCCAGCATAACTATATACAGCTTCAGCAGTATGTCTCAGCTCTTGTATTCTAGCCCTCTTAGATAGAATGCTAACGCTGCATTTGCCTTTCTGTCTGCCCACTGAAACTACAAGGAATCTTAAGAGAATCCTGAAGTAGATTTCCCAAGTCCCTTTGTGCTTCAGGTTTCCAAAGTCTTTCTCCATTTAGATCATCTATGAGCTCGCCCTCATCAACTCTACCAATTATATCCTTGAAGAATTTCAGTAGTTTGTGAAGTATAATTTACCTTTCATAAATCCATTCTGACTCTGTGTGATCCTGCCACTGTTTTCAAAATGTTGTACTATTAAATCTTTTAAAATATTTCAAATAACTTGCCTACTGCTGACGTTAGGCCTGCAGTTCTCAGTTTCCTCCCTTTTTAAACAGGGGGTTTACACTCGCTAATCTCCAATCTGTAGGAATTGTTCCAGAATCTAAAGAATCTTGGAAGATGACCACTAATACATCCATTATTTCTAGGGCCACTTCCTTAAGTACTCAGGGATGTAGATTATCTGGCCCTGGGGATTTATTGGCCTTCAAACCCATTAATTTCCACAACACCATTTCCTATTAATACTGATTTCCTTTAGTTCCTCCCTCTCACTACACAACTAGAATGTAATTCTTATCCTCCTTTGTGAACATAGAACTAAAGTACGCATTTAGTTGGTCAGCCACTTCTTTGTTGCCCAATATGAATTCCCCTGTTTTTGACTGGAAGGGACCTATATATGTCTTAATGTTTTTTTCTCTTCATATAATCATGGAAACTTTTAAAATCAGTATTTATGTTCCTTGCGAGCTTATTCTATTCTCCCTTTCTTAAACAATCCCTTTCTCCTCCTTGGCCGAATTCCAACTGCTTTCACTCCTCAGGACTGTATTTTATTTTGGCCAATTTGTATGCCTCTTCCTTGGATCTAATACAATCTTTAACTTTCTTTGTAATCCATTTTTGACAGATATATGAAAAGGCAGGGAATATGGATGGCATGGAACAAAAGGTCTTTTAGCCTAGAAAGGCATCATGTATCAGTGCAATCTTGATACTATTCTTTGAGTCTTTGAGACATGGTTTGACCACCTTTCCAATTTTACTTATTCACCAGATGGGATTGAATCATTGTTATCATTCACCCATACTCTCTTTGAATGTTTGCCATTGTCAATCCACTGCCTAATCCTTTCAGTAATCTGTTCCCCAATTTATCAAACGAGTTTGTGTCTCATATCATTGTAGTTTCCTCTAGAGCCTAGTTACAGAAGCAACTACTTTACTGTCCATCTTGATGACGAATGCTGTCATATTATGCTTGCACATCCCCAAGGCCTTGCACAATTATAGTGCTAATTATTTCTTTCTCATTATACAATACCCAGTCTTGAATAGCCAATACTCTAGTTGGTTCCTCAATGTATTGATCCAGAAAACCATTCCATATACACTGCTGGAACTTCTCCTTCATGCTATTATTACTAATTTAATTTGCCCAAACTGTACATGAGGATATAGTCATCCATAATTACAGGTCATAGAGTCATAGAGTCATAGAGATGTTCAGCATGGAAACAGACACTTTGGTCCAACCTGTCCATGCCGACCAGATATCCCAACCCAATCTAGTCCCACCTGCCAGCACCCGGCCCATATCCTTCCAAAATCTTCCTATTCATATATCCATCCAAATACCTTTTAAATGTTGCAATTGTACCAGCCTCCACCACTTCCTCTAGCAGCTCATTCCATACAAGTACCACCCTCTGCATGAAAAAGTTAACCCTTTGGACCCTTTTATATTTTTCCCCTCTCACCCTAAACCTATGCTCCCTAGTTCTGGACTCCCCCACCCCAGGGAAAAACCTTTGTCTATTTATCCTATTATTGCATGTGTTTCAAATTCCCTGTTTAATGCCATTCTCAACATCACTCCTAAAGATTGGGGGAGGCGGGGGGAGTCTATATACAATATCCACTAATGTCATTTGCCCCTTAGTGTTTTTCAGCTCTAGCCATACAGATTCCACATCATTGGAGCTGATATCATTATTATTGTGCTAATTTCCTCTATATCCAGCAATACAGTCTGTCCTAAATACTGAATAATTCTCCTGGATAATTCAGTTCTCATCCCTGGTCACCTGCAGCCATGTCTCTGCCATCCTGACTATATTATACCTGTTTTCATCTATTTAGTGGGCTTAAGATCACAAGATATAGGAGCAGAATTAGGCCATTTTACCTGTCAAGTCTGGTCCACCATTTGATCACATCTGATATGTTTTTCAACCCTATTCTCTTCCCACCCCTCTGTAACATTTGATCCCCTTACTAAGCAAGAATGTACCTATCTTTGTATCAAATGCGTTCAGTGAATTGAATACCACAGCTTTCTGTGGCAGAGTTCCACTGATCCACCGCCTTCTAGCTGAATAAATACCTCCTCATTTCAGTTCAAAAGGGTTATCCCTTCAATCTAAGTTGTGTCCTTGGTTCTTAGCCTCACCTTTTATTTTTCCTTGCGACATGGGCTAGGCCAGAATTAATTGCCCATCCCTAATTACCTACAGTAAAAAGTTTACAAGTTGCCATTTATGACACCATTTTAGGTACCAAGGTACCTAGGTACAGATTCTTGAGTACAAATTGCCAGGGAATAAAAATTAAAATAAGAAATAAAAAGTTTGCAGACCTTTGAAAGTACAAAATCATTATAATAAATTATAAAAAATAAAGAAGTATAAAATTTGGAATAAGAGTCTTTCAATGATAATATAATAAAGATGAAAAAGAATTTTAAAAAAGGTGAATTTAAGACAAAGTCTACTTAGTCCATTTCATGTCTGTGGGATCTGATCCCTGTTGGAATCCGAGACCGAACCCACATGATGGTGACAAAAGTGCTGCATGGAGTCATGGACTGACTGAAGCTGCCACAGACAGATCCAGACCAACGCTGACAAAAACAGCCACCGAAGCCACGAAAAGGAGTTCCAAGCCAGACCAGGCCACCGCTAAGATGCTGCAGAATCCTGAAGGAAACCTGGCCATTGGACTCCGGACCCAGACCCACCTCATTTTCAAAGCCGCTACTGAAGCAGCCTGGTCAAAGGACCCACTAGCATGCAGCAACGAGAAACTGCTGGATCCACACCACATTCCCTCTTGCTGCAGCCTCTCGGAACCTCTGTTCTCATCTGAAGATGCCAAATCAAGGTAAGAGAGCTGGTGATAAAAAGCAGATGGGTCAGGAGCCCAAATACTTCCTAACCTTCCTCTACCATCTTTGTCCACCCATAGACCTTTCAGCTTCCCCAGCACCTTCTCCTCAGTGATGGCCACTCCACTCACCTCTGCTCCCAGACTCTCTTCAAGTTCTGCTCTGCCCACTGGTATCTTTCACTGTGATCAGTGATGCAGAGTACCCATTCAGTTCCTCCGGTATTTCTTTGTCCCCATTTTCCAACAGTCCAATGTCCACTCTTGACTCTCTTCTCCATTTATTTATCCAAAAAAACTCTTGCAATCTTTTTTTGTTAACTAGCTAACCCTCATATTTCATCGTCTCTTCTCTATATTGCTTTATTAATTATCTTCTTCTGTTTTTAAAAAGCTGCCCAATCTTCTGGCTTCCCACTTATCTTCACCATATTGTATGTTTTGTTTTGCTTGTATGCTGTCCCTGAGTTCTCTTGTCAGACATGGTTGCCTCATCATCCCTTAACATGTTTCATCATCCTTGCCATGAATTTCTGTTATGCCTCCCAGATTACCCCCAGAAACTCCTATCATTGTTGCTGCACTGTCTTCTCTGCCATGCTCCCCTACCAATCAACCCTGGCCGGCTCCTCTCTCATGTCTTTGCAATCACCTTTACTCAATTGTAATGCCTTTACATCTGGTTCCAACTTTTTCCTCTCAAACACCAGGGTGAATTCTTTTGTATCATAGTCTCTGCTCCTGAGTGGCTCCTTCACCTTAAGTTGCCTGATCAAGTCTGCCTCATTATACATTACCGAATCCAAATTACCTGTTCCCTCGTGGGCTGCCACAATCAGTGCCAAAAAAAGACAACTCATGGACATTTCAAAAATTCCTTTTCTAGTTTCTGCAATGAATAAACCTGATTTTCCCAGTCCACCAACATATTGAAGTCCCCTATGATTATTACAATATTGTCCTTCTTGCAAGCCTTTCTATTCCCTGATTTGTTTCTGTCCCACATCTGACTACTGCTCAGAGGCCTATATGTAACAGGGTCAGATTGCTCTTGTGGTTCCTCAATGCACAGATTGTACACCTTCTGACCTTATCACTTTTTGCTATTGATTTAATTTCATTTCTTCCTTATAAAGCAATCCTGCTCCCTCTGCCTATCTGCCTGTTCTTTCAATAGGACCTGTACCTTTGGATATAGAGTTACAAGCCCTGATCCCCTTGCAGTTACATCTCTATGATGCCCAAACATTGTACCCACCAATTTCAGTCTGCACTATAAGTTCATTTACCTTGTTTCATGTACTGTGTGCATTTAAGTACAACATCCCTCTTCTCATAGGTGTCCCCTTATCTGCTGTGCCTAAAGTTAGATTCCTGACCCTTTCCATACTTCCTACCCTATTACTTTTTTGGAAACTTTAATAGTCTCTCCTGAGTCCTCCTCCACTTTAATTTTTTCTAACCAAACCCATTCCCCACTATTTATTTTAAAGCCCTAACTAGAAATGCAACTCCACACCTTTTCTTTTTTGTCTGTCCTTCCTAAATACTGAAAACTCCTGGATGTTCAGTTCCCAACCCTGGTCATCCTGCATCTACGTCCTGACTATTTCACTCCTGTTTTCACTTATTTGCATGATTAACACATTCACTCTGGGCTTGTTGCTCCTACATTTCATCCTAAATGGAACATTTTGGCCTGTACTCTGCTCAATTCCTTTCTGAATGCCCCTACTGTTCTGCTGTAAATTGTCCCACCAGAAGCTGGTTCCACTCGACTTTGGCCAGATCGAGTCATAGCGTTGTAGAGCTGTACAGCATGGAAACCTACCCTCGGTCCAACTCATCAATGCTGACTAGATATCCAAACTTAATTTAGTCCCATTTGCCAGCATTTGGCCCATATTCCTTCCTATTCATATACCCAACCAGATGCCTTTTAAATGTTGTAATTGGACCAGCCTCCACCACTTCTTCTGGCAGCTCATTCCATACACGCACCATCCGCTGCTTGAAAATGTTGCCCCTTAGGTCCCTTCTGAATCTTTCCCCCTCACCCTAAACCTATGCCCTCTGGTTTTCGACTCTTTCACCTCAGGGAAAAGACCTTGTCTATTTATTGTACCCAGGCCCCTCATGATTTTATTAACCCCGAGAAGGTCACCCCTCAGCCTCTGATGCTCCAGGAAAACAGTCCCAGCCTATTCAGCCTCTCCCTATAGCTCAAACCATTCAACCCTGGCAACATCTTTGTAAATATTTTATGAACCGTTTCAAGTCTCACAACATCCTCCCTATAGCAGGGAGACCAGAATTGCGCGCAGTATTCCAAAAGTGACCTAAGCGATGTCCTGTACAGCCTTAACTTGACCTCCCAATTCTGATACTCAATGCACTGACCAATAAAAACAAGCATACCGAATGCCTTCTCCACTATCCTATCTACCTGTGACTCCACCTTCAAGGAACTATAAACCTGCACTCCAGGGGGATCCTGCCTAATTGTAATAAAATCTGCTTTCCTCCAATCCAAAACCTTTTTTTGCAGACCAACTTTTCCATTTTCCATAACAAACTTAAATCGTACTGTGTTGTGGTTGCTATCACTAAAATCTACCCTCACTGCTACAGAAAACGTCTGTCCAGACTCATTCCCCAGGAATTAGGTCTAGCACTGCACCATTCTTTATTGGACGTTCTAAATGTTGACATAAAAACAAAGCTGATGTGACACATATTTTCAATTTGGACAATATAGTTTCATTGAAGAAATTCATGGACCCTCAACAGTCAGTTGCAGGAGAAGGTCAGAACCAATGCCCTTCAAAGTCCAGGTCAGCAAGCTGCAGATTAACTATTTTTGATCTGTATGTTTCTGTTGAGTTTGTGGAAATACAGTTCTTTGTTTTTAGATTTGGTGTTAGGGGGTTAGTGCTTACAGAAGGTGACAGAAGAATGAAGGGTCTTAGTTTGCATGTCTGCAATATGTTAGGGATTGGGCCAGAGGATACAGACAGGACAAGCTCTGTGGGGAGACGGGGGAAGGAAATTCTGCTCCGAATGACCTATCTACCAAGGCCTTTTTGCAAATACTTTCCACAACTATACCTGATTCAAGAGCAATGCCTGAAGAAACAAGACTTTACAAAACAGTGATCACTGAATGTACCTTTCCCTTCCACCTGATCTAGATCACTCAGTAAATCAAGCAGAACCCCATCAGAGATGGTAAGGGTCATTGCTGCCCCCACATTATACAGCTTGGGTGCTTTCAGGCAGAAATGGAAAGTTTTGTCAGCATTTCCCAGTAGGCTGACTCTCATAACATCGGAATGCTCCTGAGACTACATAGATTTTTTATTACCTGTTTATTAGGAAAGAAAAATGAGGAAAATGATTTGAGACATGGAGTTCTCATGGTGCAGAGTGCTGTTGACTGCATGCATTTGATTTTGTGACTAATACATCTCCTCCCACATACTTTATGATATTGGAATAAGGTTTGGGAAGCTCAAGGGCTTCCATTTTATAACAGTGTATTTAATGTGTGACTCTGGGAAGATCATATTTTGGTGAATGTCCTCTATCTTGGCAGCTATTATGTTGTACCCATGCTGCACTAATTGACTGTCTTCGAGGGAGCAGAGGTAAGCTCCTGTACATGGTTGCTGATTCCATTCATAAACTCATCCCACCATCAGCTCGGCCTGAAGAGACACTCAGAAAATCATCAATAAGCCAATTTGTTTCCTCAAATGACTTTTCTACTGCTTTGATCACTCAGACAGACAGCAACATAAGTCTGCTTTGACCCAATATTACAATCGTCTCCATGAAGGAACAGCAGCAAGTTTATACACTGATGACATTATCCAGCATGGAATGGTTCGATTGCAAGCTAAGATCTCTGTGCCGAGACTGTAGTGCTGAAAAGCACAGCAGGTCTGGCAGCATCTGAAGAGCAAGAAAATCAATGTTTCATGCATAAGCCCTTCATCAGGGAGGACTTCATCATTATTCCTGATGAAGGGATTATGCTCAAAACGTCAATTCTCCTACTCCTCGGATGCTGCCTGATCTGCTGTGCATTTCCAGCACTACATTCTCAACTCTGATCTCCAGCATCTGCAGTCCTCACTTTTTCCTAAGATCTCTATATCCTAAATTAATTTTTTAAACAAATATTTAACCCTTAGTCTCACTGTACAGGCCTGTGAAAAAGTTACGTTTTGGTGTATGGGGTGTATCGAGGTTTTTAATAGTGTTATATTACAATTATGATTAATGTATCTCACTGACTCTGAAAGACACAACATTGAGGAGGCATCTGGATGGACATATGAATAGGAAGAGTTTAGAGGGGTATGGGCCAAATGCTGGCAAATGGCACTAGATTAATTTTGGATATTTGGTCAGCATGGACGAGTTGGACTGAAGTGTCTGTTTACATGCTGTACATCTCTATGACTCCATGACTCTAATTCACATGTATGAAATGTTAGATTTCTCCATTATGAGAAAACGATTATGTGTTTTTAAAATAACTTCTAAACAATGTTGATTTCAGGTATTTTATCTTCTGTCTTAATCACGTGTATATCCCAAGCATTTATATTCCTTGTTGAAGAAAATGAAATTCTGATTAAAAATTTCCTTAAAATCAATGTCAATGGTTGGTCTCCAGCAAATACTGAACATGGCTGAGGTTTTGGAGCAGACTTTCGGGCATCTGAAACCATCTGATTGAGATCATTACGCCCCTGTAAAAGAGTTAATTGCTTCAACCTAAGGTTTTCACCAATCCCACAAAAATACATATGTTGAGTAATACCCAACTGAAACAACTAAAGGCTCAGGTTTCATATATTGACTAGCTGCCCTGGAAGTTAGCTTTGTAGTTTTTAACAAGACCTGTAAGGACAAGTTCTACAAATCTCAACCAAACCAAACAATTTGGCAATCGGTCTCCCTGTTTCTACCTGCTTTTAATATATGTAATCAGCTTCATTACTAGTCAAACAGTTTCTTGTATACATGCCAACATTTGAATATTTCACATCAAGAGATTCCAAGTGCAATGAGTTCAAGCTGTAATTATTTTTACAATACCCTAATTAACTTTTTCTTTAACCCTTTAATGATTGCAGCAAAATTTATCTCTATCTTTTCTGAATAAAAATGACAAGATGATAAATGATAAAGTAAATATGTTTATTTTAACAGTAGTGGATATAAAAACTGCTCAAATGGCTAACTGAACAAAACAGTTATGCCATGGTGTGGACAGGAAAATGCCTACTGGCCTATCCAATCACTTCCAAGTAGCTGTGTTGCACTATGTATCACAATGCCTGCATTCCTTTGACCTCTATAATCTACAATTACAAGGTTAACAGATGCAAGAGAAGACTAGAGACTGCAACTTCCCTTCCAAGTCATACAGCATCTAAGTTTGGAACTATACTGCTGTTCCTTCATGATTGTTCAGTCTAGATTCTGGAACACCCTTCCCAAAATGACCTTGGGCGTCCCTACACCCTAAGGACTCTGGGTTCAAGATGGAAGATCACCACCTCTATGACAAATAGAGATAGGGAATAAATACTGGCCTAGTCAGTGATCCCTACATCCCATGAATGAATAGAAGAATGTATAAATGTAATTTCTCATTAAATCCTCTAATTTATCACACTGAAGTGTAATCCAGCAGTTTGTGTAGTTCCTGTTAGTGAACATTACAAGTAACTCTAATGACAAATATGGAATGTTCTATTGTTGCTAGCTTTCCCGCATAATTCAGTAGCAAATAATGAAGCAAAAGCAACCATATAGTTTACAATTAACTTTAACTTTACATTCTATTGACTTGTTCAGCCTGTGCCTAATATTTATATCATAAGAATATTGTTGAAATTAAAAGACCATCTATCAACTCCCATATGGAACTTGTGTGCACCTTATGATATTTTCTAAGTGAAAGATATCATCTAAAAGTTAAATATTATTGTTTTGACATGTCATTAAAATACATTTTTGTTTTTGTGCCTTAGCTCCAGGAATTTGGAGGAATTCCAATAGACTCCCAACATAGCATCAACAGAGATCTGCCAGAAGAACTGGAAGCTAAATGCAAACCATGTTGCCAAACATAGAAAAATAGTAGGTGTAGGCCATTCAGCGCGTCAAGCCTGCTCCACCGTAAAATTTGATCATGGTTGATTGTCCAACTCAGCATCCTGTTCTCACTTTCTCCCCACTTCCTTCGATCCCAGTTGGGAAGAATATTAATTTATGTCTTAAGGCAGCACTTCTCAAACCTTTTTCCCACCGTGACCTAATTTCAAGGCTCGAAAATGATGGCGATCCCTCAATGAGCAATGGCAAGAGGAGAAGACTGATTAAAGAAGGGTAAGTGTGTTGACCATTGTTACCTTGGAGCTCACAATTGCAAACTTTCAGCTCACAACCGCAGTTCAGGTGCTGGCCCCCCCTGCAGAGAGTCCTATTTTAAGGAAAGGAGCTGGGGTGTGTTTGATGCAATCATGGCCAACATGCAGGTGGTTGTGCAATATATATGGGGATCTAAATCATGGTCTGCATTGACTTTGAAGATCTGGCCACTAAGTGCATGAAGTGATTTGCTTTGTCAGGCAGCATTGAGAGATAAGCAGCAAAGAACAAAGATTTGCCCACATAAAAGTTTAATTGGAGGACACCTCCAAATTATTGCTGTAGTTAACAATAATGATATGTGAATGACTGCCTATTACTTGCATCCTCTTCTGCTTAATCTAAGTCTAAATAATAGCAGTGTTGTCATCAAGCTCCTTAACATACTCTGGAATAACAAAGTTAAAAATCACACAACACCAGGTTATAGTCCAATAGGTTTAACTGGTGATCATCTGATGAAGGAGCGACGCTCCGAAAGCTAGTGTGCTTCCAATTAAACCTGTTGGACTATAACCTGGTGTTGTGTGATTTTTAACTTTGTACACCCCAGTCCAACACCGGCATCTCCAAATCTGGAATATCAAGCATCTATCCTTTACTGATGACAAAATCATAATGCACACAACTTGCTACTTTAACTCAAGATGGTGCTGAGCACTTTTGCTAGGTGATTTTGGCCCTATCTGAACATCAGAAATTTATTTTTCAATGGCTGGGTCAAAGCTTATCCCTATTCTTGCTGGCATTCCTCTCATTATTGGCCAACATGTAATACGTAATCACCATGGAAATAGTAAACATCCCGTGTAACCCAGCTGCTTTTCTCCTTGACTTCTCCTGTTAGGTTGAGTTGGACTACTGAAATGATGAAGGATAAAGGCATCATGAGAGCTTTTGGCATATGATTAGCTCACTTGCATGATTCTGTGCCATTTATCAGAATTGAACTGACATTTCATATAAAGATACATTTGGCTCAGGTAGTGTCTTGCGGAGGCAGTCAATATTCCGAAGAAATTTTTTTAAGTTTTAGATTTAGTTTTTATTGTCACATGTACTCAAGTATGGGGTACAAGAATAGAGTGCAAAGTATATAATGTTGCCACATACACCACCATATTAGATACAAAGTATCCAGGTACAAAATCCTAGTTACAGAAGTAGAAAAATAAAGAAGAAAGGTAAAAAATCATCCAACGACATTTCCGCCACCTCCAAATGGACCCCACCACCAGGGATATATTTCCCTCCCCTCTCCTTTCCACCTTCCGCAAAGACAGTTCCCTCTGTGACTACCTGGTCAGGTCCACGCCCCCCAACAACCCACCGTCCTGTCCTGGCACCTTCCCCTGCCACCGCAGGAATTGCAAAACCTGAGCCCACACTTTCTCCCTCACCTCCATCCAAGGCCCCAAAGGAGCCTTCCACATCCATCAAAGTTTTATCTGCACATCCACCAATATCATTTATTGTATCTGTTGCTCCCGATGCGGTCTCCTTTACATTGGGGAGACTGGGCGCCTCCTAGCAGAGCGCTTTAGGGAACATCCCCGGGACACCTGCCCCAATCAACCACACCGCCCTGTGGCCCTACATTTCAACTCCCCCTCCCACACAGCCGAGGACTTGGAGGTCCTGGGCCTCTTTCACCACCACTCCCTCACCACCCGACGCCTGGAGGAAGAACGTCTCATCTTCCGCCTCGAAACACTTCAACCCCAGGGCATCAATGTGGACTTCAACAGCCTGAAACGTCGATTTTCCTGTTCCTCGGATGCTGTCTGAACTGCTGTGCTTTTCCAGCACCACTAATCCAGAATCTGGTTTCCAGCATCTGCAGTCCTTGTTTTTACCTAAAACTTCAGCATGACAGTCTTCTCAGTATAAAGGGGAAAATAAAGAAATAAAGTTTAAAAGTCAAACGTAACAGTCCTTTCTGAAGCCATGAGCCTGCAGAAGCTCCAAGCTGGGCTTGCCCCAAGAAGGCTCACTCTCACTGCGCCGGGCTAGGACCCGCCTGTGTTTGCCAGCTGGCCCTTGCTGTTCTCCGCTGCTGCCCCCTCCATTGGGCACAGCAGGCCTCATTGCTGCTTGCAAAGCTTCAGCCCCAACCTTCGCCTCGCTGCTGACTGCCACTGCCACCATCCTTCATGCTTAACTGCTGCTGCTGCCACCTTTCACAGCTAACCACCGCCTCCTCATTGCTGACCGCTGCTGCTGCCATTCTTCACTGCCAGCCACTGCTGCCATCATCCAGGGCCCTACTGGGCCCCAGCCACCACAGCCATGCTCTGTTGCCATGCTAGCTGCTTTGTTGCAGAGTGCCATGCTGGCACCACTCCACATATCGATGTAGCCGTGATGCCACTGAATGTGATCAGAGGCCTCGTGACTGACCATCAACATACCTGAAATAACAGAGGCTGGTATCCCGTCACCAAGTCACCCTTTACTTGTGCACAGTACACAGGCTGTGGCCAGGCAGCTCGGAGTCAGTCCCCTGAGTTGAGGAGATTCTAATCTCCTGGTTATATTGGTCAGCCCAAGTTAACAATCCCAATCAAGGATCTCATAGTCAACAAGATTCAATCACTACAATACTCCAGCTGCCACAGTCTCTAGCTCCACAGACCAAAGAACAAAAAAAACAAATGTGAGAAAGGAAGGAAAAAAAGAAAAGCAGTCAGTGGGGATGAGCTCTGGAAAGGAGTCCTGCTCTGCTGCCATCTTTGATTTTGGGTAATCCAGTGATTTGATTGTCCTTCCTATTGTATAGACATGCAGGCTCACTGTGCTGTATGAGCTGCTGCTGATGGTGAATTTTGCTCCCACCATCCTCTTTAAATGGACAAAACTATGGGACCTGGTTAATCTAATGTTGTAGAGGAAAATAACACATTTAATTGTAAGTTGAAATTTCTGGTGAATGTTAAATAGACTCTGAGTGAAAATGTGCTTAATTAACATTTGCTAAAAGTGTAAATATTCAATGAAATTTACAGGCTGTAATGGCTGCTGTGTTTATTCAGATTTTACAACTAATTTCAAGTTTAATGTTATGCTGGCATAACCTCAAGGGTGCAATATAGACTATGGCACAATTTTTGCATTCGGAACTGAGCCTCTGAAATTTTGTTGCCTGTTAACAGTGTTTTTGATGTTCATTCAGGAGGTTTAGGCTTTACTAGCTGGGCCAGTATTTAATGCCCAACCCTAATTGCCCTTGAGAAGGTGATCATGAGCTGTCCTCCTGAACTGCTGCAGTCCACTTCATGTCATACACTCACAATGCTGTTACGTTAGAATTTTCAGAATTTTGACCCAGATACAGTGATAGTTCTTCTAGATTATAGTGTTGGTGGGTTTGAAAAGTGCTACTGAAGGAATCTTGGTGAATTTCCGCCACGCTTCTTGCAGCTGGTACACTACTGATACTGTGTGTCAGTAATGGAGGTAGTGAATGTTTGTAGATGTGGTATTAATCAAGCAAGCTGCTAAGTGCTGAATGGTATCAAGCCTGTTCAGTGTTGTTGGAGCTGCACTTCACCAGGCAAATAGGGAATGTTCCATCATAGTCCTGACTTGTGTTTGTAGATGGTGCCCAAGCTTTGGTGAGTTACTCACTGAAGGAAGCTGCAGAAGTTGAGGCCTTTTATGGTGGTGGTGAAGAGCTCCTTAGAATTTTCTAGAACAACCTCCAATGGTCCTTTAAACTTGAACAATGCCACGTGCAAGCAGTTGTACACGAGAAAGTTACCAATGTTCAGAACATGTCAATCTGCATATAAGTAAGCAACATTTTGATTGTGCATTTGTTTTAAAATCATGGCAGATGAACCTTGTGCATCAAGAGACAGGTAAGATGTTTTCCTTATTACCCCACTCCATCCCCAATCACTAAGATTAGTGATTCACTGTGCAAGGACAGGGAACATGTGTTTGGACACTAGGAAAAGGTATCATGCTTCAAGCTGGGTTGAAACTTCAATGCATTATGCCCCAGACTCCATTAATATTCATTTAAAAAGTAGTAGCAGCATTGTCATGGTGTGAGTGACAATTGTAGGCACTATCAGTACAGACTACAATGTATACACTGGTGATTTTTTTAACAGCTATGACAGCTTTCCAGATTGAAAGTGTAAAGTCCTCACACCGTCTGGAAGACCACAGCTCTGAAACCCAACATTAATTCTAAATTGGCAATTAGAGGAGGCAAACTGAAGCAAAAGGTAAAATCATTGTAATAAGGATGGCAATGTCAAGAAGAAAGATTAGTACAAAACCATTTACATTATTGAAAATGTTTAATCATTATTCTTTTCCTCTCTACTCCTTACCACATCTTTTGTGCTCTTCCAATTTCCTTTCTTTCCTCTCTGCTTTCTAACTCTCAGAAAGGTTCAATTCACTATTGGTCACTGGTTCCATGACCTTAAGTGCATTGTTCAAGTACCCATTACCAATGTGCAGCCTTGAAAATGAGAAAAGGAAAGAAAAGAGCAACTTACAAATCTATAAAGACATCAGGTCCTTAGTATGTTGCAAACTAATTACTACCAACAGATTCCTGTTGATGTGCAATTACCTGTGTTAATGACCTAAACACAGCAGCCAATTTGCACACCATTTTCAAATAACAGAAAGACCAAAATGTTGTTTTGGGGGTTTTGATTGGGGAAAGAAAGGTTAACTAGGTAATTGAAATAAATCCGGAAACTGCTGAAGAAATCCAGCAGGGCTGGCTCTATCTGTTCTTAGAGATATAAAGTTAATGTTTTGAGTCCATTATGGGGCTTGAAACTTATGGGTTTTATGCTGTAGAAAAATGGGGAAGGAGGAGCAAGTGGAACAGATGATAAAGGTGCCCCAGAGCAACAGGCAAAGGGAGAAAAGATATAAAAATTTAGAGTAAGAGTATTTGTTAATAACAGATACTAGGTCTCTGGGTGGTGTCCTGCTTTTCATTGTGCCGTAAGAACGTGGACATCCATTTGATAATGGATATTCTGGTCTCATTTTAACATTACAATTGAAAACCAGCTCATTCAATGAGCAAAAAATGTCAAAACTCCACTGAAGTAGCAAACAAGATGGAGTGCTCACGTACATAGGGAGGCTTGAGCCAACAACTTTCCAATTCAGAGGCAACAGCATGGATAAGCGAATACTTGAATATTGTCTGAATGCTTGTTTTGGTGAAAGCTGGACAACATAGTGGAGAACAACTCGCATATCACCCAATATTCGTTTGTGTACTTTCAACAGGAACATTTTGGAAATCCCGAAACCTTGATTCACCACACAGTCATGATCAAACTTAGGACTGGTCTGAACTGGAAAGCACATTGTTCAGTAAATAAACGTCTTGTCCTACGAGGAGCAGCAAGGTGCCATCTTATGGCTTTGTGCTATTTTTGTCATTCATCAAAATTCTTCTCTCAAACAATGCTGTGTAAATTCAAATCTACAGCTTAACTAAATCCTTTATTGGTATATGGTTAATGGATGGTTAACAAGTCTTTACATGTTCACAGAATGTCTGAAGCAGGTTTTTTTTAACAGGAATTATTTCGCTTACTAATCTTTGGTGTGGATTAAACGGAGACACTGGATGAATGGTCTCTGAGTATGATGAATCCAAAAAGAAGCTTCGCATTCTGGAGTAAGAAACAGAGCAATTTCCCGAATGTAGGCATTAAACATCATTGCAAAACAAAGTAACTCCTAACAACATGAAATGCCCAAGGTCATTGAGAATTGGCAAACATGTTGCAAGCTTTAGGTATCATGCTAAGTCAAATCCTGATTAGTATTCAGTGCTGATTTATCTGTGCTTTTGTATGATTATATTTTCTTGTTCAGACCAATGGTTTATTGTGATAGTAAGTGGTGTCTTTTTGTAAGGACACCACTTACTTTCCTGTTGGTCAGTATTTTTGAATAATCTGATAAATTTATCTATTCGAATGGAGAACAAGTGTCCTCATAAATTGTTTTTTTTATTTTAGCACAAATGATTCAACATTTTTTTTTCTTTTTTAAGTATGACTAAGCTTTAGCAAGATGAGAGATTTCAAATAATACAAAAACAGAAAATGTTGGAATTACTCAGCTTATGTGAACAAAGCAATTGAGTTAATGGTCTGAAACTTCGGAGGAGTGGTAATCACAATTGAACTACCAGGTAGCTTCCACTTTTTTTTAATGTTAAGATGAAATGCCTGATTTCTGATTGATTTTTTTTTAAGGCAGTACCTGAAAGGTTAAACTGACACTACTAGATAAGTTCCATACATCAGGATATAAAGGATTGTGATTGAGAGGAGCTAAGTTCTAAATACTAAGTTTGATGTAGTTAAACAATAATGTGTATTTATACTCTTCAGCCTAACCTGAGATCCCACAAGAGGCTATCATGTAACTCAGATGTAATGCAACAAGTTAACTGTCACATCACTATTGAGTTCAACAAGTCTGAGCTTCACTTTTCGCAAAACACTTGGTATTAGTAACTTAAACAAATACCCATAAGAAGGACTGGCGGCAATGAAGTGACACAATATATCTGGGATGGTTCCAGTGGACACAAACTAACCTGCACCGTAATAGTAGCAGGTGGGCACCTTTGTCTCAAGTGGGAGCCTTCTGCAGAAATCTTGAGCTCTACAAAAGTCACAGTCAACTGAGCTGAAAAAGTAAGAAAAAAATGAGCGAGTAATATAAAATGTGATTGGATCAGCAGCTTTAGACCACACAGTAACATTTGCAGGCAATGCCAGGCAATGACCATCTCCAATAAGGGAATCTAACCGCTACCCCATGACATTCAATGGTATTACCATCACTGAATCCCAGACAATCAACATTCTGGGAGTTACTATTGACCAGAAACGGAACTGGACTCATCACATAAATACATTAACCACAAGATCAGGTCAGAGGTTAGGAATACTGTGGCAAGGAATTTACCTCCTGACTCCCCAAATCTTGTTCACCAACTACAAAGCACATGGCAGGAGTACGATGGAATTGGGGGCATTGTGGGTCAACCTACAGCTCATAGCTTGCAGTGATTCAGATGGTAGCTCACTACCACCTTCTCAAGGGCAGTTATGGATGGGCAATAAATGCTTCCCAGCCAGTGACACCCATATCCGACAAGGGAAAGAAAAGAGCGCAGAGATAATCAACTTCTGTAAAAGCAGCAGCCTGTAGTGAAAAATTCTACAGAGGCAATAGTAATGTTAACTCTGCCTGCAGAAGCTCTAAACAATAGAAATAGTGAAACATACTGAAAAATCTTAATCATAAAGAATCACATTAAAAATGCAAGGGTAAAAATTGAAACTACAACACTGCATAATGTGACACCCAAAGAAAGTTAAGTCTCAGTGGTTAGCACTGCTGCCTCTTGGCACCAGGGTCCCAGGTTCAATTCTAGCCTCAGGTGACTCTCTGTATGGAGTTTGCACATTCTCCCTGTGTCTGTGTGGGTTTCTTTCGGGTGCTCCAGTTTCCTCTCACAGTCCAAAGATGTGCAGGTTAGGTGAATTGGCCATGATAAATTTCCCATAGTGCTTGGTGCATTAGTCAGAGGGAAATGGATCTGGGTGGGTTACTCTTCGGAGGGTCAGTGTGAACTGGTTGGGCCGAAGGGCCTGTTTCTGCACTGTAGGGAATCTAATCTAATCAAGTCCCTTAGAGGAAGGGAAATAGTTTTTACATTAAAGAAAGAATTCTAGGCTTAGAATCTAAAGATGGCTGAAATCTGAGTCAATGTTTAGTACAAACATATCAAGTAAGAGCAGGAGTAGATCATTTAGCCTTTCAATTCTGTTCTGCCATTTTATAAGATCATTACTGACCTGATTATAACCTCAACTCTACATTTCCACCTACCCCTGATAACCATCCTCTTTGCTTCCACAACTCTATCCACATCTACCTTATAATATCTTATTGGCAGAATCTTCACAGCCTGTGAACCAACCTGGGCAAT
The DNA here is from genome assembly GCF_004010195.1 of Chiloscyllium plagiosum. Taxonomy (NCBI): domain Eukaryota; kingdom Metazoa; phylum Chordata; class Chondrichthyes; order Orectolobiformes; family Hemiscylliidae; genus Chiloscyllium; species Chiloscyllium plagiosum. The sequence continues at coordinate 34,782,983 of NC_057720.1, read as the reverse complement.
GATGTATTGTTGAGGAAAATATGGTGAGGTTGGCAGAAGTAAGACCATGAAAGTTAATAGCAGAAATCCAAATCTGAAACCAGGTTTTGAACAGTTTGATAAAAATTTCAGCAGTGAGCAATAGGTGTTCTATCTGCATATATGTTCACATGCTATTAGTCGTCTTGTTGATATGCATTTTCCTATTCTCCTACCTGCTCAAAATAAACTAGGCAGTGACAATTCCCATCATGAAAGTCAGAGTAATTACTTGAGATTCCAGCTCACCTTCTGCTCATCTAGGCCTTCAATCTTGGATAGCAGTTACCAACATCTCAGGACACACTCCTTGGGCAGCAACCACCTGCACCCCACCCCATCCAAATACATTGGCGTCAGAGAGATATCGGCCTTTCTGCATCCTCATGGGCACATCTCCAATCCAAAACTACAGATCTCCACTTCAATGGCTCACTTGGAAAGTATTGGCACTTGTCATGATGCTGACAAACCAGTTTGTGCCCAAGTTGCCAACTGGAGCAGTTTTGCATCTGAGTGCTCTTTGCTTGTTCTCTTAGTGCTCACTCATTTTGCATCTACTTGGGTGGTCGTATCATCTCTGCTTTGCCATAATTTTTGTACTTCGCTGGCTCGTTCAGAACTTAGCTTTCAGCATAGACACAAAGCAAAACATTTTTTCATCAGCAGTAATCAGTCAAGGGAGTGGGTGTGTTGTTGTATATCACCATGCTATGTCAATGTTACACCAATACCACGTGCCAGCAGTTTATGCAGCAAATACATTACTTGTGCTTTAATGAAATAGCCATGCATCAAAACATGGAGGTTTATGGGCGGCACGGTGGCACAGTGGTTAGCACTGCTGCCTCACAGCACCGGAGACCCGGGTTCAATTCCCGCCTCAGGAGACTGACGGTGTGGAGTTTGCACGTTCTCCCCGTGTCTGCGTGGGTTTCCTCCGGGTGCTCCGGTTTCCTCCCACAATCCAAAAATGTGTAGGTCAGGTGAATTGGCCATGCTAAATTGCCCATAGAGTTAGGTAAGGGGTAAATGTAGGGGTATGGTGGGTTGCGCTTCGGCGGGTCGGTGTGGACTTGTTGGGCCGAAGGGCCTGTTTCTACACTGTAAGTAATCTAATCTAATCTAAAAAAAATCTAAGAGACATAATCAGTCAGGTGAAGGATGATAGCCTTCAGTCAGGGAGTACCAGCATAATAAACCAACAGTATCATGTGGTATCAACTTAGGGGTCAGTCAGTTGCTTGAGTGTCAGTGGGTATATACCTCTAAATGCTGTACACCATGGGGTCATCTCCTGTGTGTGGCTAAGCAGACACCTGGTCTCTGGAGTCCTTTGAGTGCCAGTAACCTGGGACATTCCTTCCTTGACGACCCCCAGAGATATGGCAATGATGTGCCGACTAGACACATTCCAATGCAGTCACTGCAGTGTCAGTATCAGAGCTGGTCAGGGTGCAGGAGGTTGCCTTGCCAGTGCATCCTCTGAAGGATTTGTGGTTCCTTCTCTGAGATTGAGGAGACAATGTCTAGTGGGGTCACTCTCTTGAAGATGGAGATAATGCAGATGCAACTGCTAACTGCCAAGAGAGAAGGGAGAATAATAAAAGAGAAGGCATAAAAGAGGTAGCTGTTTGATCATGTTAAGTGCACTTTCACAATGATGGTACTGGGAGAGCAAAACAGCAATGGACAATGATTCTTACTTAGTAACTTGGACATGGAGGTTTAAGATCAACTCATGAATGGTCTTTATCCTCTCTGCTAAAGCAAGGATTTTTCCTCATTGGAGGCAACAAGATTGATGTCAAGTACCCCATCACCTACCTTGCCTCTCTCCACCCCACTGTAGACTATTTGCTCCAAGAATGAGATGGAGAGAAGAGCTGAGTGGGATGAAAGTGGCTGGCACAATTGTTAGTGCTAGTACAGGTAGAGGAAAGGTGGTGAGGTACCCTGAGTTAGTGAGTAGGCAGCACAGTGAGCATGCCAGGTTAGTAATGTGGGGGAAGTGAAGTGAATGACAGCAAGGGAGGAAATATGCTGCCTGTAATATTGAGAGTGGATGGTGGGTGCAGCAGTAAAGTCAGTGTGAGGTAGCAGACAGAAGATGGTAGCATTTATTCTGATGGAGTACAGAAGGTTATTTATTAACCTTCTTAAGGCATTGCTAAGTGTTTCTCTGGTCTGTAGAAATTGCACTGACCTCAGGCCAGGCTGGCAGGGTCTGATGCTGTGGTGTCCTCTCGTGGTCCTGAAGAAAGGGAATGACCTTCCTCTGCACCACCCTATCCTGTGGGAGCTGTCAGATTCTGCTGGGAGTGGGGAACAAACGTACCTTTGTTGGCTATCTCTGTGGCAGGAACCATCAGGGCACCTACAGACTGAAAGCACTCGAGCTGATACAAAACTGCATTTTAAATATGATACTTTGGAAAATCAATGAAGAGCATTTGACAATTACTTCAAGCATTAAAAATATAATGTTGAGAATAAGATTTAAAGAAGAAACAGCTTCCAGGAGAATCTGTTGTCAACTTTATTCATGATCTTTATACATTTGTCAGAATTTTGTGATTTTGGGAAATTCTAACTAATTCACGACTTTCATTACTTTCAGAGATATTGCAATCAAAAAGGTCTCAGACTGAAGTAAGCGATCCAATGGTGGTAGAAGCTGAAATCTGAAAACAGCTCAAGAGCGTGACAGGAACAGAAAGTCATCTAGCTCAAGAATATCAGCAAATGTCATCAATTTTCTAGGGTATTAAAATACAAAAGCATTGTATGATAGTCAAAACAAAAAGAATCTTCAAAACCATTGATGTTACTGCTCTAGATGTGCAGTTAAAAAAATCAAACAAACAGAAACAATGTCCAGCTTTATCATACCAATGTGTCTATTGTCAGAAAGTGGAACAATTCCAGAGAATGCATAAAAGTCAAAACAACGTTTGAGCCACAAAACTGATAATGCTTACTTGCGCAAACAGATTCACTTTTCAGCAAGCATCTTTTGGAAACAAATCTCAGACTACCAAGACATGCCTCCATTATAACATATATCCCTATAAGATGATAAATAAACTCTCAAAGATGCAACCCAAACATTCCTACAGAGACTGGGTAACTCATCTGAACAAGACATGACAGGAAGAAATCGGTTAATGGTCATACAGCTCACTCAAACTTGACACTGAAAAAGTGTTATTGTATTATCTGAAAGCACCCCTATGTTGAAAAGAATGAAACGACAACATTCAGACAGAGAATTGTATGGTGCAGGTAGAACACCATTCAAAATCAAAGAAATACTAAACAAAGTCTTAAAATACAGTGACTAAAACAATGTGGAAGAGGTGATTGAAAACTAACACTTCTCAATAATGAGAGAAAAGCACTTCTTGCTCTTAAATATTTTTATGAGATTGAAGAGCTTAGAAGCCACGCAGCAGTGATCAGCACGTCTTGATATAACAGGAGGAAGCCTTCTTAGACCTCAGACAAAAGTTCCCTGAACTCAAGAGAAAATATGCAACATTTAAGAGGCAGTTGGATGGGTATATGAATAGGAAGGGTTTGGAGGAATATGGGCCATATCTGACCGGCATGGATGGGTTGGACCGAAGGGTCTGTTTCCATGCTGTACATCTCTATGACTCTATGACTATAATTATGTTGCTATGTGACAACTCTTCCTGATTGACAGATCAGGAAATACTATAGATTTCACAGGCTTTGAAGAATTATTCTATTATCTTTCAACAACAAATAAATCTTCAAAATCCAAATGACAGATATCATAGACTCAAGAAACATCAGAAAATAATAGCAGACTCTTGATGCAGTCAGTTATTTAGAAGAAGTACTACCAAGTTGGCACAGTTGGCTTTCCTGTGTATGACTGAACTAGATTAAATAGCAGTGTTGTCCAAATTATATATTACATGTTACTCATAAATCTCTTTGCAGTAAATAGTATTAGTGGTATAATGAGATTCCTGTAAATCCTAATGATGTAACTGATCACATGACTTTAACGGTAGTAAGAGGGAAGACACTATGAAGAAGGCATTTGGCACACTTGCCTTCATTAGTCAAAGCACTGAGTACAGGAGTTAAGATGTCATGTTGCGGCTGTACAGGATGTTGGTGAGGACCCTTTTGGAATATTTTGTAGAATTCTGGTTGCCTTGCAATAGGAAGGATGTTGTTAAACTAGAAAGAGGACAGAAAAAATTTACAAATATGTTGCCATGACTGGAGGGTTTAGGTTATAAGGAGAGGCTGGATAGCCTGGGACATTTTTCCTTGGAGCGTTGGAGGTTGGCGGGAGGGGGGGGGTGCGAGCTTATAGAGTTTTATAAAATCACGAGGGCATAAAGTGAATAGTCAAAATCTTTTTTGGGGGTAGGGGATTCCACAACTACAGGGCATAGGTTCAAGTGAGAGAAGAAAGATTTAAAAGGGAACTGATAGGTAACTTTTTCACACAGAGGGTGGTGCATAAATGGAATGAACTGCTAGAGGATGTGGTAGAAATGAGTACAATGACAACATTTGAAAGATATTTGGACAGGCACACGAATAGGAAAGATTTAGAGAGATATGGACCAAACACAGGCAAATGTGACTACTTAAGTTTGAGATACCTGATTGACATGGACCAATTGGAAGAAAGGGTCTGTTTCCATGCTGTGTGACTCTATGACTCTACGACTCTACACACTGGTACAGAATGAGCATATGAAGAGAGAGGTCTTACACAATACATAGAGAGCAGTATTTGATAACCTACCATGTACAGATGTAAATAAAGGAGTGTTACGGTACATAAGGCGTTGAAGAGCCTTTCTTAGACATGAGGAGATAGCAGCCTTAAGGATAATTAATGTGCAGACATCTACAGCTTAAGATACTTTCGACCAATATCTCATTGTGCACGCAAGAGTATTGTTTTCAAGCACAGAGATAAAGCAGTTATGTTCTGCAACTGATTTGGAAAGCTACAAAGACTTTGCCCCACAGTCAGTGCCAAGTAGGTAGGGCAATGCCTTGGTCAATTAAACATTGCAGGCTGATAATCACTGTAATGTGCTTACCATTGTATAGTGTCACATGAGGCTTGGCCTGGTATGATTGAACTGCTTCTGAAGAGTAATTTAGCAAAATCTTAGCTCTGTTCAGGGGTAAAGCACAATGTTTTGACTCTTACAGTCATCAACTCAATTGCCAACCGAAGGTTTTCAAGCAGGAGGCTGGAAGAAAACAGCAAGCCAGGCAGCATCAGGAGATGGAGAAGTGGACATTTTGGGTGTAACCATGCTTCAGGACTAAAGAAAGATTACAACCAAAATATTGACTTATCCAGCCTCTTGATGCAGCCTGGCTTGCTGTGTTCTTCCAGTCTTCTGCCCGTCTACCCTGGAAACCAACATCTGCAATTTTTTTGTCTCCAACTGAAGGTTTACCAGTACTGGTCAAGGACGATATTTTGGTGCTGTACTGAATAAGTGCTGTATTATCAGAGTTGAGTTGATTTGATTTAATTTGATTTGATTTATTATTGTCACATTTTCCAAGGTACAGTGAAAACTTTTGTTTTGCTTGTAATACAGACAGATCATCCCATACAAAGTGCGTAAGGGTAAAGGACAGAGCAAAGAATACAAGGTGAGAGCTGCAGAGAAGGTGCACAAGAGCGAGATCAACATCAAAGATAAAATTTGAGACATCCATTCAGAAGTCTAATAACAACAGAGTAGAAGATGTTTTTGAATCTATCGATTCATATGTACAAACTCTTATATCTTCTGCCCAGTGGAGGGGGTGGAAGAGAGTATAACTGGGATGGGGGAGTCTTTGATTATGTTGATTGCTTTTCTTAGGCAGCAGGAAGTATAGATGAAATCAATGGATGGAAGGCTGGTTTTTGTGATGGACTGGCTGTGTTCACAACTCTCTGTAGTTTCTTGCAGTCTCGGGAAGAGCAGATGCTGTGATGCTTCCAGATAGAATGTTTTCTGTGGTGCGTCTATAAAAATTGTAAGAGTCCTTGTGGACATGCCAAATTTCCTTAGCCTCCTGACGAAGTAGAGATATTGTTGTGCTTTCTTGACCATTGTGTCCATATGGGTGGACCAGGTTGCCATTCAATACATGAGATGTGAAGGCAAGATCCAATCTGGCTGCCTTTTTAGTTGTTTAGGTGGAAGTGAAAGACCCCATGACATGATGTGAAGAGCAGCAAAAGGAGTGTCCTGCTATCCCTCTTAAATAATCCTGCCAAAACCAGTGAACTGGCCATTTAAAAAAAAATCATTTCTGGGGAGACCTCATTGTGCAAAAATGGCTGTTTTATTTTCTATACTTCACAAGTGGGTACACTTTGACAGTAATTCATCTGACACTTTTGGATATATTAAAAACATGAATGACATCTTATAAATAGAAGTTTTTTTACTTTAATGATTAATCAAATGAATCTGTTCCAACACGCCTGTTGTCACAACTTGCTTTGAGTCTCAGCATGATTAATCCTTGACCAAAATGACACACGTTCACTCTGTCTGCAGATTTAGGTGTGTAGATACTGGTAGGTGGCACGCACATTACTATCTGCAGTTCCATCAATGGTGTCACTATTTTTTCAAGCACAGTCCGACAGTGAAACGTACTTGTGCCAGTCTAGACATTTGAAGCCAAAAGAAACACAAGATTTAAAAACAAAAATACAAAAAAACACATCCATATGAATCTGTATGGAACAGAAAAACAAAGAAAGAAAATATAAGAAAATAGATCCCAGGTTTATTAGGAACTGCTGAATGAATCTTCTTCCTGGCCTCTTAAGTAGAACCAACTACCTCCCAATCCTAGATAGCCAATTGTCAGGGTTTGATTGAGAAGCATGATGGGCTTAGTGTAAAGGTTATGTAAGATATTATTAGAATATTTTCTCATCATTTAAATACTATAACTTTTTTTGTCATATGTTTCCTTATTTTCATACAATGCACCTGTGACCTCATCTGAAAGGTAATTCAATCAAAGAACATATTAAAGTGTACACTTACAATCTATATAATCCATATGTAATCAGGCCACTTCTCCAAATGCAGTACACTTTCTGAAATTATTTCTTAATAGAGTTAATATCTGAGGATCTAAGTGCCTTCTTTTCAGTAAGTAGTCCACTGAATTACTTTAATATGGTGCTTCATTACTCAACCCTCTGTTTGCTTGCATATGTTGTCATAGGCCAGGATAACAGATTCAAGTATTCAGTATATTTATTTAATTTTTAAATAGTAATACATATTTGACAAGTGTGATAAGTGCAAAATAAATAATTTTCTTAAAAATAAAACAGGTACAGCAAGCACTGACAGTTATTCCCTGCCTCTGAGGTGAGAGGAAGCCCATTCCAGGATTTGGTGACTGCTGCCAATTCTGAAGAAGATTCATATTAACATGAAATGTTAACTCTGTTTCTCTCTCCATTGATGCTGCATTTGCTGAGTTTCTCCAGCATTTTCTGTGTTTGCTTGAGAGTTTAGATTTACCATAGGTTCCCAACATAACATTTACTTGTGGGGCCCTTCTGCTGCAGTGGTAGTATTCTGATCATGAGGTCAGGAATGTACCAATTCATGTCCCACTTGTTCGAGCTATGTGTTTTAACTCGATTGAGCAGGTTGATCTAAAAATACCTAAAATTCACTAATTTCAAGTGAGCCCAAATATTGCTATCCAGCTAATTCACCCAAACCCAGGAGGAGGCTGATTCTGTTCCGAAACTGAAGAGCTGCATTGACTTAGGACTAACTTCAAACAGACAGACATGCACCACCCATCCTCTGTCCACTTGTCACATGTTAAGTACCACTCACAAGTACCTCTGAAAACAACTCCAAAAATGATCTGGATTAATTTTGGGGAATGCTGTACATGACCAAAAAGAGCAGGAGTACTGAGGCCTTCTGAGTATGCCCACAAATTCTGTCCCTCTTTTTTTGGTGCATCTCTCCACCTTTGTCTGTTGGGCTTCCAGTTGGGTCTATTTTTGGACCTCCCAAAATTTCTGACCAACCGCCTATAAGACCACAAGATATAGGAACAGCATTAGGCCATTCAGCCCATCGAGTCTGCTCTGCCATTTGATCATGGCTGATATGTTTCTTAAGTCCATTCACCTGCCATCTCCCTGTAACCATTGATCCTCTTATTAATCAAGAATATGTCCATTTCTATCTTAAATACACTCAATGCCTTAATTTACACATGATGTGGAGGTGACGGTGTTGGACTGGGGTGGACAAAGTTAAAAATCACACAACACCAGGTAATACTCCAACAGGTTTATTTGGAAATACAAAGCTTTTTAGCTAGCTAGCTGATGAAGGAGCAGCACTCTGAAAGCTTGTACTTCCAAATAAACCTGTTGGACTATAACCTGGTGTTGTGTGATTTTTAACTTGATCTATAGAGCCTTTAGTGGCGATGAGTTCCACAGATTCACCACCATTTGGCTGAAGAAATTCCTCCTCATCTCAGTTCTAAACTTTTGTCCCTTTACTCTGAGGCTGTGCCCTCGGGTCTGAGTACTTTCTACGCATGGAAACATCATCTTCAGTATTCTGTAAATTTCAAAGTGATTCCCCCCATCAGTCTTCTAAACTCCAGTGAGTCCAGACCCAGAGTCCTCAAGCGGCCCTCATTTGAAAACCCTTCATCCCTGGGAATCATTCTTTTAAATCTCCTCTGAACCCTCTCCATAGCCAGCACGTCCTTCCTTCGATACAGTACCCAAATCTGCTCACAATATTCCAAATGTAATCAGACCAGAGTCTTAGAGAGCCTCAGCAGTACATCACTGTTCTTTTATTCTAGCCCTCTTCAAATAAACAGTACAGGAAATGTTTTGATGTTGTGTTTTTGAAATTACATCCCTTTATGGGAATGCATTCTTTAGTACAAGCATTTATAAGTTGGATTTTCATAAATTGGGGACCCACCGTATTGAAAATTTCTCTTGCTGTTGGGATAAAGCTTTGTCCTGCTACATCTGGCCTGGATTGTGAAAAAAATATAATATGTTTCAGAACACTTTCATTTTCAACTAACTGGTCATTTGATGATAGAACCTATGAAATGTTTGGGATATTAAGATTCCAGAATGAAACTTGGGTTGACAGATCATAAAGGTGGTAAAAACAATAACTGCAGATGCTGGAAACCAGATTCTGGATCAGTGGTGCTGGAAGACCACAGCAATCATAAGTTTGATTTTTGCATTTGTGTAGTGGGATTTTTGGAAAACTACAGGCTTGAAGAACTAAACAAAAACAGCATGTTTCAACCGGTTTTCAATACCGTTTGTTCACAGATGAGGGAAATTTCGCTCTGACTTTAGCTCTTAAAGCTTTTATTTAATTGACTCCCCCCAGTTTATTTTCCTTAGATGTGGAGTGAATTTTACAATTCCTTTCCTAGTGCACTGAACCTTTCATAATTCTGATTGCTTACATTTTTGCAGTTCTAATAACACTTCTACCCAAGATTCTACCCATACTCTGCTGGTTTGGAAGCTTCACAAAATAAAATACTTTGACCTGGTTCATTTGTGTTAAAAAGGATTGATCCAGTGACCTCATTCAAGACATCTGTCATGAGAAACAGTTACAAAGAATTCCTTTATCCAAATCATAAGGACATTCCTGACAGTAAGCTCCAACCGTGTTAACACATTAATATATTTTATATATATATATATATATTTTTGTATATATATATGCGTAAATCAAGGCATTGAGTGTATTTAAGATAGAAATTGATAGATTCTTGATTAATAAGGGATCGAGGGTTAGAGGGAGATGGCAGGAGAATGGACTTAAGAAACATATCAGCCATGATCAAATGGTGGAGCAGACTTGATGGGCTAAATGGCCTAATTCTGTTTCTATATCTTATGGTTTTATAGGTGGCTGGCCAAAATATATGTATAGATTCTTATGGACCAGACCAGACCCCTCAAAATACTTTAAAAAGGTAGCCTAGACCCTAACCTTTGCTTATTTTAATAACAGATGGGATGTGTTATGTTCCAGTTCAATGCGACTGGTCAAACCACTTGACATAAAGCAAAACACAATCTACTTAGACAATATAGTTAAAATGCAAACAAAGAAAGATGAATTCAGAAAACTGGGCAGCACGGTGGCACAGTGGTTAGCACTGCTGCCTCACAGCACCAGAGACCCGCCTCGGGGTGACTGACTGTGTGGAGTTTGCACATTCTCCCCGTGTCTGCGTGGGTTTCCTCCAGGTGCTCCGGTTTCCTCCCACAGTCCAAAAATGTGCAGGTTAGGTGAATTGGCCATGCTAAATTGCCCGTAGTGTTAGGTGAAGGGGTAAATGTAAGGGAATGAGTCTGGGTGGGTTGCGCTTCGGTGGGTCGGTGTGGACTCGTTGGGCCGAAGGGCCTGTTTCCACACTGTAAGTAAGTAAATAATCTAACCTAAGGAAGTAAGTAATCTAATTTAACTTTGTTGGAAATCTTCACTAAATAATTGATACAGTAATATTACTAATGAACTGTTACAATATAGTAGCATCCCATAAACATATCTCTTGGCAAAAGGAAAATTCAGACACAGATTCTCACATGTAGTTCTCTCATTCAGGAGGGACAAAACATCAAGAGAAAGTTCAGAGAGCAGCACTCATGAGATATTCACCGAAGCTTCCAACTCTGTTTCTGATGTTCTGAATAAACCAAAACCCTGATCTGTGAGAGCTGGCCACACCCATTTAGGCTCCATTAAAAAAATGACCCAAGGCCTTCCCAGCTGTTTACATTACCCCCGACTGCTCGTCACCTCTGCCTTACAACTTCTCTTCAAAAAACAATCAGGACAAAATAACTTTCTAAAGCCACAGCATCTTCCTGCTTCTTGGATGCTGTCTGGGTCTGCTGTGATTCTCCAGCTCCACATTTATTGACTATATACACATTTATAAAGACTTTCATTTCTAATAACTTGAAGATTTCTTTCCAAACTCTCCTGACCTGAAAGCTTCAAAAACTAAAACTAGGACATCAAACTTCTTGCTGCACTGCATTCAGGAGTATTACACCACAGCCTTACTCCTCTCTGCTTGCATGGTCCCTTTAAAAACTTCAGCTGAAAGTTATTACTGTAGGTCATTATCCTGCTTGCTTGCTCCAACATACAAATCAGATGTAAAACTTAGGTTGCATTAACAAACCACTGACAAACATGCTGCTTATTTCTCCTGAACTACATCTTTGAGTCTATTGGCAACAACGCTGAATCATTACATTCTTGTGGATTGTTGACTGTTTACATAAATGCCAAAAGTCTTGTAAGCATCCAATGTCCATCACTTATTTAATCTGACAGGCAGTTTGTTCTGCCCATTTGCTACTGGTCACTGAAAGGTGCATGGCATCAGTTCAAGTGGGCCCAGCATGTTCTGTGGCACGTATTGAGGAAATCCCCAAGGTCTGAATGCAAGTGGCATGAAAATTGGAAAAGGAAATTCAGTAGTGGAATCAGACCAATTTCAGAGAATTTAATTAAAACTAATTGCCACTGGTTATTTTCCATTTACATGCCATTTTCTTTGCACTGGCACCATGCTTTTACTTATCTTACAATTACACATTTTAAAATCTAATTTATATGTTCTTTCCAGCTTAGCAGAAATTCAATTCCTAAAAAAGTGTAATTTAATTGATATTTTTTCTTTCTCCTTTCTCCTTTTTCAGAGTTCTTTCTCTGCTATGTGTCATTTTCCAATTTCTGTTATTGTGCTATATTCTGCCCAACACCACAATCCTTCCACACCCCCTCTACCAGAAAGAGATATTATACAGTGAATTGTTCCAAACTTTCAGTTTGAATTCTCCTCCCTTCTGACATTTAAAACAACAGGTTCGCCTCTTTACATACACACTGCATATCAACACCATTCAATATCTATAAGAACAACATCAGCAAGCTGCCCTGAAATGTCTGATAGTGTGTTACCTCACTCCAAAGGTTTGTACTGTAGAAGCACGCATGAGATTATCAGAAAAGAAAGACCTACATTTGCATAGTGCCTTTCACACTCTCAAGACATCCTAGAAATTTTTTTGTTGAAATGAGGACATTAGGAGTTAGTGAGGATTGCAGATGCTGGAGATCAGTGTCAAAGAATGTGGTGCTGGAAAAACACAACCGATCAGGCAGCATCCGAGGAGCAGGAGAGTTGATGTTTCAGGCATAAGCCTCTTTCCTGATGAAGGGCTTATGCCCGAAATGTCGACTCTCCTGCTCGTCATATGCTGCCTGACTGGTTGTGCTTTTCCAACACCATATTCTTCAACATTATTATAAGATAAGAGACATCGCAGATTCTCTAAAATAGTAGTGCACTTATAGCCAGATAACCTATTTTAGTAATGCTTACTGACAGGTAAATATTAGACAGAAAACTAGGAAGATTTCTAGTGCTTACCATTATTGCCCTTTTCCTCCCTCCTTGGCCAGTGAAGTTGGGGCAGTGGGGAAGGGATGATTCAATGCAAGAATCGAATTACTTGGGCATTATAACTAGAGTCTCTAATTGGAATCAGGCCTATGTTGTCAGTAGGTAACAGTTGAATTTTGGGCAGTAAGCTCTCACTGGCTAGTTGATTAGACAGAGCACTACTGCATTTGATATCGGATTTATATATTCAGGTTGGAGGAAGGCCATTATTTATTTATATTGATTAAAGTAGAAAACTGAGTACTGAGATACAGAGCTCATTTAGACAGTACTTACTTGTATTCCTGGGATGCATGAAGTGTATAAGACATTAACAAATAGTGTATAATATAGTAGTTTATATTATTACATGCATTTATGAAAATATAGTAAAAATGCATATAAGTTGCCATGCTTCTTGAACTGTTTTAACTGCCCTTGTCACAAACATGAAATATATTTACAATAGATATTTATAATAAGGGAAACTAAAAGAAGATTTAGCATTTTTTGAAAATTATTTGATATTTTAGACTTTGGCAGTCATGCTCATATTGTGGGGCACCTCACCTCCTACCTGGGATTTTGGAAATTGTGAGAACACTACTTATAATTTTCCAATTTCCTGTGGTCTCACAAGTGACTGTATAAGTGATTTAAAGGAATGTTAAGTGTTTAATGCAATTTACAATTGTGCTTATTTATCTTTCATAATTTATACTTGATTTAGTGCAAATTACATCTCAAAAACACATGAAGGCCCAGAAATGAAGAGCAGCACATGTGTCAGAGTATCTTAAAAACTAAAATCTAAGTGATGATCTTGGGTCAAGATATACCTGCCAGTCTGACAATAATGAACGAAGATTCTTATTTAGTTGGCATACAGGTCATTGAAATACTATGTACTCAATGGAACAAAATAAATCAGCTTTGATTGCTGCATAGGGAAATACTTATGAAACAAATTCAGTTTGTTTGATAAGACAAGCATGTTCATTTAAATTGAATTCAAAATACTTTAAGATAACATTTAAGACTTCCTGAGCATTTGACGTGTGGTACGCAATTGTACAAAGGTAATCTTGATTTTATTCAGTGTGCAAATTGAAAGAATGGAACCCAGAAATTCCCATTGTGGGATGCCATACCAGCAATACTGGCAAGGGTGCAACCTGAATCCATGCTAGTCAAAATGTTAGTCAAATATACAACACCTTTGAGTTGTATTCAAGGAGGGTGAATGTTTCTCAGGACTGACCCTATCTGAAGACTTTCTTGAGGTTTCCTCAGATAAATTCAGCTTTTCTCCCCTACCTTTGGTCAAGTATCTTTCTGCTTGATGAAGCTTTTGAGTGCCCTGTCTCTCTTATACCATTGCAGGCTCTGTGTGCTTACCATAAAATAATCCCCATTGTTTTTCCACTACTTTGAGAGGATCACAGGACTTCTCAGATCTGTAATGTTATTAAACTATCATTAGTGTATAGCAATTAGGGAGTTGGTGACATAACAGTAATGTCACTGGCGCTAGTTATTGATAACACAGGTTTATGTCCTTAGGGACATGGGTTCAAATCCCATCATGGTAGATAATGAAGTTTGAAGCTAATAAAGGTCTGAAATGAACTGGTAACCATTATTGATTGGAATAAAAACCCATCTGGTCCACTAGTAGCTTTCAGGGATAGAAAGCTGAACTAGCCTACATGTGACACCAGGTCCATAGCAATGTGGATGCTTAACTGCCCTCTGGGGATTGCCACATCCAATGAACATTTTTGTAAAATCTTTGTCTTGATTTTACAGGAAGAAAATGCAGCTACTTGCCTGTTCAAAGATGTTATAGAGTCATAGAGATGTACAGCATGGAAACAAACCCTTCAGTCCAACCCGTCCATGATGACCAGATATCCCAACCCAATCGAGACCCACCTGCCAGCACCCGGCCCATATCCCTCCAAACCCTTCCTATTCATATAACCATCCAAATGCCTCTTAAATGCTGCAATTGGACCAGCCACCACCACGTCCTCTGTCAGCTCATTCCATACACCTACCACTCTCTGTGTGGAAAAGTTGCCCCTTAGATCTCTTTTTTATCTTTCCACATTCACCCTAAACCAATACCCTCTTGTTCTGGACTCCCCAACCCCAGGGAAAAGACTTTGCCTATTTACTGTATCCATGTCCCTCATAATTTTGTAAACCTCTATAAGGTCACCCTTCAGCCCCCGATGCTCCAGGAAAAACAGCCCCAGCCTGTTCAGCCTCTCCCTACAGCTCAAATCCTCCAACCCTGGCAACATCCTTGTAAATCTTTTCTGAACCCTTTCAAGTTTCACAACATCTTTCCGATAGGAAGGAGACCAGAATTTCACACAATATTCCAACAGTGGCCTAGCCAATGTCCTGTACAGCCGCAACATGACCTCCCAGCTCCTATACTCAATACTCTGACCAATAAAAGAAAGCATATCAAACGCCTTCTTCACTATCCTATCTATCTGCGCTGCAAACTTACTAACTGTACCTCTTATGCTCGCATCCAACTCATTTATGTAATTGACAAAAAGTAGAGGACCAGCATTGATCCTTGTGGCACTCCACTGGTCAAAAACCTCCAGTCTGAAAAACAACCCTCCACCACCACCTTCTGTCTTCTACCTTTGAGCCAGTTCTGTATCCAAGTGGCTAGCTCTCCTTGGATTCCATGAGATCTAACCTTGTTAATCCCTGAAACAGGTAGGATTTGAACCTAGGCTTCTAGGTCCAGGGATAGGGACACTACCACTGCACCACAAGCAGGTCCCCTGTTATTTTTCTCTTGGTACATGTGCATAAAGTCCCTGCATCTTGAGGATATGGTTACAAGCTAAACCAATATTAGTTGCTCTTATCATTAACTAATTGCAGCATGCGGTGACATTTTTTTGCCACCAAGAACAAAGAAAAAGCTTGAATCTTCCATTGAAAATGAATGAAGTTCCTTAAAACAAAATGTCCTTGAATAATTATCACTCTAATTATCTGATGCCATAGTATTGTAAGATTGAAATATAGCGTTTGAGAAAATTCAGTTACCACCACACAACCGGGGTTAAATTGTCTAACACTCAAAAGAAGCATGGGGATTGTGATTCATTGCACTGTGGGTAGCATGTTAAATTCATGCTTCCTTTTGTTTTACGTGATGATGGCATACCAGAGTTGTTTAGTAGCTGTATGCTAACATCACAAGTGGCATAACGCAGAGTCACAGAGATGTACAGCACAGAAACAGACCCGTCAGTCTAACTCGTCCATGCCAACCAGATATCTTAAACTAATCAAGTCCCATTTGCCAGTACTATTGAAAGACAACCTGGACTTCATGAATCAGAGGTACATTATGGCTGCAAAAATTCATGGAAGTCTTTTGAAAACTGATCTATGCTGTGATTCTTTGAGGATTGGCTGAGCATGGGAGATCATGGGCACTAATTAGATTTGATTACCTACAGTGTGAAAACTGGCCCTTTGACCCAACAAGTCCACACCGACCCTTCAAAGAGTAACCCACTCAGAACCTATTTCCCTCTGACTAATGCACCTGACACTATGGGCAATTTAACATGGCCAATCCAGCTAACCTGCACATCTTTGCACTGTGGGAGGAAACCAGAGCAAACCCACACAGACACAGGGAGAACATGCAAACTCCACACAAAGTCAGAAATCACATGACATCAAGTTCTCGTCTAACAGGTTTATTTGAAATCACGGCCGGGTGCTGGCAGGTGGGATTAGATTGGGTTGGGATATCTGGTCGGCATGGACGGGTTGGACCGAAGGGTCTGTTTCCGTGCTGTACATCTCTATGACTCTATGACTATGACAAGTTTTCAGAGTGCTGCTCCTTTGTCAGTTCATTTACTGAGTTTCTGTGGTGTTTTGACACATAAAATAGACTTTGATCGACAGAAAATCCAATAGATTTGACAAATTGCTTAAGAAAGTGACAATATGATGTTGACTTTCTGACTATTTAACTTGAATTGGCAACTGGTCTTCCAGCACTGAAGAAAGGCTGTACTGAAAAGTTGCAATCCATCCATCCACTTTGTATGAAGCACATTGAAAAGAACACAGGTAATTAACAGCAATATTTTATTGAAGCAAAAGAAGAGATTGTGGCTACCATCAAAACTTAAACCAGTATTTAAAGTTAAATATTGGGAGAAGACAGAGATCCTGTAGTGCAGAGCATGCCAGCGGCCCCAAATTGTTGTCAAGTTGGCTGTCAGAGGATCCATAGGATATTGACATCCGGATATGCAGCCAGGATGATATTAGATGTCAGGTGAGTACAGTTTGCTAGTCAATTAAATGGACAAAGATCTTTTACCAATGCTGCAAGCTGAATGACATTGTGGATCATTAGGATGAAATATTGCTAAACATCTGATTGAATCAATAGGTCATCAAAGTCGTTTTGGGGACCTAAGCTATATTTTGTGATATAAAAAGAAACAGCCCTTAATCTGTGCATGTGATGTGTTGATTCATGCTTTCCAGCTGTAAGTAAGGATGATTCAATCACTAGAAGGTGGATCACTTAAGATCCCGCATGTGAGCTGACGCCCAACATTTCTCTTTTGTTAATTACTTTATGCTACTTTGTGTTGGATAACGTTCCAAATATCAATCTACTCTTCCTCTACCACCATTTTCACCTCTGTTTTCCTTCTCCTCAGCCAAAACAATGGTGATTTTTTACTGATGAATCAGCCATGGGTGGGACATGGATGAATCATTTTAAAGATATAAAAATATTTTTGAAGTCATGACTTTGACTTGTATCAACTCAGGTGTTGAACAAATTTTATAGTGTACAACACCATGACTTATTTTTATTTGTGAAAATTTGTGGAATATAACTGTGAAAATGATAATTTTCTATCTGAAAAGGCAGCTTTTCAGTATATCTGTTGTGTAATTCATTACTGTCGTCATTGACATTTGTCACCATTCCTTGACGTTTTTATATGGTGCTTTAACCCACTCCCAGTCTGTTGTATGACTCAGTATAGTAATAATCTGCTGATATTGCACTGCTCTTGGTTGCCTCATGCAGAATTTTGATAAATATTACATGCTGCTTTGGGTATGATCAAATTACAAGACTTTTTGGACTCCTCTATTGAGTTTTGAGGTGACGTTGTAAATATTGATTGCTTGAGGGAACTGAGCCAAACTCACAGATGGGAATTTTAGTTTTGGTCCAGGGCTGGAGGTAGGAGGCTGCAACCCTTGAGACGCACAAGTATATACTATCTCCAAGCTCCAGTCCTCTTCGCGACTGTAACATTTTATCCACTTAAAGTGTCTGGAAGACCGAGTTTCCCATCTGAAGCAAGCAGGCGAATCATGCCTTGCCAATGGCCTGGAAAGTGACAAATTTGTTTCTTCTCTTCAAGATCCTTCCGACTTACTACAGAAGACATTTTACCCATCTCCCATTCTACAGTCTGATTGCATCCTGGATGTCACCAATTTGCCCAGGCATACTGTTGCATCAATTTTCCTCTGGATGTGAGCAGAGTTTAAATGAACTTGGCAAGGAGGTGAGATCCAGACCAAAGATTCAGCGGGGGGAGATGAAAGGCCAAAATTAGACAAAATAACAAGGGAGAAAGTGTACTTTCTATACCATAGAACTAAAGGTCAGTTTAAGGTATAAGGGAGTTTGGCAAGGTTGGATATTTTAATGCAAAGAGTGTAACAAACAAGGTAACTGAGTTGAGAACACAAATTAAAACCTGGAGCTATGGTGTAATTGCTACTACTGAGACATGGTTGCAAGAGGGCAGTTTGGTAGCTTAATATTCCAGGACATAGACTCTTCAAGTGAGAGAGGGAAGGAGGATGGGTGTCATACTATTGATCAGGGAACCAATTACAGCAATAATGGGAGGTAACATTTTAGGAGGCTCCTCAAATGAAGTAATTTGGGTTGAACTTAAAAAAACCAAAAAAGGAGCAATCACATTGCTGGGAGTGCACTATCAGACCCCTAATAGTCCGAGAAAAATAGAAGGGCTGATGTGTGGCAAATTTCAGGGAAATGTCAAAGAAATAGGGCATTTATTGGATTGGATTTCAACTTTCCCAAATCAACAGGTGGACATTGTGTGAAGGGTTTGGAGTGAGCAGAATTCTTAAAATCTATCCATGAGATCTTTTTAAACCAGTATGTAGAAGTCCCTACAAGAGAGGGGGAGATCCTGGACTTACTTTTAGGTAACAATGTCAGACAAGTGGTTGAAGCATCAATGGGGGAGCATAGTGCAGACCCTGATCACAACTCTGTTAGATTCAAGATTTATATAGAAATGGATAAAGGTAGGCCTGAAATTACAGTTCTACACTGGAGGAAGACTGATTTTAATAAGAACAGGTATGATTTGACCAGAGTGGACTGGGACCAGATACGTTTAGGTAAATCTAGGAGGAATAAGGGAAAGTATAGGGGCAACATGATTGAATGAAGATAAAGGATAGAACCACAAATCTTGCGAATTCTGGATATCAAGGGATGCACAGGACTGGATAAAGAGAAAAAAGGAGAGGCTTATTGCAGATGCCAAAGTTTCAGATCAACAGAACATCCATAGGAGGGCAGGGTGTGTAAGATTAGATTAGATTCCCTACAGTGCAGAAACAGGCCCTTTGGCCCAACAAGTCCACACCGACCCTCTGAAGAGTAACCCACCCAGACCCATTCACCTACTCCCTACTAATGCACCTATCAGTACGAGCAATTTAGCATGACCAATTCACCTAACCCGCACATCTTTGGACTGTGGGAGGAAACTGGAGCACCCAGAGGAAACCCACACAGACACAGGGAGAATGTGCAAACTCCATGCAGACAGTCGCCCGAGGCTGTAATCAAACCTGGGTCCCTGCGAGATAACAGTGCTAGCTACTGAGCCACTATGCCGCCCAAAGAGAAAGAGGAAATTCTGGCATGGAAGAATAATGGCAGGTAAAATAAAGGTAAATCCTAAGTTATTTTACAAGTGCATTAAGGATAAAGGATAACTCGGGAAAGAGTAGGGCCCATTATGGGCCACAGTGGTAGTCTGTGTGTGAGACCAGAAGAGGTAGGTAAGGTTCTAAATAAATAATTTGTGTCAGTATTCACTAATGAGAAGGACAATGTGTGTACAGCAAAAGAGAGAAGGCCTGTGATATACGTGAAGAAGTCAGCACAGACAGAGAGGAAGTTCTGAGTGGTCTGGCAGGTTTAAAAGTATGTAAACCTTCAGGGCCGGATAAAATGTAACCCAGTCTATTGATTAAGGTAGGGAAGGAAATTGCAGGGGTGTTGGCAATAATTTTCAATTCATCTCTGGACACAGAAGACGTAGGGGAGGATTGTAGGACAGTCCATATGGTACTGGTATTGTGGAAGGGAACAAGAAATAAACCAGGAAACTACAGGCAAGTTAGTCTAACCTCAGTGGTGGACAATCGATTGGAAGCAATTCTGAGGGACAGAATTAAACTGCACTGGGAGTGGCAAGGATTAATTGAGAATAGTCAGCATCAATGTTGTCTCCTTGGACTTTAGAAGGCTTTTGATAAGGTCCCACATGGGAGACTATTGGGCAAGTTAAGAGTCTATGGGATCTAAGGAAATTTGGCAAATTGAGCTGGAATTGGCTGGGTGACAGGAAGCAGAGGGTAATAGACGAGGGTTTTTTTCTGACTGCAAGTCTTTTTCCAGTGGGGTGACACAGAGATCAATGCTGGGGTTGTTTGTAGTATATGTGAACAATTTAGACTTGAATGATCAGTAAGTTTGCAGATGGACAAAAATTGATGGATGGTAAATAAGGAGGAGGATAATCTTAGATGAGAGGAAGATCGACTAATCAGTGGCAAATGGAATTCAGTGGCAAACTGAATAAGTTTGAGGCAATACAATTGGTCAGGTCAAACAAGACAAGGGAATACATGATGAACAGTAGGACTCTGGGAAGCACCGATGATCATTCACGTGCACATTCACCATTCCCAAAAGATAGAGGGACGGATAGACAAAATGGTTCTGAAGGCATATGGGGTACTTGACTTCATTAGTTGAGGCATAGAGTTTAAGCGTAGGGAGGTTATTCAAAAACATTGGTTAGGCTGCACCGAGAGTGTTGTGTGCATTATGAAATTCACATTATAGGAGGGACATGATTGCACTGGAGAGGGGGCAGAGAATGTTACGTGGGCTGAAGATTTTTAATGACAAGAAGAGGTTGGATAGACTGGAGTTGTTTTCCTTGGAGCAGAGGAGACTGAAGAGGAATATGATTGAGATGTATAAAATTAAAAGGGATGTAGGTAGGGTAAACAGAAGAAAACTTTTCCCCTTGGTGGAGAGATCAATTATCGGGGGCATTGATTTAAGTTAAGGAGCAGGAGGTTTAGAAGGAATGTAAGGAGAAATGTTTTCATCTAGAGCATGTTCTGAATCTGGAAGTTATTAGATTAGATTCCCTATAGTATGGAAACAAGCCCTTCAGCCCGACAAGTCCATACCAACCCTCTGAAGAGCAACCCACCCAGACCCACTCCCCCGCCCCACATTTACCCCTAACTAATTCACCTAATGGGCAATTTGTCATGGCCAATTCACCTGGCTGGCACATCTTTGGATTGTGGGAAGAAACCAGAGTACCCAGCAGAAGTACCCATGCAGACACGGGGAGAACGTGCAAACTCCACACAGTCAGTCACCCAAGGCAGGAATTGAATCCGGGTCCCTGGTGCTAACCACTGAGTCACCTTGTCACCCAAAGCCTGTATTACCTATAGGGTGATAAAGGAAGAAACTCTCATAACATTTAAGAAGTATTTGGGTGTGCACTTGTGATGCAAAGGCATACAAATGGGGCCAGATGCTGGAAAATAAGATTAGGTGGTTGTTATTGACTGGCGCACACTTGATGGGCTGAAGGGCCTTTTAATATGCTGTAGACCTCTATGACTCTATGACAATGACTCTGAAGAGAATGAACCATCCAGTTCACGCCAACGGGTGCCTTCCCTTGCTTTGCAGTATAATTGGCTGTGACACATGTTGCCTTCAGGTCAAAACAAGACCAGGTGTGAACATTTGTAAACAGATTTATCTTTCACTGTATTAATATGCAGTTTGCATCTGATTAATATTGAAAGATCATGCAAGTCTGTACCATGTTCTTAGTGACAATGTTATGTATTATGAAGCGATCGTAAACCAGTCAAAGATACCCAACTTTGCCAACTTATGAGAATGATCAGAATGGTTCCTTGGATACTAGAACTATCTTCCAATACCTCTTTGCTTTGGGTCGCAAAGTTTAGTTAGATGGAAGAGAAAGGGAGTCTCCTTCATCACTGTGTCGTGCTGCATTTTTTGCAGTGACTTGTAACACATTTAATAAATGCCACTACAGGAAAGGCAATTGGATAAATCCATAGCTCTCAGAACCTACATTCCTGTACGAAGGGAGATATTACAGTTTACTTAATTAGCAGACTATCAACAGCCTACCCATTTTGCAAATTACTTCTTATTTTATTTCTTTCTTGCTTCAGACAGAAACCACATTTAGTTGTTGATGTCGCATTCATAGCTGTCATTATTTGGCAGGAATGTATGGGAACCACTTATCATTTTTTATCTGGTAAGATGCTTTCTGTGTGACTAATCACGGATATAGAAAGGTAACTGCATTTAAAACCAAGACCAAGATATTCCTTTCTTATTACTCTGTTGCAGCTATTGGCTCACTTTACCAGTTTATCCGGTTTTGTACTCTGAGGGGGCTCACTTACTTTGGAGAAGATTTGAAAATCATTGCACCTCTTTTAATATGTGCAAACATAGATTGAAAACAATTCCATTTAGCAAATTGATAAACAACAAAACTTGATTTGCAGACATGATTCTAAATGGTGAGAACTTAAAATTTAGCACAACTGAGGAGATACTGCTGAAAAGTATCATTTTAATTTCATAATGTAGTTAAGAACATTCCAAACAGGAGTCACATTGGAAGCTAAATGTTAGGTGAATATTTTTGTGGCCCCTTTAGGGGTTTAGAATGCTCGGCAAGGGAACTTAATTAGGCATGAGACAAAATCTCTGCTACCTGATGATGGGTTAAACTTTTGGTATTAAATTCTCAGAAAACTGCAATCAGTCCGTTTTCTTAATCTTCAGAAATTTTGTCAATTAAAAATGAGAAAAGTGTTCACTAACCCAACTATATATACAAGATGAATATCTAATGTGGTGGACAGCTTCCTTTTAGTGTGGGTGATTAAACTATTATTCCATTAATTTAGAAACGAGTCATTTCCTTCAAAAAGATTTTCAATGAAAGTTCTTGATGTGCAACTGATCATGGGAAGGCATATCAATGCATTGTTGTGAGAAGCAGATGAGGTGAGAAAAGAAGTGGATGTGGTGAGTACCCCATTGCAAACAGCCAGATCACTGAAAGGAGTGGCTTAGGTGCTGACCCCATAATAGACTGTCTGTCAGCATTACTGAGAGGAGCAGGCAAGTAAGGAGCCCATGACAAGGAGTAAGATAAGATTCCTGGTTCATATATAATCTTCCATAAAGTAGAGAAAGAAAATGGAAAAGGAATAACTTAAGGATTAATCATAAGAAAGCAGCACAGCCCAGGGGAATGTTGTTCTTGTGCAATGTTAGAAGTCATGGGCATGTCCAGTGTTTCCGGGTGACCACGTGTGTAGGAAATGTGTCCAGCTGCAGCTAGTTTCAGTTTCATATCTAGTTTCAGATCTGGTACAGTGGCTGGAATCACTGAAAAGTATCCATGAAGCTAAGCTCCTTGTGGATAACATGTACATCGAGATGGTCACACCACAGGTTTTGGCAAAAAGACATCACTAGAGTAAATGCACCAGGCAGATAGTACAGAACATCCCTGTGACACTGTCTTGCTAACAGATTTCCCATTTTTGAATATTGCTGGGTGAGGCGGTTTCTCAGGGGAATGTAGTAAGAGCCAAACTGTGGCACTAGATGTGATGTGAAGGCAAAGAGTACAAGAGTAACCTGATAGAGGACCCTATTAAAGGTAACAGATATCAATTCCTGTGTGTTGAAAGCTGAGGTGTGACCTTATAGAGCTTTATAAAACCATGAGGGACATGAATAGGATGAATAGCCAAGGTCTTTTTCCAAAGGTTGGGAGTCCAAAACTGGAGGGCATAGATTTAAGATGAGAGGGGAAAGATTTAAAAGGGACCTGAGGGGCAAAGTTTTCACTCAGAAGGTGGTACATGTATGGAATGAGCTGCCAGAAGAAGTGGTGGAGGCTGGTACAGCTACAATGATTAAAAGGCATCTGCATGAGTATGTGAATAGGAAAAGTTTAGAGAAATAGGGGCCAAATGCTGCCAAATGGGACGAGGTCATTTTATTATATCTGATCAACTGGACCGAAGGTCTGTTTACATGTTACATATCTCTATGACTCTGACTCTATGCAGACCTGATGCCAGGATGGTATGATATCTGTCTGGTGGCAGAAATAGGGAGAACAGCTAGAGTCATGACCTGTGTTGGCAACAACTACATAGGTTAAAAAAGGGATGGGGTCCTGCAAGCAAAAAAGAAGGACTAAGGAAAGAAATTTAAAAGCAGGACTTCCAAGGTAGTAATTTATTGGAGTTTTCTTTGAATACGTAGCTAGAACAACAGATGATAAATAAACAGTGGATGTGTTGTATTTGGATTTTGGAAAAGCTTCTTTTGAGAGGAGCATTCAGAATGAGGTTAAAGGCAATTTTCCAGATGCATTGATTCTTGCAAATTAAACTTGGGCATCTCAAAATGTGCAAGTTGTCAGCAATGATGCAACAATAGGTCAATGTGGGCTGAATGGGAATCACTATGCACCCGGCTTCCAAGGGACCAGTGTGCGCATTATGCCCTTATCTATTATCTAACTATGATGATGGTCTACACTGAACACAGTGAGGTGTTGAGATTTCAGGTGGTTTTAGGTTGGTAAGGTGTTGGTGCATTGCAGGCACTCCTTTCACATGACATTGGCAGTCACACAACCAGAACAGCACCTTCACCAACTTGCTGAGACTGAATTTGGATGGAGGATGGAGAAATATTCCTCATTCTCTGATTGCAGCAAGTCTGGCTGTGTGAATAAGTGTTCTCAGGTCTCATCTGTAGGGTATGACACCATTAAGTGTTCTGAGAGATTCATAGGCCCTGCCACTGGAAACATATTGGTCACTGTTGCTGCATACCTCAGAAGGCATAAACAAATGCAGAAAGAGCAGGACAAATGCCAAGCCCAGGAGCAGCACCAGGCTGGGGTGGAGGACAAGGAGCCCCCAGCTCAGTTAGGACAGTGAGCCTGTGGAACATTTTGGCACAGAAGGCTATGAAGATAAAATCACTTCAAATATTTAATAAAGAAATAGATAGATTTCTAGAAGCTAAAGGTATCAAGGGGTGTGGGGGAGTGTAAAGTGTGTGTTTTTAATTTTATACTTTTTAAAGATGGTGAACTGAAATGAGCAAGAACTGATTGGAAACCGAGCTGTTTATAAAGATAGTTTTGAAAGTGAGACATTTGAGACCTATTGTGAACTTTGTTGGTGTAGTTGTAAATTTCAGTAATGTGCAGGCAAACAGAAGCCAAAGGTTATTTGCAAGTGGAATTATCTGGGCCCTAATTCACAAAACAATGATCAGTAACAAAGGTCCCCTACCTGCCAACAACAAGGTGCTATGACTCTATGGACGCTATGATTGGTTGCCAGTTAGCTGATTGTCAGAGTGTGCAAGTTGTCAGACTTGAAAAGAAACAAGGACTGCAGTAGTCAAGAAAACTCTCACTTTCAATTCTCTAAGCCACATTTAAACCAGAAGGAAACCAAGTTATCTTTCTTTAAGCAGATGCTGCAATTTGTGATTCTCAATGGATAAGTTAGAGACCTTTCATAAGTGAAACAGCCACTCTGTGCCTCTTGAAAACCAGTGGAAGCATTTAGAAGGAAAGTCAAGGATCAGCAAGAATTAAGCTGACATATTGTAAGCAAGATTATCAACTTTGTCTGCTCAATTTTCCCTCCACCCAAATGGTTTCCCACCATTTATGTTTGTCTGTATGTGCGTGTGTGATAGGGAGTTTATAAGGTGTTTAGAGTTATAATTTGTCAAGTTTACTTAATTTAGTTTAATTATTTATCTGTAGCTAGATTTTAATGACCTTTAATAAATAATGATTTTTTGTTAAGTACAGAAACCTAGTCCATGCTTTCTATCAACCTAGATTTGAAAATCAGATAGTTTGGGAATTTTGCATATTTCTTTTACAAAAAAAACCTAACTTTTTCATAATTTGAGGAATAGCAGGACTGGATTTTCAATGCACTCTCTGCTCCCCTAGCCAGTACAGGTACAACACTAGCATCTACCAGATCTGTTCTGCAAATCCAATCCAGACAATTACTGCTTCATCAGTCTACTCTCGATCATCAGTAAAGCAATGGAAGATGTCATCAACAGTGCTAACCAGTGGTACCTCCTCAACAAGGATCTGCTTCGTGAAGCCCAATTTTGGTCTGCTTTCATGGACTGCAGCAGTTCAAGAAGGCAGCTCACCACAACCATCTCAAAGGTAGCTAGGAACGGACATCAAATTCTGGGCCAACCATTGATGCACAAATCCCGTGAGTGAATAAAAACTGTTGTGTTTTAGAGGGGGAGTAAGCCCTTGAGGTAGAGACCATGACAGTGCTAAATGGGCCAAATGGCATGTTTCTGTTCTAGTTTTTGATATTTCTAACCATGCAGTTTACAGTCCAGCTTTCCAGAGATTAGGATTCCCCCAGCTGACATCTGACAGCCTTATTATGCTTCACAATGCTCTAACTTTTTAAAAAAATTCTTTGGAGGATGTGTGCTCTACTTCTGCTGCCCCTTGTTTGGTCCAATGTTCCTAAGGCTGCAGAGAAAGACATAAATATTTGTTACAGTCACAATATGCCTTCCATTACAAGGTTTCATTCAGACCTGCTCATCGCTGGGCAGTTGGTATGAGCTGCTTGGAGGTTGTCTCACTGGATGGCTGGCTATATCCAATCTCTCCTTCAGCACAGTCACATACCCCCTTGCTCCAAGTGGATGAGTAGATTTTTATCAGGCAAACCTGCCTCTGTACGCAGACATTTACACCTCATTGTGAATGTTCTTCGGCATTAACAGACATTAGAATGGCTACATGAATACCTCAACTGTACTGGTAACTAGAGAGAGAGAACTGTGCTTGGCTGTGTGCATTATTAATGAGTAGAATGTGGCATGAGGCAAGTTAAAAGTTAAGTGAAAGGTTATTCAGTGTGGTCAAAGAGTTGAGAGTTGATTAGGATCAATAAAGCTGTATGGGACATGCCCTAAATGTTCATGTGAGGTTGTCATCCTGATGCGAGAGTGTGGTACTGGAAAAGCACAGCATGTCAGGCTGCATCTGAGGAGCAGGAGAATTGATGTTTCAGGCAAAAGAATTCCTGATGAAGTGTTTATGCCTGAAAAGTCAATTCTCCTGCTCCTTGGATGCTACCTGACATGCTCTGCTTTTCCAGCACCACACTCTTGACTCTGATCTCCAGCATTTGCAGTCCTCACTTTCTCCAGATCATTCTGAAGCCACATTTCATGTTGGTGTCATGCAAGCTTTTGGTGAGAAATGATACAGTGTCTATAACCTCCAGATGAAAGGTCGGTGATCTGTGAGCTGCTGTGTATTGGGTCACTCCTTTTATGTTTTAAATGTGAACTCTGGCAGATGGGAGAGAGGCAGTATCCCTGAGCTACAAGTGGTACAATACAGTAGAATGAAGTGATAGAAATTGTTTGCAGGCTCATATCTGCGGCTTATTTTAAGTACAATTTGACTCAAGTTACTGTGAATTGACAGTTTCATTCAGAAGGACGAAGGGGCTATCTTGGTTGAAGAGGAATTGTTATAGGTGGGGTGGCACGGTGGCTCAGTGATTAGCACTGATGTCTCACAGCACCAAGGACCTGGGTTTTATTCCAACCTTGGTTGACTGTCTGTGTGGAGTTTGCACAATCTCTCCAGGTCTGCATTGGTTTCAGTCCAAAGATGTGCAGGTACTGGCAATGCTAAATTGCCCATAGTGTTCAGGAATGTGCAGACTAGGTCGGTTAGCCATGAGAAATATAAAGTTACAGGGATAGGGTTGGGGGTGGGGTGGGCGGTGGCGGGGTTGGGAATGGGTGCATGTCGGTGCTCTTTGAAGGGTTGGTGTTGACTCCATTGGTGTTCTAACCCCACACTGTGGGAAACAGTAATCTGGCAGCTAATTTCTCTGAATTGCCAATCAATAGGCAAATGGCGCACTTAGCACAAAGAAACCCTTTAGATCAGGAAAAAAAGAGCAACTCACTGCTTCAAGTAGTGGAGAAAGAGGACATTTCTACCTTGACTTGCCTTCTCAGCAACATTTTTTAAAACATTAAATTAAGATTGGTAGCATCAGCCAACTACTAGAAGTGGAGTCTCTAATTGTTTAATACACTGATGTCCATATGTATTGAATTAGGCATCAAAATACTCTGATTTACAAAAGTTTTATTGTAAATCTGTTGTATAATATGGACATCAGTTTCCATCTTTCCCATTTGGACCCTTTCCTTGTCCAGTGGTCTCCCATGGCAAGGTGGCTAATATTCCTTGCAGGCTTTCTGGACCACCCACTTGCTCAGCTAGAGCCCTATGTCATAGTTAGAAAAGCAAGTTTCTTTTAGGCTCAAATGGATCAGCTCCAGACTTGATTCAGAGCAGGTCATGCTCATATCAGAACAGGCTAGACAATAACTCAACTCCTGTTTGAGTCGCAGAGTCATGGAGTCACATAGCATGGAAACAGACACTTTGGTCCAACCAGTCCATGCTGAACATAATTCAAACTAAACAAGTTCCACCTGCCTGCACCAGGCCCATATCCCTCCAAACCTTTCCTATTTATGTATCCTTCCAAATGTCTTTTAAAAGTTGTAATTGTATCCACATTGTACCTAGGAGATTCATTCCACACACAAACTACTCTCTGTGCGAAGAAATTTCCTCTTATGACTTTTTAAAATCTCTCTCCTCTCTCCTGTCACCTTCAAAATGTGCCCCATCTTAGGGAATGGACAACTACCATCAACTCTATCTATACCTGTCATTATTTTATAAACTTCTATCAGGTCACCTCTCAATCTCCTATGCTTCAATGAAAAAGGTCCCAAACTATCCAGCCTTTCTTTATAATTCACACCTTCCATACCCGGCAACATCCTGGTAAATCTTTTCTGAACTCTCTCCAACTTGATTAAATCCTTCCTGTAACTGGACAACCAGAACTGCACACAGTACTCCAGAAGAGGCCTCACCAGTGTCCTGTACAACCTCAGTTGAAACTTTATTGCTGGAACAGCACAGCAGGTCAGGCAGCATCCAGGGAACAGGAGATTCGACGTTTCGGGCACAGTCCCTTCTTCAGGAATTCCTGAAGAAGGGCCTGTGCCCGAAACATCGAATCTCCTGTTCCCTGGATGCTGCCTGACCTGCTGTGCTGTTCCAGCAATAAAGTTTCAACTTTGATCTCCAGCATCTGCAGACCTCACTTTCTCCTGTACAACCTCAACATGGCGTCCCAACCCCTATTCTCAAAGGACTGAGCAATGAAGGCAAGTATGCCAAATGCCGTTTTAACCTACACCCCTAGGTCCTCTGTTCTGCAATACTACCCAAGGCCCTAATATTAACTGTATAAGCCCTATCCTTGTTTGCTGTACCAAAATGCAATACCTCGCACTTATCCATATTGAACTTCATCCGCCATTTTTGAGTCCACTGAATCATTTGACCAAGACCTTTTTGTAATCTTAGAAAACCTTCTTCCCTGTCTACTCTGCCACCAATTTTGGTGTCATCCGCAAACTTACTAACCACGCCTTCTATATTCTCATCCAAATTATTTATATAGATGACAAACAAAAAAGGACCGAGAACTGATCCCTTTTATTTTGAAAGAGTGACCACCAAAGCACCTGTTTGACTAATCAAACAAAGAACAAATTATAAGCACTACCCGCAAGGGGCAATTTAACAATAACCAAATACTTCAGCTCTTAGATAATTTCTATTAACCTGCTCTGAGATATTATTGCACACCTTTGGATCATAGAATCCCTACAATATGTAACAGGCCCTTTGGCCCAACACGTCCACACCAACCCTCCAAATAGTAACTCACCCAGACCCATTTCCCTACCCTATATTTACCCCTGACTAATGTACCTAATGTACGCATCCCTGAACACTATGGGCAATTTAGCTTGGCTAATTCACCCAAATTGCCCATCTTTGGATTGTGGGAGGAGACCCACACAGACACAGGGAGAATGTGCAAACTCCAGACAGACAGTCACCTGACGGAATCAAACCTGGGTTCTTGGCGGTGCAAGGCAGCAGTGCTAATCACTGAGCCACTGTGCTACTGGGACTTGAACCAAGGCTGACCTAGTGCCTCTTGGATATTTTAAATCAACCTGTACAGCAGTGTTATGACACTCCTCAGCAGCTGGTGGGATTTGAACCCAGGCCTTAAAATCCAATGAACATGACCTACTCTGAATCAACTCTGGAGCTGATCTATTTAGGCCTAAAAGGGAACTTGCACTTTTAACTATGACATAGGGAACCTCCGGCTGGGCAAGTGTGTGGGCCTCAAAGCCTGGCTGAAGTATTAACCACCTCCCCAGTCTGCTGCTGGGAGGCGAATTCCAGGAAGCTGGCCTCAGTGGTACAGGGAACCTTCAGGCTGACTAGAAACTTTCTGTTGGCCTCTTTTAATTGTCCTTAATTGGATACCTACTGCCTTTGGGACTCTGTTGTGGATTCCTGCCCTCAGAAAATTGTCTGGGGTGAAATGGTGCCAAGAAACCAGTATTTGTGCTTTGACATTGACTGTGGTTGGTTGACATTGACGTTATATGAATAGACCTCAAATCAGTGTTTCGATTGTTAGCTAAGAGAAGTGCTGGCCTTCATCTAACCTTCAATGACACAAAAGATTTTGAAATAAAGAAAACTAAATTCCTAAACTAAATGGATTTCATGTGAATAGAGCTCTTTTTTTGTGGCAATCTGCTTGTGCATTCATGTTAAGTACACAAGAGTTGACAGGCGTAAATAAATGCAGGAGAAAAGGAAATCACAAATTGAATTGATGATATAATACCTGACATACACAGATTATTGTCTGTACATAATTTATATCCTGCACACAATCAAGCACTTTTTACTTCTTTCAGCCCAGCCCCTGTACAGAATGACAGCAACACAATACTTTGCTATGTAGTTAGTACTCATACTCATTTTAAACTGCAGTATTTTAAAGTTGGTCTATAATTGCACCTTCAACTTGCATACATTCTGAAATATATAAATTGCATTGGAAACTGAGAAGCCACAAACATCTAGTCAAGAGATAATTTGGCTATGAACTCGAAACCTGGATTTATCACGAATGCAAACAGTAATGGTTTAAGGGATTTTATTAACTTGCCGATATTTGGCTCCCCTTTAGTTGGTTACTTTGGCAATGGCTTAAAGATTTTGTTAGTTTGTAATTAGATGCTATTTTAGCAATCCTGGGTTTTGAAAATTCTGAAGATGTCATCTGCATCTGTGATGAAACATAAATTTTGTTTGATCTTATTTTGATTTAAATTTTATTTTAATATTCTCAATGGCCACATAAAACTAATTTTGACATCTCATGAAAAGGATACAAGTGTTTTAAAAAAAGACTTATTCAATGAAATGTTAACTAATCAAATGAATGTAAGTGGTTGAAAGAATAAAGTATGAATAAAATGAAAGATAAATCACCTCAATATCAGAAACATGAAACATTTATTCAAAATAGGTGGTGTCTGTTCAGAAATATGAATCTGAGTCATGGCTATTTATTTATTTTAATCCATTCATTGGATGTAGGCATTGCTCGATAGATCAGCATTTATTAGCTGTCCCAAATTCCTGCCAAGAAGGTGGTAGTGGTAGACAAGCAGGTGGCTGGAAAAGCTCAGCAAGCCAGGTAGCACCAGGAGGTGGAGAAGTCAGCATTTCAGGGGTAACCCTTCTTCAGGACAGGCAGCCCGAAACAGTACCACTTCAAAGTCTCCTCAAAGGATGCCCACTTTGAAGAAGCTCTCTGCCCAGTCCTGAAGAAGGGTTACACCCAAAAAGTCGACTTCTCCATCTCCTGATGCTGCCTGGCTTGCTGTGTTTTTCCAACCTACTGCTTGTCTACATTGGATTCCAGCACCTGCAATTGTTTTGTCTCTAGAGAAGGTGGTAGAGAGCTGCCATCTTGAACTACTGCAGTCCTTGGGTAGAGAAACTCATTGTGCTGTTTCCGTGCAGAAATATTGACCCAATAATACTGAAGGGAGGTGATGTTGTTCCAAGTCAGGATGATGAGTAGCTTGGAGGGAAATTTGCAAGAGATGGTGTTCACATCTACTGCCCTTGGTCTTTGAAATGTTAGAGGTCACAGGTTTTCAAGGTATTGTCTAGGGATTCTGGGCGAGATACTGCAAAGCATCTTGTAAATGGCAAACACTGCTGCCAGTCTGTGTCAGTGGGGGAGGAGTGAATATTCAAGGTCATGGATGGGATACCAATCAAGCAGGCTGCTTTGTCCTGGATAGTGTCAAGCTACTTGAGTGTAGTTAGAGCTGTTCTTATTGGGCAAGTGTATGGTTTTCCATCACACTTCTGGCTTGTACCTTGTTGTTTGTTTGTGGATAGACATGGGAAGACAGAAGATGAAATACTTGCTGCATAATTCTATCTCCTATCTTCTCTAATAGCCATGATATTTAAAAGGCTGATCTGAATCAGATTTTGTTCAGTGGTAACAGTCAGGGTGTTAATAGTAAGGGATTCAGTGCTGGCAATGCCATTGAATGTCTAGGGACAATAGTCACATTCTCTCTTGCTGAGGATGATCATTGCCTGGACCCTGTCTGGCACAAATAGAGTCATAGAGTCTTAGAGTCATACAACTCAGAAACAAATCCTTCAGTCCAACCAGTCCATGCCAAACATAATCCCAAACTAAACATATCCCTTCTACCTACATGTTTGGCCCATACTCCTCCAAACATTTCTTTATCATGAACTTATCCAAATGTCTTTTCAATGTTGTAACTGTATCCACATCCACTACATCCTCTGGAAGTTCATTCCACACATAAACAACTCACTGAGTAAAAAAGATGATCCTCATGTCTTCTTAAGATCTTTCTCCTCTCACCTTAAAAATATAGACCCTAGTTTTGAAATTCCCCACCCTAGGAAAATTACACCTGCCATTCACTTTATCTGTACACATTATAATTTTATAAACTTCTTTAAAGTCACCCCCTCAACCTCCTGCCCTCAAGTGAGAAATGTTAATCATTTTTTGTCAGTTCAAACTAACTAATTAAAGAATGACGGAATTTGAATAATATTAGAAACAGATTGTGTTAGCGATGTATGGTTGATTTGTAAGGCCAGATTTGAAATTTTGAGATAAGTTCACAAAACTGCACATGACAGAATTGCATATCAGGAATTCAGAAGAAAGTGGGCAATTCAATGATCTCTTGCTGTAAGAGTTGAATACAATGAGTAAACATTGAAATACATGAAAAACAGTTCCCTGGGATAGCTTCTAGGACTCAATATTGAGTTCCATAACTTCAGAGGATGACTCTGACTCTGTTTTTCTTATATTCCTACCCCTCTCCTGGCCATGTCTTGTTTGAGGAGAAAGTGAGGTCTGCAGATGCTGGAGATCTGAGCTGAAAATGTGTTGCTGGAACAGTGCAGCAGGTCAGGCAGCATCCAGGGAAGAGGAGAATCGACGTTTCAGGCATAAGCCCTTCTCAGTCTTGTTTGTGCCTTGTTGGCTTTGCTTTCAGCAGAGTGGACCCATTTTCTTGTTTTCACAGCACACATTTATATCTATTTTAAAAACCTAAATCTTCTTTACCATCATTCTCACTGCCTTTGTTTTTTGCCTTGAGCACACTTAGAATCTGCTCCACTTGGCTCTCCTACCCCTCTATCAACAACATTTAAAAAAACACCAATTTGTAGATGTTTCAGTTCTGAAGAAGAGTCATATTCGACTTGAGTTTCTCCAGTACTTTCTGTTTTTAGTTCTTTGGAATCAACCAGTCTGAATTTTTCATTAATTTCTCACCCATTTTCAGGAAGCTTCTGAGAGAACTGGGCAAACCCAGGAAATACAACAGGGAGACATCTTGCCAGATTCTGCTGCCATTTCTGGCATTTCCTGGAAAGGAAGTTGTCTGCAGAGTGCTCATGTGTGTGGGTTTTATGTGTTTGTGTATATTTTAAATCAATATGTTAATAAGAGAAGGACATCATTTAGCATTAGTGGTACTGGAGGGGTCAGGGTACCAATGGGTTTCTGGTGGCCACCAACATTGCCAAAGCACTGAAGGGAGTTTCTAAAAATAAAATAGCCAACTGTCTTGTATAGCAAACAATCTCTCTCACTCTCTCCACCATTACCACTACCTCCATCCCCACTATTACCCTAGAACTGGATGATACCTGGCAGAGATAGAAGTAGATCAGAAATTTATTCTTGACAACAGCACCATTTTCAAGTATATGTGGATGGGTCTTTTTTTTATATATGATTGAATTTATGTGGAAATGAACAGTAAAATTGATAATTAAACAGTTTCAATAAAAACCTGTAGGTTGACAGACTTAAATGATTCTCCTTAAAAGATAAAAGACATACATATTTATTGTACCAAACCGCAGTGTAAACTGGAACAGAGAGAAGGCCCCATATATACTTGGCCCCTCTATGCTCAAATAGTTCAACTTAATGGTCACCATTTATGATTCATATGTGTATGTCTTAGTGGGCCAATGAGGGAATGGTCAACTGAGCCTCATCCTGTCCTTGCTTTTGGCCCACACATGTGCTGTTCTAACCAGTTACGTGATACAGAACTAGATTGAGAATCCTGGCCAAGGTTCCATTCCCAATTTTTGGCTATCAAGGAAAAAAGTTCAAATCTAATACCACCTCAGCTGAGCTGAACTAAGTCTGAAAGCTATTTACTAAGTCTGTATTCTGGGTCAGCTTT
This sequence comes from Chiloscyllium plagiosum, assembly GCF_004010195.1. Lineage (NCBI taxonomy): Eukaryota > Metazoa > Chordata > Chondrichthyes > Orectolobiformes > Hemiscylliidae > Chiloscyllium > Chiloscyllium plagiosum. Next base: position 34,748,131 of record NC_057720.1, on the reverse strand, counting down.
ATCATACGACTTTCTCAATTTTCAACTGTAGTCTCAATTTTTCAAATTATTCCTCAGTTCAGGTATTCTACCTGATTTTTATCTCTGCAATAGCTTTTGTGAGATATTCCGAAGCCATTTGAAAACCTACTAAAAGCACAAATATTATGTAATATTTTGTAAAATTGGAAATATGCAGCAAGGTGTCAGAATTTGGTGGAAGAAGTCAAGTTAGTGTTTTGATGCATCATTTCTAGACATTGCACTGAAGCACTTTGGAATTACGTAAAAGATGTAACATACTGTAATGCAGTATCATTATGCTTATGGAAAACTAAGTCATATGAGCTGAATGGGCTCACTTAATCTGTACTTAACTTTGCACCATCCCAGAAGGTTCTGTGAAAGACCCAAGGTGCACTGGTAATCTTTCTTTGCATCTTAGCTGTTGAATGACAATTACAGATTTCCTTTTAGCTTTTAGTGAAGAAATTGTCCTGGTTGTGTTTTTAAAGCTTTCAACATCTTACAGTTACATCAACCAAGAGATTTCACAGCACTAAATCTTTAGAAATAATCTGCCACACAGTAATCCAGCTAAATAATGATTAAATGAATGTCAGGGGCAGACATGGCAATCCCTACAGATACAGTAAAAGAACATATGGATCAGGTTTTACTATTGTTTCTTGTCCTTGCAGTTAAACAGACCTAAGCTCACTTGTTTTGGGTGGGAGCTACAGGTGGGATATAAAAGAAATAATGTAATCTCGTCATCATTCTTTTAAGCACAGAGTTACTTATGAAGCCTAAAGCATAGCAACAAGGAACATAGCAACAAAATTGTTATATTATCATATTAAGTGAGGATTATGTCAACAATCCATAACAGTATCTCATTACATTGGGATTTAACTACCTCTTTGCTGCATTCTCTGAAAATCTCAAACTGACTTTGGTTTGCTTAGTTTTCTGGTGATTTCATATTATTTAGAAAATTTGCGTGAATTGGTTCCACCACATGTTAAGAGCATGTAGTTGTTATCGTTCTGACACACTGAAGAGCATACCAACCAAATCCACCCTTTCCCCCCCACTGCACTGGCCCCCATCCTTGTAACCCTGCACTTCCCATCTATGATATATTAGATGATTATTGGTAAATCAGGAGTGCGATCATGGAAGGATTCAGAAGCAGGATGAGAATTTGACAATCAATGCCTTGCTTAAATGGGAGCTAGTGGAACAAGCACAGCGATCTTAGATAAATGAGACTTGGCACAAGACAGACAATGATCAACAGAGCTTATAGAGTCAGACAGTTACACTGCACAAAAAAAACCCTTTAGTCCAACTCATCCATGCCAACCAGATATCCTAAATTAATCTAGTCCCATTTGCCAACATTTGGCCAATATCCCTCTGAACTCTTCCTATTCATATACCCATCCAAATGTCTTTCAAATGTTGCAATTGTACCCACCTCCATCACTTCCTCTGGCAGCTATTCAGTGCAGGCACCACCATCTGCGTGAAAAAGTTGTCCCTTAGGATCCTTTTAAATCTTTCCCCTCTCACCTTGAATCTATGCCCTCTAGTTTTGGACTCACCTACCCTGGGGAAAACATCTTGCCTATTTAGGCAAAAATGTGGACTGCAGATGCTGGAAACCAGAGTTTAGATCAGAGTGGTGCTGGAAAAGCACAGCAGGTCAGACAGCATCCGAGGAGCCGGAAAATGGACATTTCCGGCAAAAGCCCTTCATCAGGAATAGAGGCAGGAAGCCTTCAGGGTGGACAGATAAATGGGTGGGGTGGGGCTGGGGAGAAGGTAGCAAAGAGCACAATAGATGAATGAGGGTGGGGATGGAGGTGGTAGGTCAGAGAGGAGGGTGGGGGAAAGTAGCACATTGTCTATTTACCCTATCCATGCCCGTCATGACTTTATACGGAAATGAGGAGACATTTCTTTACCCAGAGTGTGGTGGGCCTGTGGAATTCATTGCCGCGGAGCGCAGTGGAGGTCAGGACATTGGGTGTCTTCAAGGCAGAGATTGATAAATTCTTGATCTCGCAAGGAATTAAGAGAAATGGGGAGAGTGTGGATAAGTGGAATTGAAACACCCATCAGCCTTGATTAAATGGTGGAGTGGATTCGATGGGCTGGATGGCCTTGCTTCCGCTCCTATGTCTTATGGTCTTATGGTCTTATAAATCTCTATAAGGTCACCACTCAGCCTCCAATGCTTCAGGGAAAATAGCCCCAATCTATTCAGCTTCTCCCTATAGCTCAAACTCTCCAATCCTGGCAACAACCTCATAAATCTTTTCTGAACTCTTTCAAATTACTCAACATCCTTCCCGTGGCAGGGAGACAATAATTGCATGCAATATTCCAAAAATGGCCAAACCAATGTCCTGTACAGTTGCAACATGACCTTCTGACTCCACTGCCCAATGCACTGAGCAATAAAGGCAAGCATTCAAAACACCTTCTTCACTATCCTATCTACCTGTGACTCTACTTTCAAGGAACTATGAACCTGCACTTCAAGGTCTCTTTGTTCAGCAAGATTCCGCAGGACATTACCATTAAGTTTAGAAGTCCTGCCTTGATTTGCCTTTCCCAAATTTACACCTCACATTTATCTAAATTAAACTTCATCTGCCACTCTTAAACCCATTGGCCCATGGTCATGATCCCATTGTACTCTGAGGTAACCTTCTTCTCTGTCGACTACACCTCCGATTTTGGAGTCATCTGCAAACTTACTAACCATATCCCCTATGTTCGCATCCAAATCATTTATAGAAATGACAAAACATAGTGGACTCAACACTGATCCTTGTGGCACACCACTGGTCACAGGCCTGCAGTCTGAAAAGAAACCCTCCACCAACACCATCTTCTACCTTCAAGCCAGCTCCATATCCAAACAGTTATCCCTGTATTCAATGTGATCTAACCTTGCTAAGTTAAAAATCACACAACAGCAGGTTATAATCCAACTAGATAATTTGGAAGCACTAGCTTTTGGAGTGCTGTTCCTTCAATCACAACCACCTGATGAAGCAGCAGTGCTCCAAAAGCTAGTGCTTCCAAATAAACCTATTGGACTATAACCTGGTGTAGTGTAATTTTTAACTTTGTCCACCCCAGTCCAACACTGGCATGTCCAAATCATAACATTGCTCACCAGTCTATCATGAGGAACTTTGTTGAAAGCCTTACTGGAGTCCATATAGATCACATCAACCACGCTGCCCTCATCAATCCTCTTTGTTACTTCTTCTAAAAAACTCAATCAAGTTGGGAGACATGATTTCCCACACACAAAGCCATTTTGACTATCCCTAGTCTTATATTTATGAAGGTTAAAATTTGAGAGACCAGCCAGGAGTTTGCTGGAATAGTCAGGTCTGAAGACAAGAAAGATATATGTTTAAAGAATCAGGAATTAGATTCTTATATAATGTGAAGATCAGTAAGAATGAAGATACAAAGAACATACAGAATTAAAATATGAATAAGCAAGAAAATCCTACTCTTCTGATTCACTGGATAATTCTGGTTTGCACTATCTGATCACAATGAGTGCTCTGTCAAATTTTGAGCTGAACTGAATTAACTTTGAATTATAAAAAGTTGGCAAGTTGCAAGATTAAGCTGCTTAATTATGAGGTTTGGAATAGAGAAGGAAAAGCACTGGTTCAGGCAAAGTTTCATCCTGATGACATAATGTAAACAATTTAATTCCATTCACGTACTTGATGCTTCACCTTCCCCTCTGAAGAGGTAGCTATAAGTATTAACAACTGTGGACAGAGTCAGAGTCAAAGAGAGGCCTGAGCAACAAGGGCTATGATGGGAATTTTGACAGAATCAGGTGAGAAGTCTGGTGAGATCTGTCTCACCGTCAGTAACAAACCTTTCCATTTTTAATGCTTCTCACAAGCAGCGTCTCAGGTTTCTCGCTAGTCAATGGCAAGTAGGCAAAATAAGAGGGATTGTTGCCTGCTAAGCACTTTGTTGATGGCCCAGCTCACCTCATTAATATTCAGCTTTCTAATTTATCAAGCTCACCAAATAAGCTAGATACTGAGAAAACGCAACATAGAAACTTGGGTAAGTACCTGGTGAATTCAGCTCACAGCTTGCAATGAATGATTCCCAATCATGGACTCAGACTCAGCTCATGGACTGGACTAGGCGACATCTCCAACCTCTTTACTGGCTGTTATTGTACTCATTCTCTCTGAGCCTACCTGGATAATTACAGCATCTCTGCCTTCCATAGGAAGCTTGCCATGGATGGCAGCAGACCTCAGTCAAGTCATGGATGGGAGTTTTTGGTCAGGAGATCCCCATTAATGTGAACCATTACAAGGCAGTCTTCTATCTCAGTCCAGAGGCTTTGAAATGATCACTCAGACACTCAGGATGGACAGAGTCGGGATGCTGTCTACATAAGGGCTGAGGAGCTGAATGTTGGCAGCCTACCACCTATCCTGGATCTTTCCAGTCTATTGTGAGGTTGTTTTCCTCATAGAATGTGAGCAAGGCAGATACTAACAGAGATGAAAGTAGATGGTACAGCTTTTTTCTTGCTGCACACAAGAAGGTGAACCAAGTGAATGAGTAGGCAGCACAGAGGACATGCAGGATTAGTGGTAACAGGGGTTGGTGGGTGACAGCAAGTGAGGAAAGATGTTGCAGGCAATACTGAAAGTGGTAGGACATGAATCTTGGTATGAAGTGGATGCAGCAACAATGATAGAGTTTGAGGTATCAAACAGAAGGTCATGGCACTTACACTGGCAGATTGGAGAAGACCATTGTCCTTCCTACACCATTCCTTCAGACAGGGTGGCAACCTTGGATCAAATTGGCATGGTCTGGTGTCATGGCCTCTACTGTTGGTATTGGTAGAAGAGGAGGATTCCCCCTCTGCACCACCCCATGCAGCAAGACCTCTCGATCCCTGCTTGTAGAGTGGGACGCCAATTTCCCTTTGTCTGCCATGGCCAGAGCAAATGTCAAGAACCATGCAGGGCAGCTCCAGACTTTTTGCAGTACATTACAAGCTTTGGAAGATGGTGATTTCCGAGATGTCACACATTGATTGGCAAGCTATTCTAGGAATGACCCAGGTTCAATTTCAGCCTTGGGTAACTGTCTGTGGGTGTTTGCAAGTTCTCCCTGTGGCTGTGAGGGCTTCTGCTGGGTGCTCTGGTTTCCTCCCACAGTCCAGACTTGTGCTGGCTAGGTTAATCAGCCATGGGCAATGCAGGGTTAGGGGGTTAGGATGGTTCTGGGTGGGATGCTCTTCAGAGGGTCAGTGTGGAATCGATGGGCCAAATGGTCTGCTTCCACACTGTAGGGATTCCATGAATTGTACACGGTAAGATGGGGCCAGAATCAGACATGAGGGATGGGGTAGGCAGTTAATATGGTGCGTTTGGTATAATAGGACTGGAAAACTGGCTAGAATCGCAGCAGACATCCTTCCAAAAATCCCAACATCACTTGAAATTCACTAAAAAGAGTTATGATTCAACCTATTACATACAACTTCCAGGCAACCCTCATTTGCAACTCTGATCAGTGGAAACACAAGAAAATGTTGTAAGAGAGGTTTTGAGAATAGTGATCTGGTTGGTTATGGTCAACATGGATTTGCAAATGGGAAATTATGTTTGAAAAATTTGTTGGAGCTTTTTTAAAGATATAATTTGCAAAGTTGATAAAGGAGCAATGATGGATGCACCAAAGCAGCCTGGTTGGAAAGTCAAAGCATATAGAATAGGACATAATGAACACGTATGGATTAATGATTTGCGAACAGACAGAAAACAGAGAGTAGGAATAAATGCCATGTTCTCATGTTGAAAAGCTATGGGGTGCCACAAGGATGACTACTTGCATCTCAACTATCCACAATATATAAACTGTGTTTTGAAGAAGGGGACCAAATGTAATATTTCTGATTTTTCTGATGAGACAAAGCTAAATGGAAATGCATGTTGTAAGGAAGGTTTAAAGTGTCTTTGGAAACATTTGGACAGGCCTAGTGAATGGGCAAGCTCATGACAAATGGCATTTAATGGAAAGATCTGAGGTCATCCACTTTGATAGGAGAAATAGATATGCAGAGTATTTTTTAAATGGTACGAATTAAAAAATGTAGATGTATAAAGGGACCTGATTAGATTACCTACAGTGTGGAAACAGGCCCTTTGGCCCAACCAGGCCACACTGACCATCCAAGGAGTAATCCACCCAGACCCATTTCCCTCTGACTAATGTACCTAACACTACGGGCAATTTAGCATGGCCAATTCACCTGACCTGCACATCTTTAGATGGTGGGAGGAAACCGGAGCACCCAGAGGAAACCCATGCAGACATGGGGAGAATGTGCAAACGCCACACAGACAGTCACCTGAAGCTGGAATTGAACTTGGACCCTGGTGCTGTGAGGCAGCAGGGCTAACCACTGAGCCACCATGCCAGCCATAGGGCCTAGGCGTTCTCGTCGTAAAGTCACTAAAGGCTTACTTACAAGTGTAGCAAGCTATTAGGCTGGCTAGGTAAATGCCACACTTTATTGCAAGTTGCTATGAATACAGGAATAATGAAGTCTCGCTTCAATTATATCGGAGCTTGTTTAGACTGCTCCTGGAGGATTGTGCACAGCATTGGTCTTCTTTCACAGGAAAGAGATGATCATCATAGAAGGAACGGAGCAAAGTTTCACCAGAATTGTTCCCAAGTAAGTTTCAAAGAAAGACAAATGAGTCCCTTGAAACTTACAAAATACTTAAAGGGGCAGAGAAGGCAAATGCAAGTAAGATGTTTCCTCTGGTTGAAGAGTCTAGAACTAGGGAGCACATTTTAAAATAAGGGTATCTCTGTTAAGTCCGAGCTGAGGAGAACATTTTCTTACTCAGAGGATTGTGAACCTTCAGAATTCTCTATCATGGAGGGCTGTGGATGGAGGTGATAGGTCAGAGAGGAGGATGGGTGGAGGTAGCAAAGAGTACAATAGGTGAATGGGGGTGGGGATGGTGGTGATAGGTCAGAGAGGAGGGTTACAGCCAGGATAGACCAGTTTCATTCAAAAATCTAAATTTAACTTTCCTTATGTTTCTTGCTTGTGTCTATAAGTATTCCCACCCTTTCTGACTAAAAACCGAGCAACCTTTTTAAAAGTCATTTCATCCCTTGTTCATGGGTACTTTACACATACCCACAAGTAGCTGATTCCCAACTTAGTGGCTATAGATGCATAATATTTGGTCAGTTTGTTCTGACAGCTAAGGATCCACTTCACCAAGGGATATCAGCACCTCCTCACCTAGGCTGTGCAGAAGGTATAAATGAAGACAAGGCAGCATTGACCATGATGTTATACCTTCTTATTTCTTCCAGTTAAATCAATACCAGCACCTTATCTTTAAAGAGTGCATTTAATGTAATTAAACTCCCAACCAGCATTTTTAAACAGTGACCCACATCAGGAGACACATGAGATAACCAAAAACTTTCCAAAAGAGGTAGACTTTAAGGATTATCTTGAAGAAGAAAATCGAGAAAAACTTTGTGTAATGGAGTGACTTTCAGAGCTGGTCCAGACACCTGAAAACAATGGTGAATTTCTGAATTTTCAAAAGGCCAATATTAGGGGGACATAGATATCTTGAAAGATTTTGGGACTGGAGGAAATTAAAATGAGGCACAAGTATAAGTGCTCTAAACAGTGTCCATGATCTTATGTTCACTTCATACCCCTACCTACCTCACCTACCAACCTTTCCTGAGAGGAATATTAAAATCTGCCCCTGATGCTGGAGCATGTCAATGCTAAAGTTCATCACTAGTAGATATAACTTACCATGTGACCCCTCCAGAACATTGTACAACTTAGCTCAAGCTGAACAGCTTGGGGAGACTCTATGTCACTGAAAGACTCTTCACTTTTCCTCATGCTGTCAGTCTAAGTTTTGTGAGTGCAGCAACAACATGCAGCCCATAAGTTCGATTGCAGTTTTAGTGTGAACTGTTGTACTTGTACGGAATATTTTCTGCTGAAAAGCTCTTTGTTTCAATTTGGCAATGTTGTGTGATGGTGAAGCACATGGAAATCCTGGATCCTTCCCAATCTAGGTGAGATCCTGGTTCACTTTGATCACTGTGGGCCTGCAACATTCTTTGATGTTATTCCACTTCTCAGGGGTTATGAAAATTAATTACTTAATACTCATACACCTGTGGGAGACAAACTGGAGGCTTATGGAAAGTGACAGCTTTCAAAAAAAAAAGAAGTTACCAATGTCTCAGTTTTCATTGCAGCACAAAGAGAAGTCACCCAGTGTCTGAACCATAGGATCATTACAACAAAGCATCATTAGATCATGTAAAGACACATGAAAGACGGGCAGTAAAGATATAAGGGCATCCGAACATTTCTATGAAAGATTGAATGCTTTGATTTATGAATCCAATTTGGCAGGTTTACATGGTACCAACCTTTTTTTAGAGTTCTCTGGGATATTCAATGATTGAGCCAGCAGCTTTTGGCCAGGTAATAGTTATTTGATTGGCCATTGATGGCAAGGTGTGGCTCTGGGTTCCACCTTTCCTGCTAAAATAGGACTGTCTCCTGCATTCGACTCAAACCCAGGCATCTGCCAACTCAAAAAGGTACCAAGCTAACATGGGAAAGAGACAGGTAATTCCATTTCATAAAGCCCCATAAACCCTGGTAATTATAGACCAGTAAGCCTTATTTCGGTCGTGGGTAAAGGGTTAGAAAAGGTTATAAGAGATAGGATTTATAATCATCTTGCTAAGCATAAGTTGATTAGGGATAGTCAACACGGTTTCGTGAAGGGTAGGTCATGCCTCACAAACCTTATTGAGTTCTTTGAGAAGGTGACCAAGCAGGTGGATGAGGGTAAAGTCATTGATGTGGTATATTTGGGTTTCAGTAAGGCATTTGATAAAGTTCCCCATGGTAGGCTACTGTACAAATTACACAGGCATGGAATGGAGAGTGATTTAGTGGTTTGGATCAGAAATTAGCTAGCTGAAAGAAGACAGAGGGTGGTGGTTGATCGGAAATGTTCATCCTGGAATTCAGTTGCTAGTAGTGTACTGCAAGGATATGTTTAGGATCCACTGCTGTTTGCCATTTTTACAAACAACCTGGATGAGGGCATAGAAGGATGAGTTAGTAAATTTGTGGATGACACTAAGGTCTGTACAGTTGTAGATAGTACAGAAGGATGTTATAGGTTACAGAGGGACATAGATAAGCTGCAGAGCTGAGTTGAGAGGTTGCAAATGGATTTCAATGCAGGAAAGTGTGAGGTGATTCACTTTGGAAGGAGTAACAGGAATGCAGAGTACTGGGCAAATGGTAAGATTCTTGATAGTGTAGATTTCAGTGTCCATGTACATAGATCTCTCATAGTTGCCACCCAGGTTGATTGGGCTTTTAAGAAGGCAGACTGTGTGTTAGCTTTTATTAGTAGATGGGTTGAGTTTCTGAACCACGAGGTCATGCTGCAGCTGTACAAAACTCTGGTATGGCTGCACTTGGAGTATTATGTGCAGTTCTGGTCACCACATTATAGGGTTTGGTGATGGAGGAGGCCCAGGACCAGCATGTCCTTGGTGGACTGGGAGATTGAGTTAAACTGTTCAGCCGTAGGGCGGTGGGGTTGTTTAGTGCGGGTGCCTGCAAGTTACAGATCGATTCAGAGAACATCTCTAGGACACCATCGCCAAACCCTAACCACCAGACACCTGGAGGAAGAACGCCTCATCTTCCGACTTGGAACCCTCCAACCATACTGGATTTCACCAGTTTCCTCATTTCTCCTACCCACACATCAACTCAGTTCCAACCTTCCAACTCAGCACCACCATCTTGAACTGTCCTACCTGTCTATCTTCCTTCCCAACTATCTGCTCCACCCTCTGCCCTGACCTGTCACTTTCACCCACACCTTCATCCACCTATCGCATTTCCAGCTACCTGCTCCCTCCCCAGCCCCACCCCATCTCCCATTTATCTCTCAGCCCCTTGGCCCACAAGCCTCATTCCTGATGAAGGGCTTATGCCCGAAACATCGATTCTCCTGTTCCTTGGATGCTGCCTGACCCGCTGTGAGTTTCCAGCACCACTGTCTCTGACTCTGATCTTCAGCATCTACATTTCTCACTTTCTCCTTTTTTGTATTGGAGTCTGACTCTCCGAAAGGATGCTATTTGTCACATGGGTGTACATTAAACATGATCCCAGCATATCTTTGTAAACTGTCACTGGGAGCTTTGTAATCATTCAGCATCCTTCAGACAGCAACAGATGCATCAAGCAAGGTGGAACATTTTTCATTCTTTCGTTCTAGAAAGGAAACATCTGAGTTCACATATTTCTTAAGTGCTTCGGCTCCCAAGACCCCAGAGAAGGCAAAAAGCACAGGTACTGCCCAAACCCTAACCACCCAACATCTGGAGGAAGAACTCCTCATCTTCTGCCTTTGGACCCTCCAACCACATGAAATCAATATGGATTTCACCAGTTTCCTCACTTCCCCTCCCCCCAGCTTATCCCAGTTCCAATCTTCCAACTTGGCACTGCCGTCTTGAACTGTCCTATCTGTCCATCTCCCTTCCCACCTATCCACTCCACCCTCCGCTCCGACCTATCACTTTCACCCCCATCTACACCCACCTATCGCATTCCCAGCTACCCCCCTACCTTCCCCCTCAAGCCCCACCCTACCCCACCTCCCGTTCATCTCTCAGCCCCCTTAGCCCACAAGCCTAATTTCTGATGAAGGGCTTATGCCTGAAACATCGATTCTCCTGCTTCTTGGATGATGCCTTGACTCCAAAACTAAAAAGGCATGGAACTGTCAAACTTGTTTGTGAGTCAAAATGTGCCAAGCAGGGGGATGATGGACTGTGTAAAATAGAAAATGCATGTCCAGGAGTGAAAATAAGGAAAAACAAAGTACGTGAAATACATTTCCAACTGTTTTCCGATTGCCTGCGGGAGCTATTCCCCTATCTTTATGGATAGAAGCACCATTGGTCTGACCTAAGAAATCCTAGCTACAGGCAAAATGGGATTGTAGGGTTTGAATACAAACGTTTATAATTTTTCAAAAAACACGTTCAAACAGAGATGAAAGTGAATACAGTTAAAGTAACACAAAAAGGTAATAAATTATCTATGAAAATAACATGTTTATTATGTATTAAAAAGTCTTGGAGCTGGAATTCAAATTTTGACTGTGGCTTGTTATGGCTGGGGGTTTGTAAAGTACTGCACAAGCCATGAACTTCCCACACAGCTTCCCACGTAGTCCTGTGGACTAAAGGGCAGGCGCTGAAATCAACTGCTCTCCTGCCATATTTAAATAACTAATTAAGGATCCATTGAACTTGTTCCTGGCTGAAGTGAGCCAAACATCACCCTGACCACCCAATCATATTGTCAGTGTGGACAGATAGATTGGTGTGGCAGCCTGTTTTAAAAGGATAGGAAGGAAACGAGGGTACTGTCTTTGAGAAGGACTGGTGCTTTTCAGAACTAGAGGTCTGTAACCAGCGGTGTGCTACAAGGGTTGGTTCTGGGTCCACTGCTTTTCATCATTTATATAAACGGTTTGGATGTGAACCTAAGAGTTAGCAGGGTTGTTGGAGTTGCCAATCTGATTGACTGGCAGTTCTAGAGGTTGGAAATTGCTCCATATTGAAGGGTGGAAGTCTCTCTCTGCATGAATAAATCCATCTGCAGCATATTATTGGCTAGTACAGACTTTAATTCTGTTGATATTTTCCTTTAATCCTAAAGCTTAAACCAGTCACATCCTTCAACAAAATTTTGAGTGAGTGAGTAATAATGCCAGTGCAACTTCCAACAAGTTGCCAGTGCAACTTCCAACAAGAGCAAGTCTCACATATGCTGTTGGATCCTATTTCCAATCATCTGTGATCAAAACGTGCTGCATTCTGCAGCCTCAAACATTTGTGAGTTCTACCAGACACAGTTACTGCTCGAAACAGGAGTACCTTTATTTGCCTTTTTCAAAATTACCCATGTCACATATTGAACATGACTTCCAGATTTAGGTATGTCAAGGCCACTAGCCCACGTGTTGGTCTTTGAGTGGTCTTGATTAGACATCTAATAGCACTGATACTGCAGTACATTTAACAGGGGCTAGAAAACCACCAACTTACAGGTCATATGAACTAACAGCTCCAAATTAGATGCCATGCTGAAAACAGGTAAAGTCAGAAGTCCAACAACACCAGGTTAAAGCCCAACAGGTTTTCATAAACTTTAGGGGCATTGCCTCTTTGTCAGGTGAAGAAGCATGTGATTTCAAATAAACCTGCTGGACTATAACCTGGTGTTATGTGACTTCTGACTTTGTTTTCCCCAGTCCAACACCGGCACTTCCACACATGGAAAACAGGTAATAATTTTTCCTCTTTATGGGTTATATGCAAGTTAAATCGATAGACAATCTACCAAGTTGCTGCTGTGCTGTGCAACCTTCTTATTGCTCCCTCTTTAGTCATTGGGTTTCTGTTCTTGTTATCATCTTTGTTTCATCAAATTTTAATAGTCCTTCAGAACCATACAGGTGGCATTTAATTGAAACAAGAAATAATTTGTTGAAACAATTAAATTATTGAAAGATCCACCAACTGTAAAATAGTGTATTTCAGCAATGCATATAGAAGAATAGAGAGAAGGTCTAATTATACTCTAATGTAATCTTCTTTGCTGTACACTACACCACCGATTTTGCTGTTATCTGCAAACTTACTAACCATATCTCTTATGTTCATGTCCAAATCATTTATATATGATTTTATATGATTTTCTTCAATAGGAAAAAGAACAATGATTTTTTTGAATGGTAAAAGACTTGAAGATGTTTGCATGCAGTGGGACCCAGGTGCCCCTGTATCTGAAGTGAACATGTCGATACAGAAAGTGAACATATTGATACAGCAACAAATACACAGGACATTAATGAGGCTGAACCTGAATTGTTGTCTCTTTATGAAGGAATAAGGGTCTCATCAGATTAAAAGCAAGGATTCTAAGGCTAAAGTGATCACCACTTTCTTGCAGTTAACCCTGCTTCAGTCAGGCAGGAATTTCACAGTGTCTTTCTTTTCCAAGTTTCAATTCAAATAATATTGAAATCCAGTGACAAAGATTCATCATGCTCATGCCTGCTTTAGGTATGTAGTGATTGGCATGAGGATCGTCATGTGGATTCTATTGAATATGAAATGATTAGGATTGTGAACCGAGGCCAACCAAGAAGCCCTCGCTGATATAAACAGAAGTTACAGAGTCTCCTCACTCTAGGGACTGGCACTGAGTCAGAGTCCACCTACTGTGCTCGACCAAATAAAGGGTGACTTGGTGATGGGTTACTGGTCTCTGCGCAATTATAGAGTCATAGAATAATACAACACGGAACCAGACCATTCGGTCCAACTCATCTATGCCGACCCAGATATCCCAACCCAATCTAGTCCCACCTGTCAGCAGCCAGCCCATATCCCTTCAAACCCTTCCTATTCATATACCCATCCAGATGCCTTTTAAATGTTGCAATTGTATTAGCCTCCACCAATTCCTCTGGCAGCTCATTCCATACATGTATCACCCTCTGTGTGAAAAGGTTGCCCCTTAGGTCTCTTTTATATCTTTCCTGTCTCACCCTAAACCTATGTCCTCTAGTTCTGGACTCCCCCACCCCAGGGAAAAGACTTTGTCTATTTATCCTAACCATGCCCCTCATGATTTTATAAACCTCAAAAGGTCATCCCTCAGCCTCTGATGCTCCAGGGAAAACAGCTCCAGCCTATTCAACCTCTCCCAATAGCTCAAATCTTCCAACTCTGGCAACATCCTGGTAAATCTTTGCTGAACCCTTTCAAGTTTCACAACATCCTTCCAATAGGAAGGAGACCAGAATTGCATGCAATATTCTAAAAGTGGCCTGACCAATGTCCTGCACAGCCGCAACATGACCTCCCAGCTCCTGTACTCAATACTCTGACCAATAAAGGAAAGCATACCAAACACCTTCTTCACTATCCTATCTAAATGCGATTCTACTTTCAAGGAGCTATGAACCCGTACTCCACGATCTCTTTGATCAGCAACACTCCCTGGGACCTTATCATTAAGTGTAAAGGTCCTGCTAAGATTTGTTTTCCCAAAATGCAGCACCTCACATTTATCTAAATTGAACTCCATCTGCCACTTCTCAGCCCATTGGCCTGTCTGATCAAGATCCTGTTGTAATCGGAGGTAACCTTCTTTGATGTCCACTACACCTCCAATTTTGGTGTCATCTGCAAACTTACTAACTGTACCTGTTATGCTCACATCCAAATCATTGATATAAATGATGCAAAGTAGTGGACCCAGCACTGATCCTTGTGGCACTCCACTGGTGACAGGCCTCCAGTCTGGAAAACAACCTTCCACCACTACCCTCTGCCTTCTACCTTTGAGCCAGTTCTGTATCCAAATGGCTAGTTTTCCCTGTATCCCATGAGATCTAACCTTGCTAACCAGTCTCCCACGAGGAACCTTGTTGAATTCCTTGCTGAAGTCCATATAGATCATGTCCACCGCTCTGCCCTCATCAATCCTCTTTGTTACTTCTTCAAAAAACTCTATCAAGTTTGTGAGACATGAATTTCCATGCACAAACCATGTTGACTATCACTAATCAGTCCTTGCCTTTCCAAATACATGTACATCCTGTCCCTCAGGACTCCCTCCAACAACTTGCCCACCATCAAAGTCAACCTCATTGGTCTATAGTTCCCTGGCTTGTCCTCACCACCTTTCTTAATTAGTTTAAGGCAGACAATTCATTGCCCACTAAAGCCTACAGATTGAAATTAGAAATGACCAGAATAAATTGGGTTTTCAGCTAATTTTAACTAAATCCAGTTCCTACCACCAAGTCAATTTTAAACTGATTCCTATTACTCATGGTGCAGAAAAGATTTTTAGCCAGAGGTTTTATGACTATCTTGTGGTAACATGTTACATAATGTTTTTACACGTCCTCATTGAATAGAAACACACTTGCTTTCATTTTTACTGGTGGTTATAAGCTTTGAACGTCTCCTTGTACCTTTAGATAGTTAGCAAAATTGATAATTTCCTTAAGAAATGTTTGTATGTACCATTCAAAGATATAATGAGCTGAAAATATGAATATAAAGAAATTCAGTACATGATGGAACTTAGTTACACAGCCAGAACATAGAATGACTGTTTTTAGCTTGCATATTCATAAACAATATTCCATAATCCTAGCTCTGAGGGTTCCAAAAATGTTGCAACATCAATGCGATCAGTGAAAATAATTAGTTCCTAATGCTGCAGGTGATATAGGAACACACCCACTAGTATTATATTTGGCATATTCCCTCAATTCTATTATGCTTTCATATTCATCAATCCATCAAGCGTACTATGACTAACACATCTGTCAGTTAAGTTTAGTGAAAACATCAGCTATCTTTGATGACTGAATCTTGTCCTTCTGGCTCATAAGATTCAGAACTAGGGCCAATATCAGCAAATAAATAAGCCATGTTTTTACAGTCTTAACAGCAAAAGAATACCTCTTCTCTTATTCACATAAACTGTGTGCTATGAAAATAAAGACTCCAAATTAATTTTTCCAATGTGCACAGGTATTGCAGTGTTTCTCAAGTGTATATTTCAGTGGCTATGTACAATGCCAGCTATACAACACTACACAAAATGTTTCAGAACACAAACAGCCACAGCCAACACCTTTTAAAAAAATTCATCTATGGCATGTGGATGTACCAACAAGGATAGCATTTATTGCCCATCCATCAGAATATGATGGTGAACTATCTTCTTGATCGACTGCAGTCCATTTGGTCTGGGTACACCCACAATGTTGATAGGGAGGGAATTCCAGAAATTCCACTTGACAATAGTAAAGGAGTGATTATATATTTTCAAGTCAGGAACATGTGATTTGAAAGTAAACTTGCAGATGATCCTATTTTCGTGCACCTGACATCCTTATTTTCAAGTTTTGCAGAGTCAAGCATTTGAAAGGCACCTTTGGAGAAAGCATGCAGAGTTCCTGCAGTGTATTTTGTAGATGGTACACACTGCAGCCATGATGTGTTGGTGATGAAAAAATGAATGTTATAAGCTGGTAAAACAAATGGTAAATAAGTGTGCTGCTTCCTGGATAGTGCCCAGCCTCTTGAGTGTTGTTGGAAACAGATTATCCAGATTTGTGGGGAGTATCCCAATTTTCTATCCCATTTCTGTTTCTTCTTTCGATTGTAGATGGCAAATGGGTTTTTGGGGTCAGAAGGTGAGTTATCCATTGCAGAACATCTCCTCTACGACCTTTGCTTGTAGTCATGGTATTTTATGTGGTTAGTCCAATTAAGTATTTGGTCAATGGTGATGCTCAGGATGTAGAGTATCCAACAATTCAATTATTGTTGAATGTCACAAGGGGAAATGGTTTGATTCTCTCATGTTGAAAATGATCTTTGCCTGGCACTTGTCTGGTACAAATGTTAATTAGTCTTTAACAGTTCAAGCCTGAATATTGTTCACGTTTTGTTGACTGTGTTATGGACTGCCTCATTTCTTGAGGTGTTGTGTCGGGAGCTAGAAATTATGTATTGCCCAGCAAACATTCTCATTTCTGATTTTATGATGGAGGAAGGTGATTAAGGAAAAACTGCTGAATATGGTCAGGTCTAGGATGTTGCTGTCAGCCATTCCAGCAGAAATATTTGGGTCTGAGATGATTAGCTTCCAACAACTGCAAATTTCTTCCTTTGTATTAAGTATTTTTCCAGTCAGTGGACAATTTTTTCCATTAACTTCAATTTTATTTGGGTTGATTGATGCAACACTCAATCAATTGTTATGTTGGTGTCAAGTGCAGTCACTCCCTTCAAATCTAGAATTCAGTCATTTTCCATTTTTTTTATCAAGACTGCAATGATGTCTGGAATTAACATGTCCTGACAGAATCCAAACTAAGCTTCAGTGAGCACATTGCTGGTAAGTGCAAGTACAGGTTGTACCTTCGTAATCTAGCAAACTTGGACCGGATCTTTGCCAGGTCAAAGACTTGCCAGACCACAGCAGACCCCCCTATCCGGGTCAGCACAGGAGTTTCTAAACATGTTAAAAGAGCACTGTTTAACGTAACATGAGATGATAAGAGTTATTTTAGAGAATATAGATGATCCCTTTAATTCTGAGAGTCAGCAAACATTGCTGGCTCTTTGGAAAAGTGGAATTCACCTAGATTCTTGCTAGCTGATTATGTCAGATCACAAAGATTACAGGACAAGAGAGTGCTGGATTACAGAGGAATAGCCTGTACAATGTGAAAGCAGTGTGAATGACACTTCCCATCACTTTGTTGATGCTTGAGAGTAGAATGATGTGATGGTAATTAGTCAAATTGGATTTATCTTACTTCTTGTGGACGGACATACTGAAAGTTGTATATAAGTGGAATATTTAATTACATTCATATAAAAGATTGAGCTTTCACATGTGCTCGTATGTATAAGAGCAGGCTAGAACAATGGCGGTTGGGTTTGGAGATATATGTTTGGAATATCTGGGTCTTGTAAATGAAACTTTATAAGTATAATGATCAAACTCCAGTTCTATCCTTCAGCACCTAGCTATTTTAAATAGAACACATGACTGAATAATTTTTCAGTTTGTCAAGTAGATAGTAATGCTATAGATACAAGCATGTTGCTAGCTATATGTTGACACTGAATTGAGCAAGTTTTTAAAAAACAAACTTACATCACCTTCTGTACAATTTAAAGATAAAAACAATTTAAGATAAGAAAAAAACACAATTACTTCAGAAGCAATGGACTTTACTGTTTATTTATCTGTCAATTATTAGGCAAAAAAAAAATTTCTATTGGTGAGTCAAAATGCAAAGAGAAAGTTAATTTGAGTTTCAGAACAGAAAAAAATGAACACCGTGGCCACTCACTCAAAAAAATTCTGTTTGTAACAAATCTAAATCTAGTGCACTGTACAGATTCAAAAATTTCTCAAAATAAACCAACACTGCTGCTCTACTATATAAATGGTTTTACCACAACATAGACACAATTTTCATTTTTGTTCCATATAAGCAGGGATCATGGTAATGAAACCACTCCCTCTGAAGCTCAATTCTCAGATCATTGCTCACGACCTTGCTGAAACGTGCACAAGCAAGTTCCCAACTTTATTTATGTTCTAAAACTTTCTAAAGATGTAATAATGGTAATGACACATGGGAAAGAATGCATGCAAATCCTAGAAGTGCACAATATTTTTAAAAATGACAAATAAGACCATAAGACACCCCCTCCCATTTATCGCTCCACCCCGGAGGCTCCTTGCCTCATTCCTGATGAAGGGCTTTTGCCCAAAACATCGATTTTCCTGCTCCTCAGATGCTGCCTGACCTGCTGTGCCTTTCCATAACAACTCTAATCTTGACTCTATTCCTCAATCCATGCCAGTAGCTCACCTTGAACACCATGGGCCCTCACCTTACTCATTAGCCTCTGGTGAGGCACCTTATCAAAGGCCTTTTGGAAGTTTAGGTAGATAATATCCCTGGTCTAACCTACTTATTACTTCTTCAAAGAATTCTAACAGGTTTGTCAGGCACGACCTCCCCTTACTAAATCTATGCTGACTTGTTCTAATCCGACCCTGCACTTCCAAGAATTTAGAAATCTCATCCTTAACGATGGATTCTAGAATTTTACCTACAACCCAGGTTAGGCTAATTGGCCTATAATTTACCATCTTATGTCTTGATCCTTTCTGGCACAAGGGGGGTACAACAGCGATTTTCCAATCATCTGGGACTTTCCCTGACTCCAGTGATTTTTGAAAGATTACAATCAATGTCTCCACTATTTCTTCTGCCATCTCCCTCAGAATTCTAGGATGTAGCCTAACGAGGCCAGGAGATTTATCAATTTTTAGACCTTTTAGCTTTTCCAGCACTTTCTCTTTTGTAATGGCTACTATACTCAACTCTGCCCCTTGACTCTCCTTAATTGTTAGAATATTACTCATGTCTTCCACTGTGAAGACTGACCCAAAGTATTTATTAAGTTCATCAGCTATTTCCTTATCTCCCATCATTAGCCTTCCAGCACCAATGTCTACTTTTGCCTCTCATTTGTTTCTTATGTGTGGAAAGAAACTTTTACTATCATTTCTAATATTACTGTTTTAATATATATTTGATCCTCTTCTTCCTTATTTCTCTCTTTGTTATCCTCTGTTTGTTATTGTAACCTTCCCAATCTTCTGATTTCCCAGTGTTCTTAGCAACTTTATAGGCTCTCTCTTTTTCTATGATACATTTCCTGACTTCCTTTGTCAGCCATGGCTGTCTAATCCCCCCCTGGATAATCTTTCTTTTCTTTGGGATGAACCTCTGTACTGTGTCATCAATTCCACCCAGAAACCTCTGCCATTGTTGCTCTACTGTCTTTCCCACTAGCCTCTGCTTCCAGTCAGTTTTCGTCAGTTCTTCTCTCATGCCCCTGTAATTATCTTTATTTACCTGTAACACCATTACATCTGATTTTGCCTTCTTGCTTTCAAACTGCAGTCTGAACTCTACCATATGATGATCACTACCTCCTAAGTGCCCCCTTACTTTAAGACCTTTTATAGTCTGGCTCATTACATAGCATTAAGTCCAGAATAACCTGCTCCCTTGTGAGCTTCATCACAAGTTGTTCCAAAAAGCCATCTTGTAAGTATTCCATGAATTCCCTTTCTTTGGTTCCACCAGCAACATTATTCACCCAGTCCATTTGAATATTGAAGTCCCCCAAAATCACCGTGACCTTGCCTTTCTGACATGCCCTATCTATTTCCTGGTATATTTTGTACCCCTGGTCCTGACCACTGCTGGGTGGTCTGTACATAACTCCCATTCTGTTTTTTTTTTGCCTTTGTGCTTCCTCAACTCCACCTACACAGATTCCAATCATTTGACCCCATGTCATTCAGTGCCATAGATTTAATTTCATTCTTAACTAACAAGGCAACTCTGCCCCCTCTGCCCACCTCCCTGTCTTTTCGATAAGTTGTAAATCCTTGGATGTTTAACTGCCAGTCCTGAACCGCCTGCAACCACATCTCTGTGATGCCTATTCCAGTGAATATAGCCAACTCACAGCTTTAGTATTCCTTGTTAATGGTGCTTATGTTTTGGATGATAAAAAAAGTTTTACTCATCTTGTTTAAGTAGTTCTTATTCCAACAAGCATCTTTATTTTAATGTATATGGATAGAAATTACTAATATAACAAATGATATGAATAATATTCAGAACACAGAAATTGCAGTCCAAGATCTCCTCCTGTTTTTATATGTGATAGCTAAAAAACAGGTCCTAGAGAGTCTGAAATAAATGAAGCAATTACATTTCCATACCAACCTCAGTGTTTATCAGAAATACAGTAACCACACGGATTTTAATGCAGATCCTGTATCATCCAGAAGCTTCCTGGTGTAGGTGTCACATCACCACAAGGTTTGAAGCAGTTTAAAAATGTCTAATATCATCGTTGCAGGAAAACTAGGACAAGGCAATCGAAGTGGCCTAACCATTGACTCCTACATTCTGAGGACATATGTTCAAATATCATTAAATAAAAGCCAAAGGAACTGCAGATGCTGTGAATCAGAAACAAAACCAGAAGTTGCTGGAAAAGCATCTGTGAAGGGAAATCAAAGTTAAAATTTCAGGATTCTGTGGATGGGTCACCGGACCCAATTTCTCTTCACAAATGCTGCTAGATCTGCTGAGCTTTCTGTTCCGAAATCATTCCTTGTGATTGACAGGACAGAACATGAGTTGTGACTGAATTGGATTTTTTTTCTCATTTCACTCAATTATTCTTGGAAAAGTGCATTTTCACTTTCATAACGTATTAGCAGGGTTTGTAAAGTATTTGTCAAGTCTTCAGAGAAGTCTTGTTTTGAAGATCGGCTAACTTGCATAAAAGCAATGAAGAGAAAAATAATCAATGCAAAAGTGAATAAGATGCTAACCATACAAAAAGAAAGTGGACTTTGTGCCTAACTGAAAAAAAATCCATGCTTGCTTTTTCATAATTAGATAAATGTAGGCCTCATCTACAACATACATGCATGAGAAACTCTGGAGAGAAAATCTTGCCCTAAAGTGTGAAATTCAGCAAAAAAAGTTTTATTTTAATCCATCTTTCGCAGCAGAAACGGTGTAAAATGTAATCCTGTTAAATTCGATGAGGCAACTTAGATTAAAACAATCTTTGGGATTTTACTTGAATAATTTGGCTCCTTAACTGCAGGTTGCACCTAACATAAGAACTGGGAGCAGGAGTAGGCCATCTGGCCTTTCAAGTCTGCTTTGCCATTTAATAAGATCATGGCTGATATTTTCATGGCCTCAGGTTCACTTACCTGCCCTAGATTCTATAAAATTCCATCGATTTATAACTCTTTGGGTGAAGAAGTTCCTTCTCAATTCAGTCCTAAACCTGCTCCCCCTAATTTTAAGACTGTGCCCTATTGTCCTAGTTTCACCTGCCAGTGGAAACATCCTCTCCATTGGAATATTACTTAATTTTATATGTTTCTACAAGATAATAGACAATAGACAATAGGTACAGGAGTAGGCCATTCATCCTTAATCAGTATCCTGTTCCTGCCTTATGTGGGCGGCATGGTGGCACAGTGGTTAGCACTGCTGCCTCGCAGCGCCAGACACCCGGGTTCAATTCCCGCCTCAGGCGACTCTCTGTGTGGAGTTTGCACATTCTCCCCGAGTCTGCGTGGGTTTCCTCCAGGTGCTCTGGTTTCCTCCCACAATCCAAAAATGTGCAGGTCAGGTGAATTGGCCATGCTAAATTGCCCGTAGTGTTAGGTGAAGGGGTAAATGTAGGAGAATGGGTCTGGGTGGGTTACGCTTCAGCGGGTCGGTGTGGACTTGTTGGGCTGAAGGGCCTGTTTCCACACTGTAGGGAATCTAATCTAATCTCCATAACCCTTGATCCTTGAGAGCTCTATCCAACTCTTTCTTAAATGAATCCACAGACTGGGCCTCCACTGCCCTCTGGGGCACAGCATTCTACACAGCCACGACTCTCTGGGTGAAGAAGTTTCTCCTCATCTCTGTCCTAAATGGTCTACCCCGTATTTTTAAGCTGTGTCCTCTGGTTCAGCACTCACCCATCAGTGGAAACATGTTTCCTGCCTCCAGAGTTTCCAATCCTTTAATAATCTTATATGCAGACCACCTTTCTGTGATTCATACACAAGGATACCCAGGTCCCTCCACATAGCAGCATGTTGCAACTTTTTGCTATTCAAGTAATAATCCTATTAACTGTTACTCCTACCAAAATGGATGACGTCACATTGTATTCCAATTGCCAGACCTTTGCCCACTCACTTAAACTATCTATGTTCTTCTGCAAAGTTTCACAGTCCTCGGCACACTTTACTCTGCCATTCATCTTTGCGTCATCTGCAAACTTTGATACACTACATGTGGTCACCAACTCCAAATCATCTATGTAAATTGTGAATACTTGCAGTCCCAACACTGATCCCTAAGGCACATCACTAGTTATTGATTGCCAACCAGAATAGCACTCATTTATTCCCATTCTGCTTCCTTTTAGTCAACTAATCCTCTATCCATGCTAATACTTTACCCATAATATCATGCATCTTTACCTTATACAGCAGCCTTTTGTGCGGCACCTTGTCAAATGCCTTTTGGAAATCTAAATACACCACATCTACTGGGTCCCTGTTATACACCTTGGCTATGATGTCTTCATAGAATTCCAAAAGATTAGTTAAGCATGACCTGTCCTTCATGAACCCATGCTCTTTCTGCCCAATGGGACAATTTATATCTAGATGCCTTGCTATTTCTTCCTTGATAATAGACTCAAGCATCTTCACCACTACAGAAGATAAGCTAACCATCTATAATTCCACATCTTTTGTCTATCCCCTTTTTAAATGCCCATTGTACTACCTTCTTTCCCTTAAAACAAAATTTTGAGTCTCACGAAAATTTGACATGTTGCCAATGAAGCCAGTTAATTGGAACAAGCACCTCATGACTTTATCATTCACTCATTATGTGGTGTTTCACTGCAAACCTGTACATTTCCAGTATTATAATGATAAATACTCACTGAGATTTTCCTAAAAAAAGATGCTAAATGATTTCGAAAGGTGGAGTTACTTGCGTGGGAAGGCCAGCTGCAGCTAACACAGTGGAATGGATTTACATCTGACAAGCATGTAATCAAGAAGAAAGAGGTTTGCCATTAATTTATGAATTTGGTAAACCAGTTTCTTGTAACCCTGAGGCAAGTCACTGTTTATAGAGTTTTAACACTTCATGTGGATGGGAAATAAGTCAGAATCTGAGAATACACAGAGAAGAAGAAAAGAAAATCCCTTCAACACACCTGTTATAAATGTTTGGTAATTTTGAAAGCTCTGGCACTCTTAAGTTTTGAAAGTCACTGCACGTTGTAGAACTGGGTCCATTAGAGCAGGAAGATCTAATCCAGTTCTGAGTAAGCTGATTTTGTGCAGGGTAAGTTGATGACACTGTAATTATCCTCAGTGCCCCGAGATATGGAGTGTAAAACTTAAGAGTTGGTTCCTATACCTGATGTTTCTCAGCTGTGGAGTTCTCTCCATAAACCTAAGCACATCTCTTCCTGCTTTCAGATACTTCTAAAATTTTGACTAAATCTTTGATCAAACTTGTGATTATCTGCCCTAAAGTGTCCTTATATGATTTGGTGTCAATCTTTTCTTGATGACTTTCCTACAAATTGTCTTGAGATATTTTATCATGTTTGAAATGTTACATAAATACAAGTTTTGTAGTTGGAAATTATTTCTCTTCAAGTACTTATCAAATTCCACTCATAAAGTGCTTTCAGACAGTGGATTCCTAACTATTATTGTTAAAAATACATCTCTCATTTTAGTCCAGCTTCCTTTGTAAATTATCTTAAATCTGTGACCACTGTATTTTTTCTATTCATTTAAGGGATATGAACATTATTTGCTAGGCGAGTATTTATTGTCCATCTCTAATTGCCTAGCAGGCAGTCAAGAGTCAACCACATTGCTGTGGGTCTGGAGTCACATGTCTGCCAAACCAGGTAAGGATTGCAGTTTCCTTTCCTGAAGAACATTAGTAAACCAGATGGGGTTTTCCCGAACAATTGACAATGGTTTCAGAATTATCAATGGACTCTTAATTCCAGATTTTTTATCCAATTTCCATCATTCACTGTGGTGAGAACTAAACCCAGGTCCCCAGAGCGTTACCTGGATTTCTGTGTTAATAATCCAGCAATAATACCATGGCACCATTAACTCCCTAACACCCACACAACAACCAAAACAGTTTTTCCTTAATTTGGTCTATCAAGAGTCTTCATAGTTTTCAACAGCCCTATCAAGGATACCTTCTTGACCTTCTAAGGAGGATAATCCCAAATTCTATGTATATCACAAGTCTCTCATCTCTGTTTCCATTCTAGTAAATCATTTCTGCATCCTTTATGAGGTCTTGATATTGTTTGCAAAATGTTATCTCCAAAATTGAACAGAAGACTCAGGTGAAAAATAGTCCAGCTGAGGTCTAACCAGCATTTTACAAAACATTTAGCTAATTTCCCATGCTTATGCACTCTACCCCTATATTAATGATACCAAGAATCCCATATGCAGTTAACAGCCTTCCAAAATTGTCCTGACATCGGCAAACGTTTGCGTCCATACACTGGGCAGGATTTTTGACCCTGCAAAGTCAAGAGTCGAAGTGAGCGTGGTCCAAAAATATCAACAGCAGCTGGCATCCTGTTCTCCTGACTCTTCTTCTGGTTGACCATCACCTTTCAGAACCCACTTGTCATTCGCATTGGGACATGAATTGATTTCCATGTCAATTAAGAGGCCACCCTTGTCAAAATCCCGAAGAGTGACTATCAGTTCAGAAAAGATTTACAAGGATGTTGCCAGGGTTGGAGGATTTGAGCTGTACGGAGAGGCTGAACAGGCTGGGGCTATTTTCCCTGGAGTGTCAGAGCCTGAGGGATGACCTTATAGAGGTCTTTCCTGATGAAGGGCTTTTGCCCGAAACGTCGATTTTCCTGCTTCTGGGATGATGTCAGAACTGCTGTGCTTTTCCAGCACCACTCTAATCCAGAATCTGGTTTCCAGCATCTGCAGTCATTGTTTTTACCTTATAGAGGTTTACAAAATTATGAGGGGCACAGGTAGGGTAAAGAGGCAAAGTCTTTTCCCTGGGGTCGGGGAATCCAGAACTAGAGGGCAGAGGTTGAGGGTGAGAGGGGAAAGATATAAAGAGATCTAAGAGGCAACTTTTTCACACAGAGGGTGGTATGTGTATGGAATGAGCTGTCAGAGGAAGTAGTAGAGGCTAGTACAAATGCAACATTTAAGAGGCATTTGGATGGGGAGATGAATAGGAAGGGTTTGGAGGGATATGGGCCGGGTGCTGGCAAGTGGGACTAGATTGGGTTGGGATATCTGGTCGGCATGGATGGATTGGACCGAAGGGTCTGTTTCCATGTTGTACATCTCTATGACTCTATGATTCTAGGAAAAAACTGAAAGAACTGCTGTAAATCAGAAACAAGAACAAGCAATTGCTGGAAACATTCAGCAGGTCTGGCAGCATTTGTGGAGAGAAATCAGAGTTAACGTTTTGGGTTGAGTAACCCTTCCTCAGAATGTCCTCAGACTTAGCAAGGCATCCATACTTTCAAATCTACCCCTTCAGAGATAAAGCTAAGGGCATTGTTTGTGGTTTTATGGCCTTCGTAACCTGAAGTATAATTTTTAGTGACTGATGTAATTGGCGGCACAGTGGCTTAGTGGTTAGTGCTGCTGCCTCACAAACCAGGGACGTGAGTTCAATTCCAGCCTCAGGCAACTGTCTTTATGGAATTTGCACATTCTCCCCGTGTCAGTATGGGTTTCCTCTCGGTGCTCCAGTTTCCATCCACAGTCCAAAGATGTGCAGGTTAGGTGAATTAGCCATGCTAAATTGCCCATAGTGTTCAGGGATGTGTAGGTTAGGTGCATTAGTCAGGGAAAATGTAGAGTATTAGGGTAGGGGAATAGGTCTGGGTGGGTTACTCTTCGGAGAGTCAGTGTGAACCTGTTGGGCCTAATGGCGTGTTTCCACTCTGTAGGTCGGAAAGTGGTGGTTTAAATGCAGAACATAGGATGGAAGGAAGGGGTTAAGGAGCAAGCAGTAGGTGGGGATAGAGCCCAGAGAGAGAAGAGCAGTTGGACAGACTGCTGGATGACCTCAGAATATATACTTAGCTCCAGCTCTTGTTTCTTGACCCAGAAGTAAAAATTCAGCCCACAGTCTCTCAGCTATTTCAGCTTATTTAATAGTGTATGAATTGGTTTATGTAGTAGCTTCTTCATTTTTCCCACTTAAATATATCACTTCGTTCAAAATTTTTCAATTTCATCTGATATGTTTGCAGCCATCACACCAGTATTTTAACAAACCCCACCATAGAACACCCCTCACCCCTTGTCATCACCTTCCACCCCACAAATCTCCGGATACAGCGCATTATCCTCTGCTATTCCCACCACCTGCAATCAGACTCCATCACCAGAGATATATTTCCCTCCCCACTCCTGTCTGCATACTGCCGAGACCATTCCCTCTGCAACTCCCTCATTAGGTCCATGCCCCCACCACCAACCCACCCTCCACTCCCGGCACCTTCCCTTGCTGCCACAGCAAGTGTAAAACTTATCCCTACTCACCTCATCCAAGACCCTAAAGGATCCTTCCACATCTAACAGAGATTTTCCTGCACATCCAAACACCTCATCTACTGTGTCTGTTGCTCTCAATGTGGTCGCCTCTACACTGGGGAGACAGGATGCAACTTGCGGAACATTTCAGGGAATACCTCTGGGACACATTCACCAAACAACCCCAGTGTCCTGTGGCTGAACTCTTCGATGCCCCATCTCACTCCGCCTAGGACACGCAGGTCTTGGGCCTCCTCTACCACCAAATCCAAGCCACCCAATGCCTGCAGGAAAAACTCCTCATCTTGCGCCTTGGAATCCTCCAACCACACAGCATCAATGTTGATTTCACCAGTTTCCTCATCTCCTGTTCACCCACCTCATTCAGATTCAAACCTCCAACACAGCACTGCCCTCTTGAACTGTCCTACCTGTCCATCTTACTTTCCATGTCTCCATTCCACCTACTCACCATTACCCCCCCACCAGCATCTATCTATCACCTTCCCAGCTATCTCCTCCTACCCCCGCCCCTATTTATCTTTCAGCCCTCTTCTGCCAACCACCCCCAACCCCCCACCCCTCTCAATTCCTGATGAAGGGCTTATGTCTGAAACGTCGATTCTCCTGTTCCTCAAATGCTGCCTGACCGGCTGTGCTTTTCCAGCGCCATACTTTTTGACTCTGATCGCCAGCATCTGCAGACCTCACTTCCACCAGTGTTTTAATGACAATTGTACTCTTTTCTTTCACAAGATATGAGTGTCACTGGCTTGGCCAGCATTTACTACCCACCACTAATTGTCTTTGGTGGCGGTGGGCTGTCTTCTTAAACTACTATGCTTCCTATGCTGTAACCACGCTATTGGGAAGGGCATTGCAGGATTTTCTTCAATCAACAGTGAACAAGTGGCAATAAAGTGCCAAGTCAGGATGGTATGCAAACCTGAGATTTTCTACTCTCTGCTGTGATATTCAATACATTTCCAAATTCCAAGATGTACAATTTACTTCCAGCAGGGTTTTGCTACCTGACATGGCAATTCTTATGATATCCTTCATAACATCAGATTCTAGGCATTGGTAATATAGTATAGAAAGAATCCTATCCAAGCATTTGTATATATATTTTTAAATTTCACTCAGTCTGATGTGCAGTTTTGATAGTTTTCTACTTGCTCATTTGTCATGCATCTCTATCATTCTCCTCTGTTTTTGAAGAAGAATGTCCTGCATCTCAGCATTGTTGGCCAATTGGTTACTGTGCAAGGCCATTCACATTTGCCTTCTGAGTATAAATTGTGAATAGTCATACCTTCCCTAATACTGATGCAAAAAATGCAGCAATGCAATGTGAAAATCTTGATTGTTGCTCAACAACTAATTAGATTAGATTACTTACAGTGTGGAAACAGGCCCTTCGGCCCAACAAGTCCACACCGCCCCGCCGAAGCGCAACCCACCCATACCCCTACATTTACCCCTTACCTAACACTACGGGCAATTTAGCATGGCCAATTCACCTGACCTGCACATCTTTGGACTGTGGGAGGAAACCGGAGCAAACTCACGCAGACACGGGGAGAATGTGCAAACTCCACACAGTCAGTCTCCTGGGGGGGGGGGGATTGAACCCGGGTCTCTGGCGCTGTGAGGCAGCAGTGCTAACCACTGTGCCACCGTAATGATCACTAATTTGACAGTTACATGCTGCTAAGTACAGTCTCAATAATCCAATCCATCTGTTTCTGTAGTAGGTTTCGACTAATTCATAGCCCAAATTATTACCATCAGAAAGAGTAATATTCAAAAGGCATCCGAAATGGGCTTCTGGGATTCTTTTGCTAAATGGAAGTGCCATCAGCTAGATTCTGTATCTAGTGCTGAAAATAATCTGACTTCAGAAAATTTAGCATTTAGTTCTTCCAGCACTGGTATTTTATGTGAACACCTTTTATATGAACAGTTGAGGATCATCGGATCAAGGCATACTCTTTTATGCCAGCTTTCATTAAAATGCATGTGATGGAACGATACCAATCTGGGTGGTGGCCCATCTTCCTTATTATGTCAATTAATTCCATCTCTTTGAGTTCCACAGGAAACTTCTCCTGAATAGGCATGCTGCATTTCCTTAGAAGATCAATATCACCCTTGCGATGCAATGTTGCATCACTGTTAAAATTGCCAATCACATTGAAATCAATTTGGCTTCTGAGTTCATTGATTCAATTTTATCACATGTGGTTTGTACTACTATAGTGGGAGCGGTTTGAATCTTATAAAGTTTGACTGCATTGAGATTCATGCAGACTGGCAATCCTGCTACCAGACAGAAGAATCTGGGAAGCCATGTTGATCTTGCATGTTGGTACTGCAGTGTGAGTCTAACAATTTGAGGATTGGTGAAATGTTGTGAATATTGTCTCTTACAGGTAGCACTTTGAAATGTCACTATCTGAGGTGTGTGCCCTTCAGGATGTGTCGTGGTAATGTGTTTCCACCAGCTTCATTGTCAGTTTTAGTTTTTCTTTATGTCATGCTGCCCTTTCAGGACATATGACGTTAATAGGCATAAAAAGGTCTGATAGAGTTATGGAGTCATAAAGATGTACAGCACGGAAACAAACCCTTCAGTCCAACTTGTCCATGCCGACCAAATATCCCAACCCAATCTAGTCCCACCTGCCAGCAGCTGGCCCACATCCCTCCAAACCCTTCCTTTTCATATACCCATCCAGATGCCTTTTAAATGTTGCAATTGTACCAGCCTCCACCACTTCCTGTGGCAGCTCATTCCATACATGTTCCACCTCTGATCTTCTTATACATCAACATAATGTGTGAAGCTAACAATACAGGAAGCTCAGTAATATTCTGAAATTTGTCTTTTAATTGCCTGATTCTGAACCTTATTGATGTGCTTGCATTTGAGTATCTTCTTAACACTTCCCTTCATGCCAGTGTGGTGGTTTGTACCAGCTTGTTGGTCAACTGTATTTTGTTCTGAGGTCTTGCTTAGTGTTTGGAATCAAATTTTCTGCTTCTACATGTCCTTGTTGCCAAACACTTCACAGTTATCAAAAAAAGCTGGCCAACCTTTGAGTAGGTGTGACAAACTGTATCTATTACAGATTTTCTTGGTATGATGGAATAGCGTTAGCTGCACCTAGAGCATGTAGTTGCTCAAGGCCTGCTACTATGGCTTCATACTTAAACCCATCTCTGCATAATGTGCCAATGCCACAGCCCTACTTCTTGCCCAGAAGAACCGAAAATGGGAGTTGACTTATTCGCCAGGTAGAAAAGTAAACCAGTAGCATGGTGTGGATGTGAGTGTTTACCATTTTCATTGTTTGACATATGGATCTACTACACATTAATGTTGTGTTAAAATTCCCTCGTATCTTTCCAACATTGCTCATATAATCTGTTTGATACCTCACTCCAAGTTAGAATATAATGCTAATTATAACATCCATTTGAAGAAGTAAAAATAATTGAGACTATAAAGAGTACAATATATTTGGTGCTGATATATACACGAAGAAGATGCAGAAACAAGAATTTTAGGGCTAATCTTAGATGGCAAGACAACTTAACCACTTGTTCTACAGTTTAAATATTCCATATAAACAACATGTTGAAAGTCTATATATACAAACGGCATTTTCAACCCTTTACGTTAACTCATCAAACAACTCAATGACATGTGTGAAACGTGATTTGTCTTTAAGAAATTGGATCTGATTTTTAATTATTTTGCATGTGCCAATTAAATTTTCTTCTTCGAGAATGCTGTCTCTAAATTGGCAATAAGCTGATGAGTCAGCAATTGGTAAGTTGTTCTCCCTCCTATTTTTGAGTGCAGTGTAGCATTCAGTCCTCTGGCACCATTCCTATTTCTGTGAAGTTGTCTTTTCTACTTTGAGGTGGCAGCAACTTGGATCTTGGGTGGACATTGGGCTGTAGGGCTAGTTGTTATATAATGAATGGACACTTCTGTTAAATCAAAAACAACACTGTCAAAGAGAAGCTTACAGAATTTAAGATTTTAAGTTCACATCAGCCAACTTAGAAAAATATAAATGTTAACAAGGTTAGTTTAGGTTAAAAAATTATATTTAAGTCAACTAGTCCAATTATATGTACAAGGATGTATGCTGAATATAGCTAGAAATATAAGACAATCTGTTGTATCAAATGTTTACATCATAATAGCTCAACAAACTGAGTAATAACCTCGAGATACTTCCTTAACAGGGGATTAAAATGAGAGCATTAATGATTTCACGGGTAGCTTTATTTTGGTCTGCTGAATGTTCTTTACAGGCCATCAGGTCCAATACCCGTCCAAACGTTTTGTACAATACCTCAAGTATTGGAATTCATTTAGCTGCTTCAACTTTCAAAGTTAATTTCTTCATGCTAATGTTACAGCTTGCAACAATGTTACAACACATGTCTCTTTCTTAATAATGAACCAACATTTTAAAACATTAATAATTTTAAAAGGTTATTCAGTTGCTATCTATTGGTATTTATTCAAAACTGTTCCATTTAAACTCCTAGCCTTTCAACCATCTGTGCTATGTGGTTAATAAGTACCAGTCAGTACATATATTTATGGGTCGTTAAATTGTTCTATATTCCAACAACTACATCTACCATTGGTGTCAAACTGCTAGATTGTTATGCTCATATCATTTGTTCAATTTTTTTAACAGCATTAATGTTTACTCTGCTTATAGTTATGACTTTGTTTCTTAAATGGGATGACAGTTCATGCTTTCCACCTGTATTAAAGCAAATACTAAACTTAGTCCAAAGACCCTCTGTGGCAGTGCAGCTGACAACTGTTCAAGCAATGCATGGTTTCCATTACCTTATTTGTCTAATGAGTACAGACAAAATACATAGAGGATAAAACAAGCAAAACAAGCCACTTAATCCATGAGAATTTATGAGACATTCTTCTGACCACATGTTCCCATCCTGATCCCATATCCCTTGAATCTTTATTTCTTCATTCACCTGGATTCTAAACTTGAATGTGAGGTTGGGTTTTATGGGAGACAGGCCAGCCGGCTCACTTAACGATGGGCGAGGTCCCACATCAGTACCCCAATGGCAGATGGTGGAGGGGTCTTATGTGGAATTCCTATTCTCTTGGATATCAATTAAATTTATTAATAAGCCTGCCGCAAAGTAATAGTGAGTTTACTGCATGCCAAATGGGTCATTCCCCTCCCACAGTAGCTGCCCAGAAACACCTTTTGTGTTTGTCAATGGTTAGGTCCTTTGTCAGGCACATATAGCAAGCAAGGGAGTGATGTTTGCAGTTAATTGCTGTTAGGACTTTGACCCTCATCTCCCTCAGTTCTCTGGGTGGAGGCCCAATGGAACAAAATTGGCTGCCATTGGTCCTCTCCAGATTGAAGCTCCTGGTGACAGAAGTCTCCTCTGCAAAGAGCTGCTAGCCCATCAGACATCATCAGCTCATCACTGTCACTGGTGGCAGCACTGGTTGTTGACAATGCCCCATATGCATGAGACCCAGCATCATGGAGGAACCCCAGGCCATGGGTGATTGAGGGTGAGAGACAGGTAAGTGGTGTGGAGATTGTGGGGCATGCTGGCTTTCACTTGGCACCCTTCATCCTTAATGCCAGGTCCCTTCAGCACAAAGATCCTGCTAACAAATAGCCAACTACCCTGGGTGACCAATGGCCAAGCTGACAGTCTTCTTGGGCGGTCTACTGAAGGTGTAGGTCACACATGTGGCCTCTCTTTAATCTCTGAGCCTCCATTAGATTACAGCACTTCATTGACCTCCCAGTAATGCCAGCTGGAAATGGCACATCAGTCCCTTCCATTGTCCCATTTAATTGTAGATGTTATCCCATCACCAGGAAACTGGCAGCAGTCACCCAACTAAATGGGCTCAGTTGCCATTGTTTGAACAGATTATACTGAAACCAGTCCATAGTTAATGTTTTTGCCATTAATCTCTGGAAGTGAATTCCACAGCCTCACAACATTCTGCCAGAAGATATTTCTCCTGAATGCCATTCTAAATCTCTTACAGCCAATTTTGTCGCTGTGCCCCTCTCATTATCAGCTCACAACTCTCTAGACTTTCTTTTCAAGCCTTTTATTGTTTTCTATTGTGGTGCTCCATAATCTGCATTCTTTAAAAAGAGCAACTTTTTTCAGATCTCCTCTTGTATTTGTAATTCCACATTACAGAAAGCAACCAAATGTACCCACACCCCCTCCCCACAGTGCCAACCTCCTCCTTGCAGATGGAGTCCAATATACCCTAAACAAGGTCCTATTCAAATTCTGCACAGTTTGCAAAAACACATAGGTAAAGTGAATCTGCAAAATGATTGGGAGAATGGATAAAATGTCAAGTTGTCTGCTTTGGCAGAAATAATTTAAAAGCAGAATATTATTTAAATAGAGATAACCATAGAACATTGGCATGCAAAGGGATCTTAAAGTCCTTGCATATGAATCACTGAGGTTAGCATGTTAATTAAGAAGGTAAATGGAACATTGGCCATGATTGCAAGAAGACTAAATTGTAAAAGCAGGGAAATATTGCTACAGCTGTACAGGGCACTGAATAGGACTTCACCCGAAGTACTGTCCACAGTTTTGGTCTCCTGCAGGAGGGATGGACTCTCATTGGCAGCAGCGACAGTGATAGTTCACTAGGTTGATTTCTGGTGTAAAGGAATTGTCTTATGAGAAAAGATGGAGCAGGCTTAGCATACTCTCATTGGAGTTTAGAAGAATGACAGGACATTTTAGGAGATATAAGATACCATTTAAGATTGTAAGAGGACCTGAAGGGTAGATTCTGAGAGGATGCTCCCACTTGTTTCAAAATAAGGTGCCTTCCATTTTAGATAGAGATAGGGAGGAAATTCTCATTGTTGGGTTTGGAATTCTCTCCCCTCGTGCGTAGTTCAGGTTGGATCTTTGAATATATTCAAAGCTGAGTGAGACAGATTTTTGATCCACAAATGAGAGAAGAGTTTTGGCTGCCAGGGAGGAAAGTGGAGTTAAGGCCACAATCAGATCAGCCAGGATCTTATAAGGAGTAAAGCAGCCTCAAGGACAGAAAATGAGCTACTGCTGTGACTGTTTTCTTCTGTCTCAGAATTACCTCTCGAATTTTCATTCTATGCCACAAAAACCTACATACAAAACCTAGAACTCAATTAGCTTTTCTCCAGCCTGATCAACTTGAGGTTCAATCTTTAATCATCTGTGAACTTGTACGTTCAAGTCCCTATGTCCATTGAGCAGGGAAGGCCAGTCTTCCTGTTGCTGACTCTTTTTCATCATCTCTCTCATAATTTTTTGAATATATATTACAAATTAAGGTAAGAAATTTTATCAGAACAGCTACAGCTAATAATCATGGAACATAGGACATTACAGCGCAATACAGGCCCTTCAGCCTTCAATGTTGTGCAAACCTGTGGAACCAATCTGAAGCCTATATACTGCACTATTCCAGTTTCATCCATTTGTTTATCCAATGACCATTTATATGCCTGTAAAGTTGATGAGTCTGAGGATCTAAAAATTTTACTACTGTCTACTACTGTTGCAGGCAGTGTGTTCCACACCCCTACTACTCTCTAAGTAAAGAAACTACTTCTGACATCTGTCCTATATCTATCACCCCTCAATTTTAAGTTATGCCCCCTCGTGCTAGCCATCACCATCTGAAGAAAAAGGCTCTCACTGTCCATCCTATCTCACCCTCTGATTATCTGATATGTCTCAATTAAGTCACCTCTCAACCTTCTTTTCATTAAAAAACAGCCTCAAGTCCCTCAACCTTTCCTCATAAGACCTTCCCTCCATACCAGGCAACATCCTAATAAATCGCTTCTGAATCTTTTTCAAAGCTTACACATCCTTCCTATAATGCAGTGACCAGAACTGTATGCAACACTCCAAGTGGAGTCGCACCAGAGTTTTGTACAGCTGCAACATGACCTCATGGCTCCAAAACTCAATTCCTCTACCAATAAAAGTTAACACACCATATTGCCTTCTTAACAACCCTATTAACCTGGATAGCAATTTTCAGGGATCAATGTGCATGGACACCGAGACCTCTCTGTTCATCTACACGACCAATAATCTTACCATTAGCCCAGTACTCTTTATTCCTATTGCTCCTTCCAAAGTGAATCACCTCATACTTTTCCGCATCAAACTGCATTTGTCATCCCTCAGCCCAGCTCTACAGTTTATCTATGTCCCTCTGTAACCTGCAGCATTCTTTGGCACAGTCAACAACTCCACCAACCTTAGTGTCATCCGTAAATTTACTAACCCATCCTTCTACACTCTCATCCAGGTCTGCATCTGTAATCAGTATCTGCTCAACTGGATCATGAGACTGTGAGATATTCATTACTGGTGTCTTCTTCAGGTTTTGGTTATACTCTGGGTTAACTCAAAAACCATCTTTTTTGAGTCACAGCAAAAACCTTTCTACAGTTTGTCCCATATTATTGATACTGATTATTCAAACCTAAGCCCCTGTATTTACATGATAACTTATTTCCCAGATGCAAAATGCATGCTCTGCAAGATTTGACAACTATTAGAGGCCACACAATAAGAGTAATGAACTGTATAGAATGGAATAGTGTGAGGTATGCATGAAGAATTCAACATTCAACAAAGGTAAGTTATTCATGTGTGAAATAAAATGTTATCATATAGAATAAAAGGTATTTCACAAGCATGTTCAACTTAAATCTGGTTTGGCAACCTAAACTTTGGAAGGGAAATGGCACAGAATTAGAGGGGGGCATGGATTATAATAGCAAACATATGGTGAGCCCTATATAGTGTTGTGCTTTCATTGAGAAAAGTGCTTTTGATGCTCTGTAGTGCAGGAACTTCTGCAATAGATTTTTCCAATACTAATTTTTAATTGGTGTTACTCAACATAAAATGATATTTTCACTTTCTCTGGGGTGTGGATGGATTATCATTCTGTGGTGTTTAAAGCTAGAGGTGGTAATCAAGCATTTTCCTTTCTTGTCAGTTAGGTCTGTTGTGGAATTAATAAGTCACTTCTTCAGCAAGAGTAGACAAACGTTTTGGTTCATTCTCTGGGTTAATAATAATTTGAACCAATTTTGTTCACTTTTACAATTTATATTATTGTTTGATAGTCTAAGTCAATTGTGAGCAATCACTACTTTCATACAATTATCATCGCAACCTGTCAGAATTTGCAGATCTGTGCACTTTGAAAAGATGTCATTGCAATGACAAGTGCACTTAATTTCACATTCAATGCTTTTATAAAGCTGCATTAAGGCTAACCAGGTAAAGGCAAATTTTGATCAGTATGTTGCAGTCTTGCATGAAATTATCTGACCGTCCTGTCAAAATTGCACTGAAACATTGTCAACAAAAAAAAACTATGCAATATACACCAGATCAGGGTGAATCTTAATGTATTTTGTTAGATACTTCAGGGCTCCACTTGAGCAATGCAGGCAGCAAAATCTCTGCTTTATCTACTCTCACAAATTACTTGTGTAGACCGGTTCGTATACATGTGCACAGGGGTGCATGGGTAATGAACTGAAGTCATGAAACCAGCCATTGCCAAAGAGATAATGATGTATTCCACATGCAGAACACCATTACTGGAGTTTTTGTGGCCTGAGTATTACTCTGAATACACTGCACAAGGAGACAGTAATTATGTTACTGGCAAGCCCAGCAAGAGCAGTAACCTCCTGCAACTGCTGCACAGCTTCCAAAAGGAGAATCAGGAGGTGAAGTTCTGCCAATGTGTAAAAGGCATATGGTGTGAACCCACAAATAGAAACGTTGCTGTCATTATTTTCAACTCACTAACGGGATGGACGAGTTGCACCGATGTGTACGTTTCTGTGCAGTTTGACTCTCTGACTCTATTATATATATATATATAATAATATATACATTTAACGTCTCATTCTGATACCTTGCTTTAATTCCATACCCTCTCAAACAAGCATTCATCTCAATTTGCTGGAAATTCTCCCAAGGAACATAAGTTGCTAATATGCCTCATTTGAAGTAAAGTCCTTTTAGTTATGAAAAGGAGACCTTCTCAGTACACCGAGTCAAAATACAATGTTAAGCAATTTAATCAATTACGTACCCCTGAGAAAAATAAAATACTCCATATATAAGCTACATGAGCACATTTAAACTGTTTAGTGCATTCTTTGGGGTCACAAATTAGCCACTTGTTTGCTGGAGTTTCCTGAAGAAGATTAGTTATCTCAGATGAAACCACATAAACCACATCATCCATTCCCACCTCATAATTTATTCACTGCTGAGGGTAATAGAAATGTCAGTGCCTTAATGGCATTTTATATGCAGAGGATTAACAATTAGTGTGTTTTATAAATATGCTTTGAAAGGTAATTGTAATAGTCTTATTTTGCACCATTAATAGTTGTACAGAATGCAAATGAAAAATGACATAATGCAAATGACCGACAATAAAAATAAAGTTTATATACGTATAAAAATCAAAAGAACTGTGGATGCTGTAAATCAGAAACAAAAACAGAAATTACTGGAAAATCTCAGCAGGTCTTGCAGCATCTGTAGAGAAAATTTTGAGTTATCATTTCAGGTTGAGTGATCCTTCCTCAGTTTTGAGCTTCCTGCTGAGCTTTTCCAACAATTTCTGTTTCTGTTTCGATATGTATACTTTGAAATATTTAATGCTCTGCTCAGATTTAACATTTCTCTATTACCCTTTGAATTTCTTCTTCTGACACAATCAAATCTTCAGAACTAAGTGACAGGATTATTTAAGCATTGATTCCTTACATACAAGACTCAAACTGGTTCACTAATGTCCTTCAGCGAAGGAAATCTCCCATTCTTATCTGGTCTGGTTTACATGTGATTCCAGACTCACAGCAATGTGTTTGACTCTCAACTGCCCACTGAAATGGCCTAGCATGCACCTCAGTTGTATCAATTACTATGAAATCTCAAAGACATGAAACCGGATGGACCACTTGGCATTGTCCTAGGCACTGGAAAAGACAATGTCAGAAACAGCCCTGTCGACCCTGAAAAGTCACCTTTACTAACATCATGCCAAAATTGGGACAGCTGTCTCAAAGGCTAGTTAAGCAACAGCCTGACATAGTCATACTCACAGAATCATACCTTACAATGTCCCAGACATCACCATCACCATCCCTGTATATGTCCTGTCCCATTGTCAGGACAGACTCGGCAGAGATGATGCCTCAGTAGTATAGAGTTGGGAGGAAGTTGCCCTTGGAGTTCTGAATATTGACACTGGACCCCATGAAGTCTCATGGCTTCAGGTTAAACGTGAGCAAGAAAACCTCCTGCTGCTTACCATGTACTGCCCTCCTTTCACTGATGAATCAGAATGCCTCCATGTTGAACAACACTTGCAGGAAGCACAGAGGATGGCAAGTGTGCAAAATATACTCTGGGTGGGGATTTCAATGTCCACTACCAAGAGTGGCTCAACAGCAGCGCTATTATTTGAACTAGTCAGGCCCTAAAGGACATAGCTGCTAGAATGGGTCTGCAGCAGGTGGTGAGAGAACCAATAAGAGGGATAAAATACACTTAACCTCATCCTCACCAATCTGCTGGCTGCAGATGTATCAGTCCATGACAGTAAGAGTAAAAATGACCACTGCACAGTCCCTGTGAAGATGAAGCCCTGCCTTCATGTTGAGAATGGGGTGGCACAGTGGCTCAGTGGTTAGCACTGCTGCCTCACAACACCAGGGAGTAGGTTCGATTCCAGCCTTGGGTGACTGTCTGTGTGAAGTTTGTGCATTCTCCCTGTGTTTGCATGGGCTTCCTCTGGGTGCTCTGATTTCCTCCCACAAACTAAAGGTGTGCCGGTTCAGTGAATAGATCATGATAAATTGCCCATAGTGTTCAGGGATGTGTAGGTTAGCTGCATTACGTCAGGGGTAAATATAGGGTAGAGGAATGGGTCTGGGTTATTCTTCGGAGGGTCGGTGTGGACTTGTGGGGCGAAAGGCCTGATTCCACACTGTAGAGATTCTATGAATCTATGAATAACCTCCATTGTGTTGTGTGACACTATAACTGTGCTAAGTGGGACAGACGTTGAACTGATCTGGCAAATCAAGACTGAATGTTCATGAGGTGATGTGGGCCATCAACAACAACAGAATTGTACTCCAGCACAATATGCAACCTTATGGCCCGACATATCACCCACTCAACCATTACCATCGAGTCAGGGGATCAACCCTGGTTCAATGACGAGTGCAGGGATGCATGCCAGGAGCAGCACCAGGCATACCTAAAAATGAGGTGGAAACTATCTAACAGGATTACTTGCGTGCCAAACAGAACTAGCAGTAAGTGATAGACAGAGCCAAGTAAGCCCACAACCAACAGATCAGAACCAAGCTCTGCAGCCCTGTCACCTCCAGTCATGAATGGTGGTGAACAATGAAACAACTCACTGGAGAAGGAGAGTCCACAAATATCCCCACCTTCAATGATGGAAGAGCCCAGTACAACAGTGCAAAATGAAAGGCTGAAGCATTCACAGCAATCTTCAGCCAGAAGTGCCGAGTGGATGATCTATTTCAGCCTCCTCCAGTAGTCCCCAGCATCAAAGATGCCAGTTTTCAGCCTATTTGAAACACTCATGTGATACCAAGAAAAGGTTGGAGACACTGGATACTGCAAAGCTATGGGCCCTGACAGCATTCTGGCAAGAGTACTGAAGACTTGTGATCAAGAACTTGCCGCTTTCTCATCAGCTTTTCCAGCACAGTTACCTGACAATGTGAAAACTTGCTTAGCCATGTCCTATGCACAAAGAGCAGATCAAATCCAACCCAGCCAATTACTGTTCCATCAGTCTATTCTCAAGCATCAGTAAAGTGATGGGCATTGTCATCAACAGTGCTGTCGAGCAGTAGCTGCTCAGTAATAACCTGCCCTGCTTGGATTCTGCCAGGGCTACTCAGTTCCTGACCTCATTATAGCCTTGGTTCAAACATGAACAGTGGAACAGTAATGGCAGAAGTTTCTGGGAGTATTTCAAAAGACCCAACAAAAATTCATACCGAGGAAAAAGAAGCATACTAAAGAGAGGATGAGGCAACCATGGCTGACCAGGGAAGTCAGGGACAGCATAAAAGCTGAAGAGAAAGCATATAATGTGGGGAAGGGCAGTGGGAAGCCAGAGAATTGGGAAGCCTACAAA
Organism: Chiloscyllium plagiosum; assembly: GCF_004010195.1. Taxonomy (NCBI): domain Eukaryota; kingdom Metazoa; phylum Chordata; class Chondrichthyes; order Orectolobiformes; family Hemiscylliidae; genus Chiloscyllium; species Chiloscyllium plagiosum. The sequence continues at coordinate 34,707,857 of NC_057720.1, read as the reverse complement.
GACCAACAGGGGACAATGAAGAAAGAAATAAGGAGGGAGAAGATTAAATATGAGGGTAAGCTAGCCTGGAGTATTAGGAAAGAATTCAAGAATTTCTTTAGATATATAAAGGCAAAAGAGAGGCAAAAGTGAACACTGGGTCAATGCAAAGTGATGCTGGAGAAGTAGTAATGGGTAACAAGGAAATGGCTGAGGAACTGAATAATTACTTCATGTCAGTCTTCACCATGGAAGGCACGAGTAATATCCCAAACATTCAAGGGAGTCGGGGGTGGGGGCAGAGATGAGTAGAGTGGCCATCACCAAGGATAAGGTGCTAGAAAAACTGAAAGGTCTGAAAGTGAATAAATCATCTGGACCAGGTCGGTTACACCCTTGAGTTCTGAAGGAGATAGCTGAAGAGATAGTGGAAGTGTTAATATTGATCTCTTAGGAATCACTGGAGTCATGGAGGACTGGAAAATTGCTAACGTAACACCTCTATTTAAGAAGGGAGCAAGGCAAAAGATGGAAAATTATAGGCTGATTAGCCTGTCCTGAGTCATTGGTAAAATTTTGGAGTCCAGCGTGAAGGATGAGATTTCTGAATATTTCTAAAATAGAGCCAAGCCAGCATGGTTTCATCAAGGGGAGTTCATGCCTGGCAAATCTGTTAGAATTCTTTGAGGAGGTGACTAGCAGGCTAGACCAAGGAGACCCAATGGATGTTATCTATCTGGACTTCCAGGATGTCTTTGATAAGGTGCCACATAGGAGGCTGCTAAGTAAGATAAGGGTCCACGGTGTTTAGAGGCAAAGCACAAGAATATTGGCTGTTTGGCAAAAAGCAGAGATTGAGGAAAAAAAGGATGTTCCAGGATGGAAGCCGGTGATAAGTGATGTTCCACAAGGGCCAGCATTGGGGCCACAGCTCTTCACTTTATAAATTAAAGCTAGATGAAGGAACTAAGGGCATTCTGGCTAAGTTTGCAGATGATAAAAAGATAGGTGGAGAGGCAGGAAGTGTTGTGGAGGTGGGGAGGCTGCTGAAAGATTTAGACAGGTTAGCAGAGTGGGCAAAAAATTGGCAAATGAAATACAACATGGGAAATTGTGAGGTCGTGCACCTTGGTAGGAAGAATAGAGAAATAAACTATTTTCTAAATGGGGAAGGAAATTCAGAAATCTGAAGTGCAAAGAGACTTGGGAGTTCTCGTCCAGGATTCTCTCAAGATAAACCCATGACTACTACAATGAAGTGGTAGAAGGACAAGGACAGCAGACACATGAAAAAACCACCTGTAAGTTGTTCTTGACGCCTCTCACCATGCTAACTTGAAAATATGTCCAAGTGGACTGCAACTGTTCAAGAAGGCAGCTCAATGCCACCTCTCAAGGGTAACTAGGGACAAGCAAGAAATGCTGGCCAGCCAGCGACACTCGCATCTGATGAATGTACAGAAAAAAATAACTATTTCCTACATGCAAGATGTTAGCACAAATGACAGGTTAATTTAAGTTTATTACAGTGAAATACAGTACGAAGTACCATTATTAAAGGTTATAGGTTGAATGAGTTTTTCTTTGAAGTTCAAGCACAAACGTTGGGAGGCAGCACAAGATGCAGCCTTAAATTTATAATGACTGATGTTCCTTCTGAAGTAATATATGATATCCAAATCTATCTTTTGGGAACAGCAGCTTTTTGGTCAGAAGTTGTTACATAAAATTCACATAATCTACATACATCTTGTAGGCATTCACATAAAATCTGGAGGTTAATAGAAAATAAAACAAAGAATAAATTCCAAACTTGGGTAGCTACCCGGAACTTAAAAATAATTACATACTGAATGTTGAAAAATAAAACATATTACAAATAATATCAAAGCAGCATGTATTGGGAAAGGGGCGTTAAATGACAGGGAAAGTTATATTCCTCAAGTGTTGTATCAACTTTGGTATCAGGTTAAGACTGTTACCCACTGATTCTAATTGTGCCAACAGTGAGTGTTAAAACTGGCACTGCATTAACCATTGATCTGCCATTTGAACAGACTGTGATATAAAGGACTGTCAACTCTCACTCAATTCTCTGGTCTTCTATTGACACAATGCCATGACTGTATGTATCTGCTGATCTTCTGTGTCAGAATTAAAGGAGATCATCTAGAACCACATCATCCAATTCACCATCATGAACTTGTTGATATTGGACTGAGGGGAATTCTTTTAATAGCATGTACAGTATGAGAGATGACTGCATGCTGAGATGACCCCTCCCTCCAAACAATGTACCTGAGCTTCCCAAATACAGATAGATTGCAAAAAGAATATTTAATGCACAAACTTTTTCCCCTTCTGTTTCCAGAATTTCCCCTAATACAGCCATGAAGAATTTAAGTCACTTTGAGAGAAATAAACAATATTGACTGTTCAATTAACAGGGTAGATGCAGACTTTGTATGGGATATAAAGAAGTGATAATAAGTTATTGATCTTTATTGTTATTGCAGATATAATGTCAGGCTACGGTTCTGAAAGTGCTAATGTTGGAAACTGTATTAGGCTCCAACTAATCTGATAATATCATAAGAAGTTGGGTGGAGAATGGCAAACAGTTTAGGATTTCAAAGCAAACAGACTATTGGTCTCCTAATAATCTTAGTATCAATGTACAATTTACTGGTATAAGTTCTACTTGATTGTTAACATACAATAAATGTATGTTTAAGACAATAACCTCTTTTTCTTGAGACTCAAGAATTGGTTTTCCTCCACCACAGTAAACCAACTGGGCCGCCAGAAGAAGTTAAGGAAAAAGGATGGTAGCAACAAACAATCCCAATCACTTTTGACTTTTCTGAGGAAAGGTCATCAGACCTGAAATGTTAACTTTGATTTCTCTTCACAGATGCTGCCAGACCTGCTGAACTTTTCTATTGGTTGGCATGGTAGCACATACAACAGTGGAGAATTATACATTCACCATCACCTGCTTTATATCATCGTACGAAGTCAAAACATAAGAGCAAATTACTGCAGATCTTGGAATCTGCACTGAAAATGGAAGCCTGTGACCTGTAGAGTGCCACAAGGATCGGTTCTGGGTCCTCTAATTTTTGTCATTGATATAAATGATTTGGATGTGAGCATAAGAGGTACAGTTAGTAAGTTTGCAGATGACACCAAAATTGGAGGTGTAGTGGACAGTGAAGAAGGCTACCTCAGGTTAAAATGGGATTTTGATCAGATGGGCCAATGGGTTGAGAAGTGGCAGAAGGAGTTTAATTTAGATAAATGTGAGGTGCTGCATTTTGGAAAAGCAAATCTTAGCAGGACTTATACACTTAATGGGAAGGTCCTAGGGAGTGTTGCTGAGCAAAGTGCAGGTTCATAGCTCCTTGAAAGTGGAGTCGCAGGTTGATAGGATAGTAAAGAAGGCATTTGGTATTGGTCAGAATATTGAGTAGAGGAGTTGGGAGGTCATGTTGTGGCTGTACAGGACATTGGTTAGGCCACTGTTGCAATTTGCGTGCAATTCTGGACTCCTTCCTATCGGAAAGACGTTGTGAAACTTGAAAGGGTTCAGAAAAGATTTACAAGGATGTTGCCAGGTTTGGAGGATTTGAGCTATAGGGAGAGGTTGAATAGGCTAGGGCTGTTTTCCCTGGAACGTTGGAGTCTGAGAAGTGACCTTATAAAGGTTTACAAAATCATGAGGGGCATGGATAGGATAGATAAAGTCTTTTCTCTGGGGTCAGGGAGTCCAGAACTAGAGGGCATAAGTTTAGGGTGAGAGGGGTAAGACACCTAAGAGGCAACCTTTTCACACAGAGGGTGGTACATGTATGGAATGAGCTTCCAGGGAAAGTGGTGGAGGCTGGTACAATTGCAACATTTAAAAAGCATCTGGATGGGTTTGTGAATTAGAGGGGTTTGGAGGGATATGGGCCAGGGGCTGGCAGGTGGGACTAGATTGGGTTGGGGTTTATGGTCGGCATGAACGAGTTGGACTGAAGTGTCTGTTTCTGTGCTGTTCATCTCCATGTTTCTATGACTCTAAGGTCAGGCAGCATCCATGGAGGGAGAGTAAGCTAACATTTTAAATCCGGATGACACCGATGAACAGTCATCTAGACTCAAAACATCAAAACATCCTGGCATATCAAGTCAGTAGCAATAAGCAGACATAACAGAATATAGCTAAGTCAGTGGAAACATGTAAATAAGGCTTTTCCTAAAGTACTGTGATCATACTACACCCTGTGTATTGGTCAGAGACATGCAAAACATACAATTATGTCTGAGAGGCAGTTCAGAAAGATGATGCCACAGTATGCCAGGGTATCAAACCTGAAATATTAGGTTTGGTTAGCCTCGAACGTTCGTGGGTGCCAATGGTGCTTACTGGTATAGAAAAGATAAATTCCAGAGAATTATAAGCATAGAACAAGTGTGACAAATGCAGAAAGGCAAAATTGCCAACAGCAAAAATACATTCTCTTGAAAGTTATCAACACATATAATGAGGCTTGTTGATTTTGGATGAAAACATACTTATCTTTCTTTTTAGAGTAGTGGAGCACTAAAGTGTGGGTCAAGTGGCCTTCCTCATCTGTATTGACAAAAAGTGACCTTGATCAATAATTGAGCTCCAATATCTTTGTGAGTACAGAATTCCAATGTTTCATAGACATTTAAGGAAAGAGATCTATTCTCATTGTAGTCCTAAAAGGCTAATTTCTTATCCTGAAACTGGGGTAACAGTCTCTCACTATTGACATGCTGACTTTTTGCTGAGGGTTGGGTCATTTTCTAGCTCCATCAAACCATTCACAGACTAACTGTTCCAAAAGCTGACCTTTTCATTCCCGGATGGCAGCGTTACCTGGCTGAAAGTTGTATCACCCCGGAATGAGTGCCGAGTCTGCCAGAGCTTGAGTGTGGATTAGGGTGGTGCTGGAAAAGCGCAGCAGGTCAGGCAGCATCTGTGGAGCAGGAAAATCGATGTTTTGTGCAATAGCCCTTAATCAGGAATGAAAGCAGGGAGTCTCCAGGGTGGAGAGATAAATGGGAGGGGATTGAGGCTAGGGAGAAGATAGCAAAGAGTACAATAGGAGGATGGGGGTGGGGATGAAGGTGATAGGTCAGAGAGGAGGATGGAGCGGATAGGTGGGAAGGAAGGACAGATCATGAGGATGGTGCTGAGCTGGAAGGTTGGAACTGGGATAAGGTGGGGGAGGGGAAATGAGGAAACCGGTGAAGTCCACATTGATGTCCTGGGGTTGAAGTGTTCTGAGACAGAAGATGAGGCGTTTTTCCTCCAGGCGTCGGGTGGTGAGGGAGCAGCGGTGGAGGAGGCCCAGGACCTGCATGTCCTCGGCGGAGTGGGAGGTGGAGTTGAAATGTTGGGCCAAGGGGCAGTGGGGTTGATTGGTGCGGGTGTCCCGGAGATGTTCCTTAAAGTGCTCTGCGAGAAGGTATCCAGTATCCCCAGTGTAGAGGAGACCACATTGGGAGCAATGGATACAATAAATGATGTGCAGGCGAAACTTTGATGGATGTGGAAGGCTCCTTTGGGGGGTAAGATCTACCTCTATGTATTGGTACTGTTAAAGTTTCCACAAGAAAACAATCAAACTATAAAACATCTTTCCATGTTTCATTCCTCTCAACCCCTCACATGATGCCAACTTTGCCACACCATGCCAACCACACATGCCATGAGCCCTCATGCCTTCCATGTCAATTTATCCCCCTCTACCCATTTCCCTTGACTCTTTATAGATTATTTGACAAAAAAGTACCAACTCCTGCTTACCCATACTCTTTCTACCACTATCCTTTCACCAACATGACAACTCACTCATGGATAGACCTCATGATCTATGCAGAGAGAAAATAAAGTAAAGCAAATTTTGTACTGCATTTCATCAGCTGTATATTATCATGACTATGGATCATAACCCCAAATCACCTAAGAATGTATCAAACTTCAATTACAATGTATAAAACAGAAATATAACTAAATGTTAATCACAATGTAAATTTAATGGCTACCCTGAGAGAGACACTGGATGTCATATCTGATGAAGTGTCAAAGAAGCTTCCAAAGGAGAAAGTGCTCTACAAACTTAATTTTTAATATCCAGAGAATGTCACAAATTACAGCAGACTGAGCAAGGGGCATAGCTGTACTTTTCCCCCTTCAATAATGAATATGGACAAGGATTAAAATGGAGCTTCAACATTGTTTTGTGTGTGTGTTAGTGGCCTAACATCCTAATGTCATCCTAATGTGTTGACTAGTGGGCCATGAGAGTCACTACTCTGGTAGCAACTATTTAAACATCCCAACTCTGTGAGTAAAGCAGTCTGCCAATCAGTCAATGCTGATTGGACAAGAGTTTTAATCAACCTACAAAGCCATGTATCTCAAAATTGACCAATCTCAATGCTTCCGGTAACATTCACTGAATTGGCTGCAATGGTGAACTATCCATTCTTGAAGAACAATTCACAGACTGATTCTTTTTTTTTAACACATCTTTTTGGACTCAGCTCGCATTTGTAATCTGTACGTGTGTGTTGCATTACCATTTCTTTGTGTAAAAACATAAGATAAAGAACAAAGTGGGCAAGAAGCTTAGGGAGTGAACATTCATGATTGAGATCAGGGAAAAAGTAAAAACAGTGTCCTGTCAACATGATAATATAGTACTGAGAAGGGGCCAAGCAAGCAATGGTTTGTCCTATTGCCACTGACCTAGCAGATAAGGGTAGCAATGGGCTTGGATTGTACCAAGACATGTGTGAGGTTCACAATAAAACCCCTACAACCTGGCTAACCAATATAGCAACACTAGTGAATACTCCTAATTCACTCACTTAGGTGCACGGAACAATGAGCAGACTTAACAAAGCTGCTCACTATATAAAGGACTTATGCAGAGACAAGCTAGGCTGCACCACTCAGGCTGTAATTGGCGTACATGTAGGAGGGACCACTCCCATGAGGCAACATCCTTATCAGTTAGGCACAGAAATGCTGGTCCAGGTCCAAGGTAAAATTAAGTATAAGCTGCAGCATCGATTAATACAACCTAGCAGCAATAGCTGGAACTGCCAACTTGAGGTCATGCCCAAGCCAGATGGCTGCACAAGGCTCTCTGTTGACAATTGTAAAGTTAGTGTACTGACCAGACACAACTCCTACTCCATACCAGGATGTTTGCATAGATAAGAAACGTAAAGCAGCCTATGCTATCAAGATGGATTTACTCAAGGGGCACTGGCAGGTTCCCTTCACTGCCCACACAAAACAAATCACTGCTTTTGCAACTCTGGGTTATACCAGTGTTGAGTCATGACATGCAGACTCCTAAATACCCCAGGCACCTTTCAAAATCTGATGATAACAGACTCATCAAAGGTTGTTTTATACCTAGATAACCTGCAATTATACAATAACACTCAAGAAACACACAGAGCAACTGGACATATTCTTCTGCAAACTTCAGTCAGCTGATCTAGTGGTCAATCTTGTAAAGAGTGAGTTTGCTAAGCGCCAAGTGGACATGCAGAGGGTTCAGAATGGGTAGTGCTCATAGCTATAAAATCACAGACAATAATAATATGGAATGTGAAACCATGGGGTTCTTGGGAATGTGTGGGTTCCAGCGAACATCATCCCAAGTATTAACCTTGTTAAATTGTTGCCTTTTGAAACAAAGATAATTTAGGTCTGGAAGGAAGCTTCCCATAGCAGAAGATACACTTTTAAAATTAACTTTGTTGTATTGTGACCAGCGAAGGATGAATAACCAAGATAAGCCAATTTGCTTCCTCCTCATCCCAGAGCTTAAAAGTTTGAGTATCCGATCTGGAACCGTAACAAATTGGGTAAACATGCTCAGGGATATGTCATGAAAGTATTGAAATAATATTCTCATTCATAATAAAATCTATTTACTGCATTCATATTTCTTCAACTATATAACACGTTATAATAACAAACATTTCATTAAAGTTCATAATCCTTCACAGCAACAAGCATTGGACTTCATTGTCCTGCCTCAAAGAGTCGAGAACAACTGGTCGCTGGTAATCAAACAGCCAATTCGCAGATACGCTACTGTGATAATGAATGGTTCTGAAATCAGCCTTGAAGCAAAAGTCTGGTAACAAAAGCCTTCATCTAATGCAACCGATCTAATGAAATAATATGCAGTTTTTTAAAAATTTGCAGAGTTTTAAAAATACATTTAAAGGGCAATACTTTTACTTGACAGTTTAACAACTTGCTTTGACAGTAGATTGTGAAAGTTCCTCTTAAATCTATCATCTGTTAGTATAAAAATTCAGGCCTACATGTCAAACCAATGATGAATTTTATATTTTTCAATGATGTCACTCCTCATTCATCTGAACTTGAGACTTTATCAAATCCAATCATCTTGTTGCAGTTTTTGGGATCAAACTTTGTACAAAATGGCTGCTTTTATGTCTTCATAACTTCAAGAATTGACTATAAAGTATCCAATGTATGTGTAGTGTGATGAGGTAGTATATAATGAAAGTTCTTTATTTCTATCATAATTACAAACATATTTTCTCTACATTGTTCAGTTATTTGTTTAAGTGCCTACAAATAGTTAACCTTCCAAAGAACCTTACACAGCATTGAAGACACTCAGCCTTGAAACTAAAGCCAGACTCCTGAAAACCATATGTGTATCTCAGCCTTCCCAGTTCCTGGATATATTGGAATATTAAGATTTTGTTGCATGGTCATCATTGTGTTTGAACATTCTCAACAAAGAAGCAACCTGCCCATCCTGAGGATGTTCTCGAAGAATAACAAGAAAAACAGGTTTGACCATTTTAGGGTTGGACTGAAATTTGAAAAGCTGAAGTTAAACAATGCACTTCCTGAAAATAGGGCAGTTTGCTGCAATGTGTTCTGAGAGGATTTACTAATTGTTATAAAGCAACCTGTGAGTGCCTTATATTTTCTTTTCATGTGGGGTGTCAGGACCTTGAATTCTCTTTGTTACAACCAGCTGAGGATCCTGCTTGTACAATATTAGCATTAGACAATAAAACATTAAGATAAAGGAACAAAAATAGACCATTCGGCCCATTGAGTCTGCTGCACAACTCGATCATGGCTGACATATTTCTCAACCCCATTCTCCTGCCTTCTCCCTTTAACCCTTGATCTCGATACTAATCAAGAATCTATCCATCTCTGTCTGAAATACATTCAATGACTTGGCCTCCACAGTCATCTGCAGCAATGAGCTCCACAGATTCACCACCCTCTGGCTGAAGAAATCTTTCCTCATTTCAGTTTTGAAGGATTGTCCCTTCACTCTGAGTCTGTGCTTTCGGGTCCTAATCTCTTCTACAAATGGAAACATCTTCTCCACGTCTAATGTATCCAGGCCTATCAGTATTTCGTGAGTTTCAATCACATCGCCCGTCCACCTTCTACACTCTATCAAGTACAGATCCAGAATCCTCAAGTGCTCCTCATGTGACAAGCCATTCATTCCCAGAAATCATCTTGTAAATTCCCTCTGGATCCCCTCTGAGGACAGCACATCCTTCCTTAGATATGGGGCCCAAAACTGCTCACAATATTCCAAATAAGGTCTGGCCAGAGCCTTATACAGTCTCAGCAGTACATCCATGCCCTCTTGAACTGAATGTAAATATTGCATTTACCTTCTTATCTGTCAAATGAAGCTACATGTTAACCTTAAGAGAATTCTGAACTAGAACTACCCAGTCCCTTTGCGCCTCAGCTTTGTGAAGCCTTTAGCTGTTTAGAAATTAATCTATACCTCTATACTTCCCATCAAAATGCATAACCTCAAAATTTTCGACATTATATTTGATCTAGCACTTCTTTGCCCACTCTCCTAGCCTGTCTAAGTCTTTCTACAGTCTCCCTGCTTCCTCAACACTACTTGTCCATCCATCTATATTTCTGTCATCTGCAAACTTAGCAACATTGTCTTCAGTTCCTTCATCCAAATCATTAATGTGTAACATGAATACCTATGCTCCTAACACAGACCCCTGTGGAACTCCACTAGTCACCAGCTGCCATCCTGAAAGATTCTCAGTCTCCTGTGTGGGACCTTGTGAAAAGCCTTCTAGAAATCCAAATAGGTCCCATCTGCATTTCTCCTTTGTCTAACTTGCTCATCACCTCCTCTACAAATTCTAACAGATTTGTCAGGCATGATCCGCTTGGCAAAATCATGTTGAATCAATCCTATTTTATCAAGCACTTCCAAGTACTCTACAATCTTATCCTTTAATAATGGACTCTCAAATTTTACCAAGCTAACTGGCCTATAGTTTCTGTGTTCTGCCATCCTTCTTAAACAGGGGTTTTACATTAACTATTTTTCAGTCCATTAGGACCCTCCCTGACTCCAGTGAATCCTGGAATATCACCACCAATGCCTCTACAATATCCTCAGCTATCTCCTTTAGAACCCTGAAGTATAGACCATCCAGGCTGTTTTATTTATCCACCTTCAGATCTTTCAGCCTCCCTAGCGCCTTCTCTTTAGTGATGGCCAATATATTCATTTCTGCCCCTCTGACTCTCTTGTAGTATGCTGCTGGTATTCAGTTCCTCTGCCATTTCTTTGATCCCCATTACTACTTCACCAGCCTCATTTTCCAGTGGTACAATGCCCATTCTTGCCTCTATCTTAACTTTTAGATATTAATTAAATTCTTGCCATCTGTTTTTATATTGCTAGTGAGCTCACTCCCCTTTTTCATCTTCTTTCTTCTTATTTCTTTTTCTTGTCCGTTGCTGATTTTCCCACTGATCTTCACCACTTGTTCTTTTCCTTCTATGCTGTCCCTGATTTCTCTTCTTTGACATGGTTGTCTCATCCTCCCCTTAGTATGTTTCTTCTTCCTTCGGATGAATTTCTGCTCTGCTTTCCAAATTACCCCGAGAAACACCTATCTGTTCTGCAAGTGGCTTCGAAAAGAATCTCATAGAAATTCCACAAATTCCTTTTCTTGATATCTGCAACCATCCTGATTTTACCAATCCACCTGCATTTTGTAAAAGTACCTTTCTTATATGCCTTTTCTATCTCTTAACTTATTTTCTTCCTCATATCCTGATTACTGCCAGGAGCTCTGTACATAAGTCAGGTTCTTGTTTCTTATGCATTCCCTCAACTCTATCTGCACAGATTCTACACCTTTTGACTCAATATCACTTCTTGCTATCAACTTAATTTTATTTCTTACCGACAAGACAGCTCCCTCCCCCCCCCCCCCCCCCCCCCCAACACATACACTTTATTTGTCCTTTCAACGGGGCGTGTATTCTTCGATATTTAGTTCCCAGGCCTGAGCCTCTTGCAACTACATTTCTGTAATATTTGCAAAATTATTCCTGTCAGTTTCAATCTGCACTACCTTGTTTCATATACTGCATGTATTTAAGTACAACTTCCTCAGTCCTGCATTGAGTGCCTCTCTTCTCATGATTAACCCCTTTACTGCTGTGCCTAAAGTTAGATTCCTGATCCTTTCTATACTGTCTGTCCTATGACTTTTGTGGAAACTTTAATAACCTCTGCTGAGCCCTTTCTCCCTATTAAACTTTTCCGTAATTGTCCAGGTAACTGAATTCCTCCCCCTCCCCACCCCCACCAACCACGCAAGTGCAAAACTTGCGCCCACACCACTCCCCTCACCTCCGTTCAAGGCCTCAAGGGATCCTTCCACATGCATCAGAAATTTACCTCTACCTCTACCAATGTCATCTACTGCATCTGTTGCACCCGGTGTGGTCTCCTCTACATCAAGGGGACAGGACGCCTTCCTGCGGATCGTTTCAGAGAACATCTCTGGGACACCCACACCCACCAATCCACTGCCCCATGGCTGAACACTTCAACTCCCCCTCCCACTTCATCAAGGACATGCAGGTTCTGGGCTTCCTCCACCGCCAAACCGTTACCAACTGATGCCTGGAGGAAGATTGCCTCATATTCCGCCTTGGGACCCTGCAACCACACGGGATAAATGTGGATTTCAACACCTTCCCCATTTCCCCTCCCCTCACATTATGCCAGTCCCATGCCTCCAACTCAGCACCGCCCTCCAGACCTGTCCATCACTCCCCCTCTGACCTATCACCTTCTCCCTCACCTTCATCCATCTATCGCTTTCTCAGCTACTTTCCCTCCAACCCCACCCCCTCTCCCATTTATCCCTCAGCCCAACCCACAGCCTCATTCCTGATGAAGGGCTTATGCCCAAAACGTCGATTCTCTTACTCCTTGGATGCTGCCTGACCTGTGTGCTTTCTCAGCAACACACTCTCAACTCTGATCTCCAGCATTTGCAGTCCTCACTTTCTCGTAAATAGTGATGGGCCATGAAAATCAGTCTGCATCCCTTAGGCTGTAAGGGATGGTATTCCATTTTTCAATTAAGTAGTATCGTAAGTGTTTAGTCATCACTTAACAATGACATGGAACACCTTACAGGTAGATAACAGGACTTTGTAACACCACCCCTGATGGTTAACCTCAGAATAGTTTTACTTGCGACAATTTGCTTTATTCACATACATGGAACATATAAGCCAGACTAACCACCCATCATTTGTGGCATGGCTTACGTGATGTAATAGGCTACAAAGTGATGTCGAACAGAATCATGGCCAACAGTACATTTCTACCCGATGAGCTCAATGCATTCTACGTGCGCTTTGAACAGAAGATCAGTGAAACAATGTCACCTGCCCTGACAGCCACAGATGCACATGTTCCCTCAGTCCCTGACGCAGACGTCAGGTCAGCCTTCTTGAGAGTGAATTCACAGAAATCAACTGGCCCAGCTGGATTTCCCAGCCATACAGATTGTGTGTGGACCAGGGAATATTCACTGGCATCTTCAACCTCTCCTTACTTCAATCAGAAGTCTCCTCCTTCTTCAAGAAGACCACCATCATCCTGGTGCCAAAGAAAAATCATGCTGAATGCCTCAATGACTACTGCTTGGTGGCTCTGACCTCCATAATTATGAAGTGATTTGAGAGGTTAGCAGGTGGAAACAAGATGCTGGCAGAGTAGAGCCAATGCTCATCCGGTCCAGACTCTTTTTGTTTCTTTCTTTTTACTCTATTTTTCCCTACTTTCTTGTGTTTTGTTTTCTCCTCTCTTTACCTTTACTTACCTCCTTTCCTGAGCTTGGACGGCACTGGCAGTGGCGAGAGCCCACATCGGACCTTTAGCGAGCCCAACGCACAGACTTCGAGCGAGCCTAGCATGAGGACGTTGAGTGGGCCTAGTGCGCAGACCTTGAGTGAGCCTAATGTAGCTCACTATCAAATCCACCACAGATGAGATCGGGGCCAGTATAGAGTGAGCCCTTACTGTCATTACCATGGCGAGCACAGAACCTGGCATTGGAATTAGCAGTTGCTACATTGTATTCTGCACTCTATTCTGCTTCCCTGATGCACGTTTATGGTATGCTTTGTCTGTATAGCATGCAAAACAACACTTTTCACTGTATCTAAGTAAATGTGACAATAAATCAAACTAAATCAAATCAAATAATTGACAGGCCTTGTCACATTACCTTAATTATTGTGAAGTAACAACAATCACAATCCTTGTGGCAAAGCATCAGGTGATAAAGCCAACTGGTTCTTGGGATCCCAGTGGGCAAAATAGAACCCTAGTCAGTACTTTATTCACTTATTTAAATGCCTTCTGAAACTCCTCAGCTATTTCATTATTGGCAGTTGATTCTGTGGGGTGAATTTGTTACAGAAGTCAGGGAATGTACTCAGGTTCATAATGATTGCTGTGTTTTGCTTCCTGGTCTTTTATTTTCCAATCCCTTTAAGCCTCTGCACTGGATGGATTTTCTTTTTATGAATTCATTTTTCAGATTTGGGTGTCGCTGTTAGGTCAGCATTTGTTGCCCATCCCTTTTTGCCCAGAAGCCAGTTAACAGTCAGCCACATTGTTATGGATCTGGAATCACATGCGGGCCAGACTAAGTGAGCACGGCAGTTTTCCTTCCCTGAAGAACATTAGTGAAGCAGATCGGTCTTTGTAACAGTGTGGCTCTCACCACATCCTGAGATCGACACTTAATGCCATGTGTCACCATATGCACACTCTCAACCTCTTTATTCATCCTCTGATTCTTTTGATGCTCTAGCAAGAAACATTTTCTTCTCCTTTTAGGGATTAAGGAACATGAGACACAACAAATCAGAGATAACCACTCCCCTCCGGAACCCTCCTCCCCTCCCCTTCCCTCTGATTCCATCTCCTCTCGTAATCCCACTTCCTGTCATATATTTATTCTGACCTTCCACTTTCTGATTCTGAACATTGGGTACTCAGTACAGGTTTTACCTGTATCCCTCTGCCCACCCACCACGATACCCATTTCAATAAATTTCGGCCACAAACTCTTCTTTCATCATTTCTTTGGACAAGAGAAATCTCCCCATTCCACAGACCCCTTCATCCACCTCCCTCTTTCCCTCCACCTGAGTCCCTCCTTCTGGCCTTTTACCTGGACCTGACCTGTATACTGAGAACTATGGATTAGTGGTGCTGGAAGAGCACAGCAATTCAGGCAGCATCCGAGGACAGGCAAAATCGACTGACCTGTATCTGAGAACTATGGATTAGTGGTGCTGGAAGAGCACAGCAATTCAGGCAGCATCCGAGGACAGGCAAAATCGACGTTTCGGGCAAAAGCCCTTCATCAGGAATAAAGGCAGAGAGCCTGAAGCATGGAGAGATAAGCTAGAGGAGGGTGGGGGTGGGGAGAGAGTAGCATAGAGTACAATAGGTAGGTGGGGAAGGAGATGAAGGTGATAGGTCAGGGAAGAGAGGGTGGAGTGGATAGGTGGAAAAGGAGCTGGGCAGGTCGGACAAGTCAAGGAGACAGTGTTGAGCTGGAGGTTAGAAACTAGGATGAGGTGGGGGAAGGGGAAATGAGGAAACTGTTGAAATCCACATTGATGCCCTGGGGTTGAAGTGTTCCGAGGCGGAAGATAAGGCGTTCTTCCTCCAGGCGTCTGGTGGTGAGGGAGCGGCGGTGGAGGAGGCCCAGCACCTCCATATCCTCGGCAGAGTGGGAGGGGGAGTTGAAATGTTGAGCCACTGGGCGATGTGGTTGATTGGTGCGGGTGTCTCGGAGATGTTCCCTAAAGCGCTCTGCTAGGAGGCGCCCAGTCTCCCCAATGTAGAGGAGACCGCATCGGGAGCAACGGATACAATAGATGATATTAGGGGATGTGCAGGTAAAACTTTGATGGATGTGGAAAGCTCCAATGGGGCCATGGATAGAGGAGAGGGAGGTGATGTGGGCGCAGGTTTTACAGTTCCTGCGGTGGCAGGGGAAAGTGCCAGGATGGGAGGGTGGGTCGTAAGGGGGCGTGGACCTGACCAGGTAGTCACGGAGGGAACGGTCTTTGCGGAAGGCGGAAAGGAGTGGGGAGGGAAATATAT
>NC_057720.1:34660194-34691984 GCF_004010195.1 Chiloscyllium plagiosum | reverse complement strand
GAGGTGCGTTGGAGGGCATCTTTAACCACGTGGGAAGGGAAATTGCGGTCTCTAAAGAAGGAGGCCATCTGGTGTGTTCTATGGTGGAACCGCTCCTCCTGGGAGCAGATACGGCGGAGGCGGAGGAATTGGGAATACGGGATGGCATTTTTGCAGGAGGTAGGGTGGGAAGAGGTGTAATCCAGGTAGCTGTGGGAATCGGTGGGTTTGTAGAAAATGTCAGTGTCAAGTCGGTCGTCACTGATGGAGATGGAGAGGTCCAGGAAGGGGAGGGAGGTGTCAGAGATGGTCCAGGTAAATTTAAGGTCAGGGTGGAATGTGTTGGTGAAGTTGATGAATTGCTCAACCTCCTCGCGGGAGCACAAGGTGGCGCCATGACACATTGGTTGGTTCAATTTCTCTGCCCTTCTTAATCTATCAAACCTATCTCCTTCTGAACCGACTGCACTCTGTGATTTCAGATCCAACCCTGACTATGTAATTAAGTCTGTCAACAAACGTGGTGCCATTGTTGTCTGGCATTCTGATCTCTACATTGCAGAGGTTGATGACTAGCTCTCAGGCATCTCCTCATATCTACCCCTGGATCATGGCCCCACCACGATCATTAGTCTCATTTCATTTGGTGATCTCCTCCCAACTGTCCCCATGCTCATAGACCCCCAACCCCCACACAGCTCACTTCTACCACCTTCCCAAAATCCACAAACAGGACAGTCCTGGGCAGACCCATTGCTTTTGCCTGCTGCTGCCCCACAGAACTCATATCTTCCTATCTTGACTCGATTTTTAAATTAAACGAAACATTGAATAAATCAGACTGCATTCCAAATTTATACATTGTCTTACACTATGTAAAAGAGTGGAGGAGTTATTTTTTTATTCCTCATATGATATCATCAGCATACGTACTACATTAATTGACTTATTTCCAGTCATTAAAGAGATTAGTTGTTACAAAACTGAAGTGAAGTATTTCAGTGAGGAGAGTATCTGGCCAGATACATGCATTTGAGGTGGCAATATTCACATGTAAAAACTAAATTGAAACTAAAAGTACAACTCTGGTTAGCTAGTTAGATCGTTGGTGTAGCACAATATTCAAGTCTGATTCAATTGGGAAGATGGTGTTGTCATGGTGGTGTCACTAGAATGCAAATCCAGAGGCAACTGGATATATGGGATCCAAACGCGCCTGCAGCAACAAATGAAAGTTAAAAATAATTAATTAATCTGTTAGTTTTAGTGATAATAACCATAAAACTACCATTGATTGTTACAAAAACACATCCGGTCCATTAATGTCTTTTCAAGAAGGAAATCTGTCTTGTCCAGTTCACATGAAACTCCAGAGGCACAGCAATGTATTTAACCCTGAAGTTCCCACTGTAATAGCCTAGTAAGCCACTTAGTTCAAGGACAATTAGGGATGGACAACAAATGTTGGTCACAGTTATATCCCATGAAAGAACAAAACAAATATGTGAGGCCACATTATCAATAAATTATAAATGAGATAACTGCTGATGCTTAATATTTCATACCAACCTTACTCCACCCCATCATGTTACATCATTTTAAATGACTGACTATGCCACAAAATTGCTTTAGGAGTGACTTTCCTATTCATACCAGCCAAGAGCATCTGGAGCCAGATTTATTACAGACTAAACTGGACTGGTTTAAAGTGTAGAATCAGCAGAAGTTAAAGGTGCAGAATGTCAGAAATACTAGTTGGAGTGCATTGAACAAAATTAGACAGACATTGCCTGTGGCCAAAAGAGAACATTTTGAAATTTGAAAATGATCAGGGACATATTTTCTGTCAAAACTACAGCATTTTAAAGTGACCCCAGCTGTTGAGTGGCTGAATATTTCCAGATAAACAGATTAATGTGTGCAAGTATTGATACTGTCACTATTGAATAGCATTTTCTATGCTGCAAGCAAGCCAGCTGCTGAGGACTTGCTTTGCTTATCAAACTCAAACAAATTAATGTACACAGTAATAAAAAGGAGTCAAAGGAACATAATTTAGAAGCATTTGTTGCCACACAAACACATTCTGCTTTAAAATTTCATCTAACATTTATACCATTCTTCTATTATATATTTGAGGTGGAGTGGAGGGATTGAGTGTACCAAACTCTGATCAACAGCTAGACTTTCTTTGATACACTTGACCCTCTGCTTAATAACAATTGGAATAATATCTTAAATATCTAAGTCAGAAAGGCAAATTTTCTTTTTGTCACGTCATCACATTTATGTCCAGTAATTTATTGCAGCGTTTGTATTTGTTTAATTGTGACTAATACGTGTTGCAAAATAAGAAAAGAATGTGGCAAAACTATTGTTGCCTAGCAATATAAGGTCCAGAATGAGAATAAGCAGCTGCCATCTGGTTACTTCGCCCTTTTGAAAAGGGGAAGGAATTTTACCTAAGCAATTAAGAGAAATTAGTACTCTTGTTTTGTTTTTAATATTTTCAACAGGGAGATTGCTAAGTGGTGTGGAAAGTGTTATCCTTGATCTGTGGCAGTGAGTTTGGAGGCGGCCATACTTGCAAGTAAGTGGAAACTCCAAAAGAGTCATGTCTCCTGGCATGATTCCTGGAATGGGCAGCTCTCATTGGGATCGGCCACTCATTCACCAGAGATGGACAGACAATCAGACTACATGAGAGCTCAGTTAGTGGCCATCTTTGGCAATGGAGGCGCATTTGCCAGCATCAGGGAATCATACACTGTGTCTGAGTTTGATGGCTGGAGAAAACAAATTATAGACTGATGCAGAAGCATCTATCTCAAAGATTGAAAGAAGTACAATGGTAGTCAAATGAATTCATGCGGAAATGCTCCCCTTCCACATTCATTACCCTGTGGTTTTGGACAATCTACACTCTTTCCAGCCAGCCTCCATTCTGAAGCATCTTCTAAATCTCTATCTGCCTGATAGGCTCTCACATCTATTTCTGGGGTTGCCTGTCAGCCAACCTCTCTCATGGTCCCCATGTTTGACTCTCCTCTGTCAATGGGCCACGCATTGAGCCTAACTGGCTGATGAAACACAAAAGGCCAATTCATTGGGCATCTCCTGCAAGATCACATGGCAGTGGAAGGTGGAGGGGGAAGGACTTAAAAACTGCATGAGATCTAGAAATCATCAAATGCTCGTAGATTTTATAAATTCAAAGATTCTCAGTAGTAATAATTCCATGACAAATTATTGCTCTAATTAGGCACCACTGCCTGCAAGTCCGCCTCCAAGCCACTCACCATCCTGACTTTGGAAATTATCACTGTTCCTTCACTGTCACTGGATCAAAATTCTAGAATTCTCTCTCTTGGGGGATTGTGGGTCAACCTACAGTATGAGAACTGTAGTTGTTCAAAACGTTCAAAAAATATCACCTGCTCAATGACAACTAGGGATGGGCAACAAATTCAGCCAGAATTGCCCATGTCCCATGAGTGCATAAAAAAACCCTCTTTTAAAAAGTAAACATAGTCAACACAAGAGCTGGTGTAAAGTACTCCTAACAAGTAGCTACTGCTACAATTTATATTTGCGGAAAAATGTTAGATGACCTGGAGCAAGTTGACTCCATAAGAATTAAGTTGCTCTATTTCCATTGAAACAAATGGCAAGCCTGTGACTGTGAGTTGTACTAGCCTTGTCATCCAAAGGCCATGTATTTGGCACCATTCCAAAATACAGCAAACTCAAAGCAAACTCACTTTAAAAGAAAATTGATTTACTGCCGTAACTCTTTACAACGGGCAACAAAGAATGAAAACAACATGAAATGTGTCATGCAGAGTGAATTAACAAGTAACCCCTCTTTATCTCAGAAAGACAGAAAGAGCTTTATATTGAAAGTAAAATACTTTTCTCTCACTGCTTTCTTGTCACAGACATAGGTAGGCAGGATTGACTGTGATTAGAAGAATTAAAGGTTCTGAAATAAAATTCTTTTTCTTGGTATAGGTTCCTTAAATACCATAAAACCAAACGTACATATTGCTTCTTACTTTGATCAACCTATTTGATCATGCTGTGACACAGCTGAGGGATAGGTGAAACATGAACTAGACCCTGGGCTCAAAGGGACACTACTACTGAATTACAAGACTCGGTTATGTATTGCCTCTTGTCTCTATAATTCACATTGCAATGAAACACTGGTACTTCATATCAAAAACTGAATGATATAAAAGATTGAAGGGTGTCATTTTTAGGCCTATAAACATCTATGTGTGTGTATATATCAGCTACATTTGTATCAGCAGAATTGTGGCACAAAGCTATAACTAATAGTTCAGTGCAGTTAAATTTTACATAGTGACATTATTCTCTTAGAATCACAAAATTACTTAATAGTAGGGAAAGCCATTTAATCCATCTTAATTCATCTATCCAGAACATTCCAACATCTAATAGTTTTTCAAATGATTTTAGGATGGTTACTCCCATAAGACTGTTTGAATTGAGAAGTTAAATGGCGGTCAATTGTCTCATGAAGTAGTCAGTTCTGATATCAGTCCTAAGGTTTCCAGCATCTTATGCTCCTGTACTATTCCAGTTCTTTATTTTAAGGTAGTATTCTCAATTATTCTTTTCCAAATCATTTACTGTATTACATGCCTCTATCTGATCCAGCCCTTTTCAACATTAAATGATAAGCGATGGGAGAGCAGACTAAATTATTTAATCTTGCGTGATTGTGCAAAAGGGGGGTTATTGCATCAGATCCAGGTGGTACATCTCTTCCAATTCTATGAATGTAATAGCAATTTAAATGGCTCAATGGTAAGCATAGCCACCTCATAGTGTCAGGGACCTGGGTTTGATTCCAGCAACAGGTCACTTTCTGTGTGGAATTTGTAGGTTCTCCCTGTGTCTGCATGGGTTTCCTTTGGGTGCTCTGGTTTCCTCCAGCAGTCCAAAGATGTGCAGATTAGGTGGCTTGGCCATATTAAATTGCCCATAGTGTCCTGGGATGTGTAGGCCAGCTAGAGTGGCTATGTTAAATTGCTGATAGTGTCCAAGGCCTCTACCTGCACTGTAGGGATTCTACAGTTCTAAGTTTAATTTTTGGCTGATTTCATATCACCTATTTTACATGATCACATCACGTCTCTGAGATTTTTCTCACAACTCAAACCATTAACATTAAGGATTGGCCTAATGATTTATTCAGTACTGCACGTGAATGTTTTCCTTTTTACATGAGGACCAGAAATGTAACGTCTGTCTCAAGGTGCAGTCTGTCTAGAACTTTGTACAGCTGGATCATAACTACCTCTGGAGTATTTTTACTGCTTTGGTTGTTTGTGACAGTGAACTTTATGAGTGTGGTTGATTACTGGTCTGCAATGAGCCTACTAAATCTCCTCAATCTCTTTTAAAATCACCATGAGCTAATTTCAGTGCTCTGGATATCTAATCTGACAACCTTTGTGAACAGAAGTTACCACTGTCTGAAATAACAGTCATCAATAGCTATGAAAATATGTTGCAAAAGCTCAGACCAAACACATTGGCATATAGATTTGCTGGCAGCACACCAGCTTACATGGCTTAAAGAAATGAAAGTGACTGCCCATGACATCAAGATGGTATTAAGGAAGTGTAGTATCAACGAGTCCCAACTAAGTTGAAATCAATGGAAATCATGGTAAAACTCTCTATTGCTTGGTTATGATTATTGGATGCCAATCATCTAAGCCCCAGGACATAAAACATAAAATCCCTCCCTTGTGGAAAGAGGCCATTCAGCCTATCAAGACCACACTGACTCTCCAAAAAGCATACCACTGAGACCAAACCCTACACCCTACCCTCCACCCCCCCCACCCCAACCTCCATTTATCATGGTTAATCCACCTAGCCTGCGCATCCCTGAACACTACAGATAATTCTCCTTGGCCAATGCAATAATCTGCACATCTTTGGACTGTGGAGGGAAGCCAGATAATGTGGAAACTCCACACAGACAGATGCCCAAGGGTGGAATTAAACCTGGGTCTCTGGCGCTGCAGGGTCACTGAGCCACTATGCTACCCCATTGTTAGATATTTGAAAATGGCATTCAGATGAGTACCTTAGAATAGTGCCCTCGGCCCCTAAGTTTGACTAGAAATTGAAATGAGTCTAGACTAGAATGGTGTTGGAAAAGCACAGAGGTCAGGCAGCATCTGAGGAGCAGGAAAATCGAAGTTTCAGGCAAAAACCCTTCATCAGGAATAAAGGCAGGGGAAGGTGTCACCATGACTACCTGGTCTGATCCATGCCCCCCAACACCCCACCCTCCCCTCCTGGCGCCTTCCCCTGCCACCGCAGGAATTGCAAAACCTGCCCCCATACCTCCTCCCTCACCTCCATTCAAGGCCCCAAAGGTGGCTTCCACATCCACTAAAGTTTCACCTGCACATCCACCAATGTCATTTACTGTATCCGTTGCTCCCGATGTGGTCTCCTCTACATTGGGGAGACTGGATGACTTCTCGCAGAATGCTTTAGGGAATATCTCCAGGACACCCACACTAATCAACCCCACCTCCCACACTGCCGAGGATATGCAGGATCTGGGTCTCCTCCACCTCCATTCCCTCACCACCCAATGCCTGGAGGAAGAACGCTTTATCTTCTGCCTCGGAACACTTTAACCCCAGGGCATCAAAGTGGACCTCACCAGTTTCCTCATTTCCCCTCCCCCCACCTTACCCCAGTTCCAACCTTCCAGCTCAGCACCATCCTCATGACCTATCCTACCTGCCAATCTCCTTTCCCACCTATCCACTCAACCCTCCTCTCCAACCTATCACCTCCACCCCCACCCCCAACCACCTATTGTACTCTTTGCTACCTTCTCCAAGCCCCACCAGCCCCTCATTTATCTCTCCACCCTGGAGGCTTCCTGCCTCTATTCCTGATTAAGGGTTTTTGCCCGAAACGTCAATTTTCCTGCCCTCGGATGCTGCCTGACCTGTTGTGGTTTTCCAGCACCGCTCTGATCTAAACTCTGGTTTCCAGCATCTGCACTCCTCACTTTTATCTAGAAGTTTAGAGGTCCCACCCTCCTCTCTGACCTATCACCTCCATCCCCACCCCATCCACCTAGTGTACTCTTTGCTACCTTCTCCCACTCTCCTCCTGACCTATCACCTTCATCTCTACCCCATCCACCTAGTGTACTCTTTGCTACCTTCCTCCCAGCCCCAACCTCCTCCCATTTATCTCTCCACCCTGGAGGCTTCCTGCCTTCATTCCTGATGAAGGGCTTTTGTCCGAAACATCGATTTTCCTGCTCCTCAGAAGCTGCCTGACTTGCTATGCTTTTCCAGCACCACTCTAATCTAGACATATCACATGATGGACGTTTCATATCTGTATGATACAATACAAAATCCATCTGCATCTTCAAGCCACTACTCAGGAGTGTGAAGAAACAATCTCTATTTACCTAAATAAGAATAGCTCCAATAGCACTCAAGAAGCTCAACACAATCAAGGATAAAGCAACTCTCATGATCACTGCCCCATTCACCAATTTGAACATGTACTGCTTTCACCATATCTGCATAGTGGCAGCAGGATGTACCATATATAAGATGCACTGTAGCAAGGGTCCTTTAACAACACCTACCAAATCTGCAACCTTTACTACTGAGAAAGACAAGGGCAGCAGATAAATGGGACTAAGACATGTTCCTCTCCAAGATATATCCATCTTGACTGGGAACTATATTGAAATTCCTTCAATATTGCTCGTTCCAAATCTTGGGATGCCCTTCTTAACAGAACTGCAGATGTATCTGTTCGCCATGGATTGCAGCCCTTCAAGAAAACAACTCAACACAGAGGGCAATTATGAAGGGGAAGATACTGGTCATATCAGCGACACTCATACAATGTACACAGAAATTGGATAAATGTGATTAATGCTCATCATAAGCCTGGCCAA
Source organism: Chiloscyllium plagiosum (assembly GCF_004010195.1). NCBI lineage: Eukaryota > Metazoa > Chordata > Chondrichthyes > Orectolobiformes > Hemiscylliidae > Chiloscyllium > Chiloscyllium plagiosum. Next base: position 34,684,015 of record NC_057720.1, on the reverse strand, counting down.
TCAGAATTTCTGTCTAACTATTCTGAGCACCATGGAAAAAAAAATCTCTACCTATGCTTTGGGATGAAAGTAAATAATGCAAGTTAATAATCACACAACACTCGGATTATAGCCCAACAGGTTTACTTGGAGACACTAGCTTTCGAAGTGCTGCCTCTTCATCAGGTAGTTGTGAAGCATGATCATAACTCAGGTCTTATGGTCTTATGAACCTCCTTTACAACCATCTGATGAAGAAGCAGCACTTCGAAAGCTAATGCCTCCAAATTAACCTGTTGACTATAACCTGGTGCTGTGTGATTTTTTAACTTGGTCCACCCCAGTCCAAGTCATAAATAAAGAAGATTGCTCAGTGTAAAAGAGATGAGAGAGGAGGAATAATTAGAAAAATTGAACTCCAAAGTTTAGAAAGAAAGTGAGCTCACCAAATAAAATCTTAAGATTCAATTTTAATTTTACAACCAGTCAAATTTAAATAGGCCTATAATTTATGTTTATTTGTGCTTGGCATGAGATGTGAGCACATGGGCAAAGCAATATTTATTACTGATACCTGGATTCCCCTGAGAGTATTAACAGTTAACAAGTAGTGTGATATTGGAGTTATAACTATGTCAGCCAAGGTCTGGGTAACAGGTTTTTCTTGCCCGAGGGAAAGTAGTGATCCTGCTGACTTGCCTTATGTAAAGCCTGCAGTATTGTGGTCATAAATTAAACTAAGCGATTAAGCACAGAACATACATTTAGATGAATAGAAATAAATATAAAATCAACATTAAGAAGGTTATGTTCCTACTGAAATTTTGGATGTAGACTAGTAAAGATTTGAAATAATTAGGCATTCTGGATTGTAAAGACTAACAGATGAATGTTCAAAATGTTGCGATGAGAGTGCGAACTTTGTTAGGCCTTTTTTCATACTTAATGTTTCTTATATTTTAAAAAGAAACAATTACTTGATACATTCTCACAGTTTTTATTATCCCACCAGCAGGCATACTGCTTAGAAAGACTGTAAAAATGCAATTCTATAAGCAAAGTCTTCAGCCTGAAATTTAAATGAGTGAAAGATTATGTGAAAGATCAAGATCATATCCTTATGAGTTACTTTCAGTCATAGATACTCTTCATTATATAGTGTTACTGAATTTAAACATGGTAGTATCATAGAATCATAGGAACCTGCTGAAGGGCTTTTGCTCGAAACATCGACTTTCCTGTTCCTCGGATGCTGCCTGACCTGCTATGCTTTTCCAGCACCACTCTAATCTTGACCCGAGTGTTTAAAGGTCCTACAAAGTTACAAAGAGGAGCATTTCCTACAGAATATTCATGAAAATAAAGGCTTAATTTATCTAATCTCTCCTCATAACTTAACCCTGAAGACCAAGTACCATCCTTGCAGATCTGTGTTGAACTCCCTCCAAGGCCAAAGCAACTTTCCTAAGGTGCGCAGCCCAGGGCTGCTCACAGTACTCTCATTAGGATCTAGCTAGGGGTTTGTATAACATTTTTTATTCATTCATGGGATGTGGACTTCATTAGCCATGCCAGCACTTATTGCCCATCCCTAATTGCCCAGAGGGCAGCTAACTGTCAAGCACAATGCTGTGGGTTTGAAGTCACATGCCGGCCAGACCAAGTAAGGATGGCAGTTTTCTTCCCTAAAGGACATTAGTGAACCAGATGGGTTTTCCCCTGACAATCGGCAATGGTTTCATGGTCATCATTAGACTCCCAATTCCAGATATTTATTCAAGTCAAATTCCACTATCTGCCACGGCAGGATCAGAACCTGAGTCCCCAGAATATTACCTGTGTTTCTGGATTAATAGTCTAGTGATAATACTACAGAGTCATCACCTCCCCAACTGCAGCATAACATCTGCATTGTTCTAGTCCAGCTCTTTAGATATGAAGGCCAGAATTCCATGAGCCTTCTTGACTATTTTCTGCACCTCACTGTGGCATTTTAAAAAGCTATGCCCCTGATAGTGGTGGGCATTTTCCAACCCTTCACCATGAATCTCAATTGAAGGCTTTAGTAAAGTGACAGCGATGCTGTGAGCTGTTTAGTAGCAATGCAATAAATGCAATGAAACTGGTACATCCAGAGGGATAGAGCAGAAATGTAGATAATAATGGCCTTCAATTATAGCTTCAAGAACAAAGGATACTACAGTAAGGGCTTTTTTAATGGGTTTAACAAAAACATCTGTGATAATAACTAGGCAAGGGAGAGCTGCAGAATCCCGAACTGCAGGCTACTGCCTCAACCCTGATAGTTGCTAATGGCTTGTCCAGAAAGGATTTTGAATGTTTGTTACTGAATTTGAATTACGAGGACTGGAGTTTCTAAGTACACGACATGTAATAAATGTGAACTGGTTTATTCATTTGTTAAAGAAGGATACAGGAAATTATAAGTCCCAGCTGTTAAGGTGGCACCCAGTTTGGGATGATATCCAGTTCATAACAAACATGGTAATAGATATATACTGTTATGAGTCACTTTGACAAGCGATTCTTATGGGCTGACTGCACTTACAGATTTGAGTTACACATCCAATTTAACTTACTGCTTTGGAATTTTAAAATTTTCAGTGTTCTGCCTTTTTTAAGCTGGTCTCCCAACAATTTGACTCAACTAGTCTGACCTGGGGATCCATCTGTGTCAGCACATCAAGAGCTTTCAATTGGTCTCATATCCCTTCAAAATATGTATGCTGTTGGCTTCTTAAAATATAATGTGATAAACCATAATAGTTTTGTCTGCCAAAGACATCTGAAATATGCATGTTAATGGTCAGTAATCAATTGCATAGTAACACACACAAATACTTGTCACACACTTCAGCAATTACCCTTGTGTCTCAAACTGCCTCATTTAGTACCACTCTCACTACCAAACTGGAATAGTGTGGGTTCAAGTTGCACACTAGGACTTGAATGCCAAATCCTAAGCAGCACTTTAAGAGCGGTACTGAAGGGGTGCTGCACTGTACGACATGCCTGCATTTCTGATGAGACCAGAAATTGAGTCCCATCTACCCTCACATGTTAATGAGAAAGATCACACACCATGATTTGTATTGAAGAGCAGGGGAGTTAAACCCTCGATCCTGGCCAATGCTTATCCTTCAATAAACATCACAAAAAGTAGTTTGCCTATCAATTATGAGCTAATGATTAGACACAGCCTCCTTCTGGGATGCTTTGTCTCATCTGTGCTGATAGAAATTGTTTTGGTTTGATGCTGCTGTCAGAATTCTATGTTAAAGAGGGTGGATCAATGTGAACAGTGACTTCCTTCTAATTTTCAAACATGCTGTTGGAAAATTAAGGGCAACTCACCATCAGTTTTGCTTAAACAAAACTTATGCAATTTCCTCTGGCAGTTTGCCTTCTTACAATCGTTTCATTGAGAATGGGAGGTTCAATATCAGCCGTTTGTGTTTCCTTAATCCCCTAACTGACTAATCTATATCTGTCTGAACTTCTAACTCTTCAATTTCAAACTCTGACTGTGTCATCAAGTTTTCCCTCAAGGCTTGTGATATTGTTTTGATGTTCAAGGACCTCTACCTAGCTAAGGCTGAATTACATCCACTAAATTCTTCTATTGGGCCATGACTTCATTGTCACCCACTAAACCACAATCTGACACATCATTGCTGATTTTATCTCCTCTGGAGATTCCTCTTTACTACAACTGTCTCAAATCTCATTATCCTTCAATCCTCTGCTTTAATTCATTCTCAGTTTGTCATCAACCTCAAGCATGAACTCTTTCTGAAGGAGATTGACTAGACTAACACCTGTAATGGCAGAGTTGTCTTAAGAGAAAAGTTTGAACAGGCAGGACTTGTATCAGCCGGAGTTTAGATCTGTAAAAGGTGATTAAATCAAAAGCATATCAAATATTGATAGCTCTTGACAGAGTAGATGTGGAGAGAGCTTGATCTTATAGAGGAATATAGAACAGTGCATTACAGTTTAAAAATTGAAAAACACACGTACAGAACAGATATAAGACAAATAAAAATTCCTACAAAGGATGATGAGATTTTGGATCATTTCCTCTGAAAATATGATGTAAGCAAAAACCTGCAATATTTTTTAAGACAAAGGTGGACAGCTTCTTAGTTAACTAGTCGGTGAAATCTTATGAGGGGTGGGCAGGAGTGTGGATTTAAGGTTACCATCAGATCAGCCGCGCTCTTAGTGAATGGCAGACTCAAGGGCCTGATTGTCTACTCCTGCTCCTTGTTCAGATGTTCTCATGTTTCTCACTCCACAGAGGCTATAGACTTGCAGAGTATTTTCAGCATCTGTAGTATTTGGCTTTTGATTTACTGGCTACCTCTGCTTGAAAATGTGGTGATGTGCCTCCTTCTTTATCAGCCACAATCTGTGGAGGGATGCCTTAGAAAGCTTTTAGGAGTGAGGGGAGGCAATTCCATGCTTTTGATGCAGCAATAATGAAGAAACAAACTTGGAGGAGCCTATAATTTCACTGGTCCCATGAACCTGCTTCCTTTTTTCTTTGGATAGTAATAAAAAGGAAGTCTAAGTTCTATTGGTAGAACACATTGTAGCCATGCTAGATGGGGATAGAGGGAAGGGATTTTTAAGGTGATTGGTGGGGGCTATTCAGTGGACTATAGGGGCTATCGTCTGGATGGTGTTGCTCGACTTGAATGTTGTTAAAGCTGCACTCATCTAGACACATAAAAAGTATTCTATTGCGCTCCTGATTTGACGTTTGTAGATTGCAGAGAGGCTTTGCAGAATCATAGGATCAGCCATAAAATGCAGTGTACTCAGCCTCTCACCCAATTCAATAGCCATGGTATTTATGTGACTGGTCAACTGGAGTTTCTGGTCAATAGCAAACATTGCTATCACAGATGTAGTCTTTTCCTTCAGCATTGGTGATACTATTTTACATTATGACCACAGAATCAGAGGACTGAAGAAGCTCATTGTGTTCCTGCAGACATTTTCACGGAGAATCACCTCAGTCTGTAAGAAGTCATGGGGAGATCTCAATGCAGGTAGCAGACCTGTAAAAAATGGCTCTGCACAACTATTAATTGAGTGCAGGCTGGTAAGACTACCTTTGTGAATGGCATCAACTGTGAACGATGCCACCTTAGAAGTTGACACTTCTGCATTATAACTCGGTGATGGTAAAGCCAATGAAAGTCAAGGTGACATAGATTGGCTCTCCTTTATTAGACTCAGTCATTGTCTGGAATCTTTGCAGTGTGAATCTTATTTATGACTTTTGAGGCCAAGCCTAGATGTTTCCCAGATTTTGTTGAATGCAGATTGAGTCATTGTTTGAGGAATTACAAATTACAAAATATAAATGTTCAAACTGTAATTTAAATATTACAAATATCTTTAAACATTATTTCTCTTTCTTCCTTTAAGACTATCAATCTCTTTAACCTAAACTTCTTGACATCCCTCCAATAGCAACCATCTTTTATTCCATGCCAATTTAAGATTGCAACTCTCTAAATTTCCCTGGGTTGTTTTATCAATGTGAGGTGTTATTGTGGCTTTTGTACACTTCACTAAGGTTTCTGTAGTTATGCTTTCTGTCTATAGAGGTATTTTTATAATGCAGAATTGTTAACTTCTAAGCTTGCAATCATTCATAGTTGGTGCCATTCACAAAGGTAGTTTTTCTGACCTGCACTCAATCTAACAGCTGTGCAGAGCCATTTTTACAGGTCTGCTACCCTGCATTGAGATCTCCCTGTGACTTCTTACAGACTGAAGTGATTCTTCATGAAAGTTTCTGCAGGAACACAATGAGATTCTTCAGTTCTCTGATTCTGTGGTCACAATGCAAAATACTATCACCAATGCTGATGGAAAAGACTACATCTGTGACGTATATTGTAATAAGGCCATTTACTCCATGTGGAAAGCTGACACTCCCACAGCAGGATCTACACATGGACAAAGCAGTAGGTTCATGTTTAAGCGCCAAATCATGCTAAAGCTTATTCCACTAACCTACATGAAGGTGGAGCAGTGGATTTGATAGGTAGCATCTTTGAGAGACAGCCTGAAGTAAATTAAGTCAACTTTTTCATTCTTTAGCTGCTTTGGTTTTAGCTCTTCTACTTCTTAGCTTTACTAAAGGCTAAATAATCTTATTTTTAAATATTAATGGCCTGGGTTCTAATCCAAGCATTTTCTGTTTTTGCATAAAAATTATAATCAAAATTGCAGCTGATATAAAGTCTCTGAAATTGATCATTCCTGATACTGGAAAATGTTATAGCTAAGCTTCCCATTGATGCTAGAACTCTAACACATGAAGTCAGACATGTGCTTGGAACTCATTTGTGTAAGTTGAGTGATTAAGTTGGACATAGAAAATTTGTAAACTAGAAGCAATGGTGGAACTGGTAATACTGAGGTATAGGTCAGACTTTGAGTACATCAGTTAACTGTGTCATTGTTGTGCTTCTGAGATCAATGCAAACACATAAGTATAATCTCCAAGGATTTGCAATAATGACATTCTCCCTTTGATTTAATTTTTAAAGAACTTCTCTCACATAGATAAATGTAGCTCTTCGTATTTCAAACAAAACTTGGCACCCAGACAAAGTAATGAAAAGACTTCTTCTTTAAACATATTCACATCAACATGCAGAGAAGGGGGCATTCTTTGAAGATTAATACTTTTAAAGCCATCAGACGGGAAAACTGAGTCAATAGTGACATGGAGGGCTGCACAGGCAAATGAACTTAGGTTAAAAAGATACCTTCAATATATCCATTCACCTACTTGTTCACCACTGTAGAATTCACAAAAGACATAAATGAAGCAAATACTTAGGTTTAGTTAACCGGAGCAGGCTTTGTGAGCTAAATCACCTCCATTCAGTGCTATGTTCTGAGTCTTCCATATCCTTGCATTGCAAGCTTCATGCTCAGTGACAGATTTAAATCTGACTTACAATTGTGAGAGTATTTGCACAGGTGATTTCCTTAAAGTCAAAAGGTGAAATATTACATTATTTTCTTTTGTTCCTCAGCAGTTGTACAAGAATTAAGTTGTAACTATAGTTTCACTTTTTGTTCTGATATTTTCCATATATATTAACAACTGTGGATGTTTTCACTTTCCTTTTATTACTTAGTCAAGTTTAAAAATATCACAGGATCTATTGATGGGAAGAATTGTCTTTTGTCATATTCTGATTTAAAATAATTAATAATTAATAATCCATGGTCCTTAATCAGGTAGGAACAGATTAACAACACAAATGCTGATTAATATGAGGCATAAGGTATGTGATGAGAAAGTTGGGGTGGAGAAATGAGTGGGGTGGTGAAGGGAATGGGTGTGTACTTCATATTGCAGATGGTGCATAACTGGCTGTAGAAGAGATTTATAAATATTTTGGAGAGCAGAGGAAATCTGTTTCAATTCTGAACGTCAATGTAAATTTAGTAGGGGATATACTATAATGACACTACCAGTCATTCACTTAATCACCAAATTATAGTAAACGATATCTCTCACTATACTAGTGAATCACTAACCTCTTAAAACAAATTGACTTTTTATTCTTGAGTCTCTTAAGACAGTAGTCTGCAGATAAACATGTAAGAATTTTAGGTTTACATATTTCATGGCATTTTCTCTGACTATGTCTCATAAATTTCCATTGATGTGAGTGAGTTTTGAGAAGATTTGTAGCTCGAGTCGAGGTTCTGGATGTAGGTTTGCTTGCTGAACTGGAAGGTTTGTTTTCAGACGTTTCATCACCATTCTAGGTAACATCATCAGTGAGACTCTGTTGAAACACTGGTGGTATGGCCCACTTTTTACTTATGTGTTTACTATATTGGACAAACAGACAGAAAACTAGCCACCAGTATACATGAACATCAACTAGCCACAAAAAGACATGACCCACTCTCACTAGCATCTTTACATACAGATGAGGAAGGACACTACTTCATCTAGGACAACATACCTATCTGAGGACAAGCCAAACAGAGACATACACGAGAATTCCTAGAAACATGGCATTCCAACTGAAACTCTAACAACAAACACATTGACTTCGATCCCATTTACCACCCCTGATAAAAAGAAGGAAATGACATCACCAGAGGAAATGATGTCACTAACCAAAGGAAACCTGAACACATAAATAAAAAGTGGGCCATGCCACCAGTGCTTCACCAGAGGCTCACAGATGATGTTACCTAGTATAAAAACATCTGAAAACAAACCTTCCAGCTCAGCGATGTGTTTCTATCTGCACTTTAAGTCTCTTTTACAGGAATCACTATATGATCATTTTTTTTTCAGAAGTTGGCACATGTAGACATGCATGCAGGGCTATTTTTATAATGCAGCTGATTGACAACCATGTGTCCACATTCTCCACCCATGTCACTGCCAGAGGACATCTATTCATAATGTCAGTGAGCTGTTATGAGCACAGAATATGGGTAAATGTGAGTTACTGAAAAAAAACTTTCCTCATTAACTTTAAAATACCCAGCAGTCAGAACAGTTTTGATGGAAGGTCTACAATCTGAAATGCTCAGCCTGTTTCTCTCTTCACAGATGCTGCCAAACCAGCTAAGTATTTCCAGTATTTTATGTTCTCTTTTAAATTTCAGGTTTCCAACATGTGCAGTGTTTTGTGTTTGCATGTGTTATAGAATGTAGAATGTATGTAATATCCTAGTCAAGATAACAACAACAGGAGCAAAGAGTTAATGGACTCTTTTGTCACTAAAACTGAAACACTCTGTTTGGCTGCCTCTACCACAAGACAATACCCCGTCTCGTCAACATTACTTCAATGCTCCTCCTTGCCAAGCACTGGACTTGGATCTTTTTTGATTTCTCTCATCTTATCCATGAGACCCACTCCCTGTGCCCTTGATCATATTCACATTAACCTACTAATCACTTAACTTCCCTTTTTGATCCCGATACTAGCTAACACTGTTAAAGATTCTCTCAAGTCAGATGCTAACCTTCTCTCCTTTAAATCTCCTCATTATCTCACTCCCTAAAATTCCAACCTTTGACCCTCCCTTAATTTCAGCCAACCTTTTGGTGTCATGTATAAAGTACAATGTCTTTAGTTGGCAATGTGTACATAACGTACAGTAATATTAGTAAGTATCAAAAATAGATTATGTGTGAAAGCTATTGTCACTGTTTAAACAGTAAGGCATCGTCTCAACAAAAACCGAACTCCTTGTGACATCTGCTACCCAGACTAAACTATAGAAAACCATGAAGCATATCATGGCAGCAGCAAGGGGTTAGTGTGACCATTCATTGTAACAGCTATCTAGACACAAAAGTGGATATTAAAGGCTGATATCAATATTGTAGTTGTGAAAATACATTATCCTAAAAGTTATTCGTCTATCTGAATAGTTCAGAGCTCAAGTTACAACTACTACCAAGACTAATGAGTCACAAAGCTAAAGGCTGTCAATGATCCACAAGTTGGTGTCCTGTCTCCCTGATGTTAGAGGAGACCACATTGGGTGCAATGGATACAGTAGATGACATTAATGAGGTACAGGTAAATTTCTGTCTGATGTGGAAGGATCCTTTGGGGCCTTGGATGGAGGTGAGAGGGGAGGTGGGGACGCAGGTTTTGCACTTCCTACGGTGGCAGGGGAAGGTGCCGGGAGTGGGGTGAGGGAGTGTATCTGACGAGAGAGTCACAGAGGGAATGGTCTATCCGAAATGCCGGTAGAGTTGGGAGGGAAATATATCGTTTCAGAGATCATCTCTGGGACATCTGCACCGATCAAATCCACCGCTCGGTGGCTGAACACTTCTACTCCCCCTCCCACTCCACCAAAAACATGCAGGTCCTGGGCCTCCTCCATCACCAAACCCTAAACACACAATGCCTGGAGGAAGAACACCTCATCTTCTGCCTTGGGACCCTGCAACCATATGGGATGAATGTGGATTTCACCAGTTTTCTTATTTCCCCTCCTCTCACCTTATCCCAGTCCAAAGCTTCCAACTCGGCACCACCCTCTTGACCTGTCCATCGTCTTTCCCATCTGTCCGCTCCATCCTCCTCTCCGACCTATCACCTTCACCCCCACCTTCATCTACCTATCGCATTCCCAGCTACCCTCCCCCAACAGCCACCCACCCCTCTCCTATTTATTACTCAGCAACCCCCGGCCCACAAGCCTCATTCCTGATGAAGGGCCTATGCCTGAAATGTTGACTCTCCTGCTCCTCGGATGTTCCTGACTTGCTGTGCTTTTCCAGTGCCACACTCTCGACTCTGATCTCCAGCAGCTGCAGTCCTCACTTTCTCCTTACCATAGTGAGGTGGCTAGTTTACTATCTGTGTTAAAAGTCAAAGCAGGACAGAATTACTGTGAGCTTGAGAGTTCTTCATGAAGCGGCAAAGCGCAAAAGGGCAAGGCTAAGCAGAGATGCTGTGAATAGTCAAGTAAATGTAAAATGAATGAGTGGTAAGAAAACAAGCTAAAAGCCCAGAAATGTATCCTACTCAGGTTCCCGTGTTTCCCTACACCCAAAACAGCCTGGCAGGAACATTGCAATATCAGCTGTCAACAAGCTCCAAAGCACAGTGTTGAAGTGGTGAACTATATTATCAGTTAGGCAAAAGTGAGGATGTAGACGCTGGAGATCAGAGTCTAGATTAGAGTGGTGCTGGAAAAGCACAGCAGGTCAGGCAGCATCTGAGGAGCAGGAAAATCAACGTTTCGGGAAAAAGCCCTTCATTCCTGATGAAGGGCTTTTGCCCAAAATGTTGATTTTCCTGCTCCTTGGATGTTGCCTGACCTGCACTATATTATCAGTTAGTCTGAGATCAGCCATGATGATGTGGCAAGGCTTACACTTTGTTGATGCCAACTTCCATAATTGGATGGTGCAGGTGATCACTGCCCATGGAATGTGCCCTGAGATGTTGGAGAACAATGACCAACATGGAAGCCCAGAACAGATATTGGCAAATTACAGCTGCCAGGTAAAGGCTCTGACTTCCACTTCTGAAGAAGGGTCATACCAGGCTTGAAATGTTAACTTTGGCCCACCATGTTAATACCACCAACAAGCCCCCAACTACACTAATTCCATTTATCTGCATTTGGTCCATACCCTACTGTGAGACAGTGAGGTCTGCAGATGCTGGAGATCAGAGTCGAGAGTGTGTTGCTGGAAATGCACAACAGGTCAGGCAGCATCCGAGGAGCAGGAGCATCAGATGCTGCCTGACCAGCTGTGCTTTTCCAGCAACACACTCTCAACCATAACCTACTGTGCCCAGGTGTTTTAAGTACTCATCTATCTGCTTCTTAAATATTGCATTTTTTGGATGTAATTGCATTTGAGGCATTTCAGAGAAGGTTCACTAGATTAATTCCAGGGATGAAAGGCTTATCTTATAAGGAGAGATTGAAAAATTTAGGTCTACACTTGTTAGTGTTTAGAAGAACGAGAGGAAATCTAAACGAGGTATATAAGATGCATAAGAGGACAAACAAAGTAGATGTAGAGCAAATGTTTGCCCTTGTAGGACAATCTAAATAAGAGGTCATAGTTTTAGGATAAGGGATGACTGATTTGAAACAAAGATGAAGAAGAATCTGCGGAATTCATTACTCCAGATGTAGTGGGCACCAGGACACGGAGTGGGTGGCACGGTGGCACAGTGGTTAGCACTGCTGCCTCACAGCACCAGAGACCCGGGTTCAATTCCCGATTCAGGCGACTGACTGTGTGGAGTTTGCACGTTCTCCCCGTGTCTATGTGGGTTTCCTCCGGGTGCTCCGGTTTCCTCCCACAGTCCAAAGATGTGCAGGTCAGGTGAATTGGCCATGCTAAATTGCCCGGACTGTTAGGTAAGGGGTAAATGTAGGGGTCTGGCTGGGTTGCGCTTTGGCGGGTCGGTGTGGACTTGTTGGGCCGAAGGGCCTGTTTCCACACTGTAATGTAATCTAAAAAAATTGAGGGAGGATCTAGATGGATTTTTAACTAGTAGCAGTTTGAAGGGTCACAGAGAGAGGGTAGGAAAGTTGAACTAAGACCAAGATGAAATCAGTCATTATTGTACTGAATGGTGAAGCAGGCTCGAAGGGCTGAATTGACTACTACTGCCTCTAGTTCATTTGTTTGTTAAAAATGAATTCTGACTTGTTATTGAAGAAAATTCTACTCTCCATACTACCCAAACACTACACAAATAAAGATACAGGTTTATATTCATAGGGGATTTGATTTCCTGACAAAAGACATGGATGGGCCCGAGAAATGTAAGCAAAAGTTGCAAAAGAGCCCAAACTGTCACACTTTACTGCCAATGTGTCTGACAGTTTAAGCACTATATTTGAACTCCCATAGAATGTAATTCTAGTTACGGTGGGTTAGAAAATCATGATTTGGATAATTTAGTTCTGAAATGTTCAGGCAAAGAAGGTCACGGAAAGGGTATCATCAAATGAACATTCCTTTGGGAGAATATCTTTTATTTAAAAACTGCTAATGTTTATCTGTCAGATGTATACGAAACATTCACAGTGAAATGTCTGCATAGAGCTGGAGCTGAGAACTCCTGTGTGTACGAATATTAACATTTGAAATATTACTTACGCTAATATTGCAGTACTTCCCTTCATGCAAGTTAGTGCTCTGGAAACAAATGTCAATCATCCCAGATTGCATGTAGACCATTTGCTTCCAAACATAATGTACTGACAGTGTTTTGCAATATGTGCTTTGAAAGGATCTCCTGAGAACTTCTCATATCATCCCCAAGGCACTGAAACAATTGAAGGCAAGTCTATTTAGTGACAGGCTTAGTTCAGCTGCTTTAATTTACTTCTCTTTAACATATACGGCAAAAGAATGAAATGAAAACTAAAATGAAACTTCATCATCCTTAAACTTTGCAAACATTTTACAAAATCGTCACCCTCCCTGTGTTCAATACTGTCTACAGACAAGAAAGCCACCTGGTAAGTACAAAGGAAAGATTAGTGTTTACAAACAACTCTGTATCCAAAGAACTTTTTAAAATATTTCAAAAAGACTTCTTCAACAGTACCTTTCAAACACACAACCACTACCAACTGAACCCACAAGGCCAACATGGGAGCAACACCATCCATAAGTTCCCTCGCAGGCCGCACACCATCTGATTTGGAACTTGGAATATTCTTTTATTGTTTCTGAGAGAAAATCCTGTTATTCCCCTTGCTACAGCACTGAGTGTACCAATACAACATGGACTTGAGGCAATTAGGAATGGGTAAAATATACCGTCCTAGTCAGCAATGCTGACAATGCGGAATTAAAGTTTCGGGACTGATTCTGAGGAAGGGTCCCCGAACCAAAACATTAACTCTGATTTCTCTCCACAGATGCTGTCAGATCTGCTGAGTTTATCCAGCAATTCCTTTTTTTGGCCAGTAAATTGTGCTTGGCAATGCTGGTTGAATTATGAATTACGGCCACCACATCACGAAAACATCCCACTTTTCTTTAAATTGTCTCTGGAATCTTTAATATGTAATATAATCATCAGAAGAGGCAAATGGGATCACATGTCTTATCCCATGGCCAGCATCCCTGAAAAAACAGCGCTGCCCAAATCATCGAATTGGTAAGAGTGCACTGGTGCTGCAATGTGCTGTCGAAAGATAGAACACAAATTCCTGAAATGGTATGTTAAAAAAAGGAAGGTTATCGACTGAGCATTGAGTACCTTGGAGTATTTAAATTAAATGCAGTTTTTTAATTTGCTCCTGGAATGAAGGTCATGCTGACAAGTTGATATTTGTTGCCCAGTTGAGATGAGGAGATAGAATCATGGAGTGAAAGAGTCCTACAGCACGGCAACAGGCCCTTTGGTCCAAACTGGTCCATGCCGACTAGGTAATGGATCTTTTCCTTGTACTATTTTACTGGCAATCTGTAACTCAGTCCCTAAATAAATTGCTCAGAGTTTAGATGAACCGATAAATGCAAAACTGTGATGGAACAAATAAGGGTGTGAAAGCTCCTCACTTGCTCTCTTTGCACGTACTCACTTTGCATCTATTGGATCCTCAAATCATTACTATTTTGCCTTGCCTTTTGTGTTTTTCTGCTTCATTCAAAATTTAAAAGCCTAGGCTACTTCTGTCTTGTTCTACTGTTTAGCACAAACACAAAGCTAGGCAGCTTGTCACGGTTATCAGCAGTGGTCAGTCAAAGGAGTGGACATGTTGCTGTATGGCACCATGCTACGCAATGTCATTGTTACACCTACACCATATACCAGCAGCTAAAGTGGCAAACACACTTCAAATGCTTCAGCCTAAAGACCATGACTCAACGTTTAAAGTGAGCTGTCGTCAGTCAGGTCAAGGGAGACAGCCTTCAGCTAGGGGATGCCAGCACAGTAAATCCTCAGGGTCAAGGGTCCTGTATTACGACAGCTTGGGAATGGCCACAATCATTCAATCCTGCAGATCCAGTTCAATAGGCCCGGAAATCATGGCAAGTCAGTCAGAGAAATCAGTCAATAGCCAGCTCACTAATAGCTAGGGTTGGACTGCCTTTCCACATTGGTCAAGGCAATGGGCCACCACTTAATCCTGGGGTCAGCTCAATGAATCTCAAGAGGGGCTGTCAAGAGCCACTGCTGTGGTAGGGAGTTTGGGAAAATCAATTGCGGGGATTGGAGGCAGCATATTGAGATGTTGAGGGCAGTAATAATTATGACAGGAAGCAACTCAACACATGAGTGGAAGATGATAGTGCATTGGACAAAATAAGTTTTTGGGGGGGAGGGAGGGGGTCGTGTACAATAATCACAATTACCCTGACTTTGAGGGGGGAAAATAGTGCAGCATGAAGGTTGGCATGGCCAAGCTGTAGGGCTGGAATGCAGGGGCAATGTTGGAAGATGAATCTCAGTACTAATGGAATCAATGAGGAGTGCAAGGAAGAAAAGACCTTGAGAGGGAGCTACTGATTACCAGGCTGAGCCTGCAACTCACTTTGCCAAGTGTAGCCTGCATTGCCTTCCATCCTTACATGAATCATAAATATGCAATGAAATGGAAAATGGTTGCAACCACACCAGAGTTGGCAGAATAAGTATTTATTTCTCTCTCTGAGCAATGTGAAGCCCTTTGAGGGGTAATTTCAATAATCAGGCACTTTCACAATACAGATTGAAGTTATCCACACTTATAGTATGATTCATGTGAAATGTATACAATGTCCAACTGTGTGGGATACAAATCAGGGGCTAATGTGCTGCTGCGGTAGTGCCCCTAGCTCTGAGCCAGGAGACCAGGGTTTAAGTAGAGGTGTGTAATAACATCTTCTAAATAGGGTGATTCGAAAATTTGTGTGATACAAATCATGGTCATTGATCATTACAAAGTGATCACAATCATTGTGAAACAGAATTAATCCCAGGTGACCTTAAAAGTTTCA
Organism: Chiloscyllium plagiosum; assembly: GCF_004010195.1. Classification (NCBI taxonomy): domain Eukaryota; kingdom Metazoa; phylum Chordata; class Chondrichthyes; order Orectolobiformes; family Hemiscylliidae; genus Chiloscyllium; species Chiloscyllium plagiosum. The sequence continues at coordinate 34,668,513 of NC_057720.1, read as the reverse complement.
CCAGCAGACCACAATTCACACACACAATCCAAAATCTTACAGTCTGCAAAACAGCATGCAACCGATTTCCCATTACTTTGAATCCTATGCAGTAACATGCTGTTATATGCAATGTTGCCTTTCTTGGGTAATGTGGAGGACAAGATATCAATGATCACACTGCACTTACAATCTCCTACTCTATTTGTGTGATGTGACTTGTGCTGCATATATTGGAATAATGTCCCTGTTGCCAAAGTTCCATGTATAAATTTTCCATCGGTCCTCCATGTAGTCCTACTCTATGCAGGACTATGCTAAACCGCCATTTGTGAGTGATGTGGATGCTAAATGCTCACGTTATGAAGGATTTGTTTTCTTTCTCCAGGAGCCGCAGGAGCAGCAATGATGCCTATACTTTTGAGAACTCCCCTGCTCCTACTCAGTTTCAAGGCTCAAAATTTTACAAGAAGAATGAAAAGGAGACAGGGGCTATTTTCCCCAACCATGGTTGATGACCTCCTGAGGCCAACATAGATACAATGCTGTCCAATCTTCAACCAGGGCTACTATGGAGCAGACAATCATCCTACTGAAGGTGACATTCTGATGTTTGAATCTGTCTGTGTGCGCACGTGTGTTTGTGCGCGCGTGTGAGTGCGTGTGGAGAGGGGTTCAGGCAGTACAGTCCATCTAGATGGGTGCTGCATAATCTGAGCTTGCTGTGCACTGCTTAACTGAAGCAAGCAACAAGGGGATGTGATCACATCTACAGAGTTAGGAGAGCAGCAGCAATCATTCAAGGAGAAAGGTGAAGAAATTAAGCAGAAAGTACATCATCTTCAGCATGATAGAGCGGTGCAATGTCAGGCATAACACAGCCAGACAGGACTTAATTGGTAATCAGCTCCAAGAGATTTGAACAAGGTACAATCATTCATTTTTTTTTTAACAAAAGGCAAACAGTCCCTGTCTGTTCCCAGAAACAAATGCAGCTTTTCTTTGTTTGTCGATATGTTTTCGCTATTGTTGAATGAAAGATTTTCAATCATTGTAGGCTTTCCAGTATGTGCTGCTCCCACATTGAACAATGAGGAGATGTTATGTTATGCTGGGCATTAGAGAAAGAGAAACACGACTTTTGACAGTATTTTAAGATGCAATGGCACTAAGCATAGGTAATCTATTTAGGAGAGTTTTTATAGGCAGCAGTTGATCATACAAATGAACTTGTAAGATAACAATACTGTTACCAATGTGAAGAAGCGTTAGCTGTACCATGGATGTGCCTTTGGCAGCATTTAGTTTTTGTTCCCCTCACGCTACAAGGACTGTGAAGTGCAACTCCTGGCTGGCAAAGCTTGACCTGTTGCATGTCTTAACATTAAAAGCTATTCCAGTGCTGAGAATCCCAGGCAGTCCTAACAGTGGTGAGTCCTTATGCCATTCCTAAGCAACAGGTAGTGCAAACGGGGCACCGAAGATGTGTGAGGCACAGCTAATGAAGTGAGCTGCGGAGAATAGCATGAATAAAGTCGCAAAGAGCCACGGTGAACAACCATCCACGGGACTCCCTGAAATTGATGCTTCACCAAATTCTATAAAATTCAGCCCTTTGAGTTTGCCATTAACTTGCCGTTCTCATCTCCTTGGAAATTAACTTGGTCTGGTTGGGAGGTCCTTCTGAAGCTTGATGAGCTGCTATAATGCCCTGTATATCATACAAACTACACCAACTGTGCACTCATGACATATCACTTTCCAATGATGGAAGATGATTACAATGCAGCAAACCAAATTTACTGGGGATGCAATAACTTCAAGTGATGCATTTCTGGCTAAAAAGACAAATCAAGGAATGGGAAGTTCTCCCATAAGTGCTGTCTATGAACTGATTATCAGATTTTACTGTGGGCTGTTGTTTTTAGTGTGAGCTCTTGTTGCCAAACTGAAGTAGCCATTGACCATCATGGTGGCACACACCTAGCCATGGGTAATGCTGCTACTTTTCTGAATCATCTAGTACTTCCAAGAAGCAAAATTCCCTTCATGTCATGAGTGCACATATTTTTGATGCAGAGCTTTGAGCAGTGTACTGGTCACCTTGCTTCAGCTACTTTACAATGGAAAAAAACCTTTGCATATATTATTGTCTTCCATCCTGTGGGTGTGTGTAGGCCAACAAAGATGCCTGTAGTTGATGAGCATCAATTTGCTTTTGAGCTTGTCTTGATTTGTGCTTTTGTCCTTCCAGCAGATAACCAGAACACCGCAAACAATGAAGGTGACCCAAACCATTGGAACTTTCAATTGTGATAATTTATCTAGACAAGGAGAAAATCCAGAAAGGCAAGTTTAAGAAATAGCAAGGCAGAAGCGTACATTCAGATGTCATACCTCTAACCAAAGCCAAAAACTAGACCAGCTGCAAAACATTTTTTTTGGAAACTAACATGAATAAATGGGTCTTCGTGAATTGGCAACATATTTTGTACTCCTTTCAAAAAGACCTCTTTTCCTGAAACTGTGATCACTGGTTCCGGAATCTCCAATCAGGGAAATGGCCTCTCAGTGACCTAACATTAACCCTACCCTGTCAAGTCCTTTAGAATTCTATGTGTTGCAAGTGCAATAAGAGATAATGTAAATTAGCTGTCAATTTGCTATCTCCTGTTTTGCACAATCATCAGAAACAATATTGGTATCCACTTATCCATTCCAATTGGCACTACAATTTTATGCTTTGTAAAAAAAGAGTCACATATAAGTGAGTATATGTACACCATAGATAATACTATGTAAAATGGCTAAGTTTACAGGCTGCCTTACATACAGAAGATTGCCACTGATTAAAGGAATAAAGAAGGTCTGTAATGTTGAATTTTAAACTATATTTCTTTATTTTTCTACATTATACTAAGAAGAATTGTAAAGTTGAACTTTTAACTTATTTCTTTATTTTCCTATTTTGTACTTAAGGTTTTGTACCTATGTACTTTTGTACCTAAGATGGCTCCAGGAATGACAATATTGTACACTTCTCACTGTACTCATGTACTTCTGTACCTGACTATGTGTGACAATAAAATCTAAACCTAATTCTAAATCCAAAGGGGAAACCTCAGTCAATTAACTCAGGTCTATTTAATCTGCTTTAAGTTATGTGTAAACCTGCTGAACCTGAGCGAGTTTAATGTTCCATCAAGTTGTTTACTATTGTAACTTGGCTAAACAGCATTCAGTCTATATAGACATGATGCATCACTTCTCTGTCAACAGACTGAATAAACATAGGCATTTGAAGCTTCTCAAAATACTCAAAGAAAAAAATAAAATGGCGGTTTTATCATAAAGTTTCCCTTTTGTTACTCAATTATACTATTGTAACCTCAGTCCAACAGATAAAATGTATGTGTGAGTATATATAAGGGGCAGTATGTGGCTTTTCAGCGCCCCCTGTTGATAACTCAATAGACAATAGTATTACTGATGGAGATCTTTCACTGCAAAGCAATATATTTCAACAGCATTGTTATTTTTCTCTCTGCTCCAATACTTGATCACCTTCAAATCTAATTTCTCAAAACAGCAAAAAACTACCTCCTCATATTCTGCAAAGAACCTATGTTAATAGCCCGTAGATATTCTCATTCTTTCAACCTCCCTCTGAGGAAGGGAGTCAACTTCCTAGAGCAAGGATTAGAAGCTAATAAGGCAATCCATTGCCAGATCCTCTACATACAATCACCTGTCAAGGGATAAGTAAAAATCCTGTATAAACCCATTGATACAACATTTTAATTGCTCAGCTGCTGCTACTCATTTGTGGATGAGTATTAGAAGGGAGCTAACAAAGTTGGATGTTCTTGCATATTTCATGGGTACATGTCCTCGAGTTCATGAACATTGGCTGAAATTTCTTTTCCAAAAGCACAATACTGTATTACATTGTAAATTCCACCCTCTCCCCTCAGCACTGAGCTTAGGAGGGTCATTTATTCAGGTGAGGTAGGGAGTCCCACATCATCCTGATTCTCCCTCAATTCAATCAAGTGAGGATTGTCAAAGTTGGACTTCCTGCCCCTAGGCTACTTGAAGCTCATCAGTGACAAATTTAGAAATATTTAAGGGGTGGCAGGAGTTGGTCCTCTGTTTCTAACACCCTGTGCTGCATCAAAGGCTCAACTGGAAACAAGGGCAATCTGGTGAGGAGAATCCCTCCTACCCTCAGCACTGAAACTCTGTCCTTCTGACCATGCCAGGGCTCATTAGGCTGGGCCCAATGAGGCCATCACACTTGCCTGGGCTCCAGAACCTGCATTATTGTTCTTTACCTCAGGTTTCATGAAATTCTAGTAGTGGTTACTGCCTTGCCTTGGTGCTGAGATTGAAGAGCTGCTGGTATTTCCTTGGAGGTGGGAACCTCATTTTGAAGGGCCTAGGAAGCAAGGATTTGGATTTGAACTAATCAGGGCTCCCAAAAATGGCCATACCAGGGTTGTCACTAGCTCTTGAGATGGTGGATGGTGAATTCAGTATAGTACAGAACAATTTGTTTAAATACAGTGCATGCAATCCCAGGGATGTCTCCCTCCACCTAGAAATGTAATTTTTTTGCATTGAACATACAGGCTAAGAAGAATTACATTGGTTCCTAGCTAGAAGCCCGAACAGTGTCTTTTCCCATACTGGACTAGTTTTTGCACGATATCAAGATATGTTTAACCTCATGGCAAAACCAAATCCATCTTACTATGATTTTGGTAACTAATGCCGCAAAAGCCATATTATTTTGTTTTCCTGTATTTTGATTGCGGACTGAAATTGAAAAAGGATTGTTTTTAAAATGAAAGATTAGAGAAGGAATTGCTGCACTCCTTAAAAGCAATCTACTGAAATTTGTTTTATGTGATGCTTAGATTACTGCTTAGACCTGGCAAGCAAAAGCAAAAACCCTATGGTCAGGGGCCACTGAACTGAATTTCTAGATCTTTTTTCCCTCAATCCATAACACCACTGTTGTTTAAAAATCTGTTTGCATCTGCACATGTGTGTAGGGCTTTTTTAAGGGGGTTAGAGTCCTAACTAGCAGAATTATATTTCAACAGTTCATAGTTGTTTACTTGTAACTAGAATCTATTTCTTTATAATAAATAGTAATTCTTGATAAGTTCAGGAACCTCGTCTGTGTTTCTGTTCACCTGAATCTCAATAGACAGATAAATCAGGGAATGTTTGCATATCCTGATAGAATGCTTAATTTTTATGATGACTCCAGGAATAATGGGGCTTGATTTCTAGTGCACTAGCCTGGTGAAGTGTAGCAATGCAAATTTCTTTCAATTCAAAGACAGTCACTTGATGAGCTTCATCCTACTCAGCCCTTTGCACTTTTAAACTAACTAGATGGGTTGATAGTATCAAGTTTTCACTCCATTCATAGAAATGTACAGTACAGAAACAAGACACTTGGCCAAGCTAGTCCATGTCAATGTTTACAATACATGCAAGCAAATAATCCTAATCATGGATGTAAGTTTGCTCGCTCAGCTGGAAGGTTCATTTTCAGACGTTTCAGCACCATGGTAGGTAACATCATCAGTGAGCCTCCAAAGAAGCACTGGTGTTATGTCCTGCTTGCTATTTATGTGCTTAGATTTGTTTGGGTTGGTGATGTCATTTCCTACCTCAGTGTTGTCATTTCCTGTTCTTTTTATACAAATCTTCTCAAAACTTGCTAATCCTAATCATGTTTGCCCATCCAGTCTTCAAATGTCTTCCCTAACACACTTTTCTTTCAATGCTTATCCAATCTGGTTTTTAATGTTGACATTGGTTCTGTCCTAACCACTAACCTATAAGTAACTCTGCTGCCTCACAACTTTTCTTTGTATGAAACAGTTTCTCTTGGCATCAGTTTGAATGCTTTACTTATTGGCTTGGATATTAACATGAGTGGGTTAAGTAGGCACAGTGCTGTGTTTTAGGTAGTAAACATGATATGAGTACCACCATATGTTTAACTCTTGAGCAATTGTTGTGACTATGCACTGAGTGACAAAATATCATCTTGTATGGACAGAGAGTTCACTGCTGTAGCATATTACAGGAATAGGTAGGCCCAATATATCATCCCAGCCTGATCTGACAGAGCAGTGAGCTTAATTTCCAATCCATTCTACGGATACAGTTGCAGGATAGATCCAATCCAGGAATTTCTGTATTCCAGTGTTCAATGGGGAGAGCTTGGTGAGTGGATGCATTCATTCTGGGTCCTCAAACAGTGTTGGAAAGGCACTTACCTTATCTCCAAAACATCTCTCACCTTCTTTCTGCTGTTGTGCTTCTCGAGACTTGGAATCTCATACAGCTATTGTAAAATGTGCAAAGTAGATTAAATCAAAGGCAGCTAGTCTCATTAAATTTTTTATGTTACCAATAAATTGCAATGTGGGACAGGGATGGTGCCTGATCTTTATCCCTGATTTATTAAACACTGAAGAAGGCAAGTTGGAGGCTGGTTTGGTTGGAATTCAGATGTTTAAATTTTAAGATTTTCAAAATTGATCTCAATGTACCTATCTTTGATTGTTGTCATTCAGCCCACAGATTCGTTTTCCTGCAAGGGTTTGTTATTCTCTTTCTCTCTTTCCACCTCAAAAGTAGTACTGGGTTGTAGATTTTCTTATTTTTGGTGATTAATAGATATTGGTCAAGTTTTGTTTCATTCCTGGATCAGCTTACAGTAACATCCTGGTATATTTCAGTTGTCAATTTCTTATTCACCCAGCATAGTCCAAACTGATTTGAGGGATATTTCAGTGACTGGTGCAGTGCAGAAAATTAAAGGGAATTATTCCAAAATAGGAAAGAGGTTGTTGGATTGAGCTTCAAAATTCATGACACATTTTGAAATGTTGTTATCTTGGTTGTAGCTCAGATGGATAACAGAAAAGACTGATTGACCTGTAATGGTTTGAAGGAGATTCTAAATTAAAAATAAGTTGCTTTGATTGTTGCCAATTTGTTGGGTTCAAGTTAAGTAAATTGCATAGAGCTCCTGGGAGTGAAGCTCCTAGCCCAGTTTTTCAGGAGATGTGCACCACCTACAGTCTAGAGTTTAAATTGCATCATTAAAATCTCAGGAATGACAGCAGAAATAAGTTCATTCATTCCAGGGCTAATTTCACTGGGTCTTTCATGGCATTTCCTTTGCCACAACAGTGAATCTTAATAAATGCCAATTCAATTAAAATCCATGCTGGTTGCAATTTTACTGTATGGCCATGGCTTTGGCTTTGCTGTTATCTGATTTCTTAAATAAACCCACTGATGCGTTCAGTATGTTTGATGACTTTATACTCAGTATCACAGAAGTTTCTCTTTAAGGTATGACTGATCCTAAGGTAAATTCCCATGGAATATAAATTAACTTGATCATGCCTTTTTGTCACTTTTGAATGGATTTTCTGCTTATTGAGCAATTTAAAACTTGTTGATACGCAATCCTGGTGAGTACAAGGTCTGGATCCTGGTCATTAATCTCTGGCTGTTGATCTATACCAGTCCTAGGGTTGCTGCCAAGTCAAATATTTCAACCTGATTAATTTGAGCATGTGCTTTGTCAGAGTCAAGCAGAACTCCTTTCATTATATGATTACTCTTTCTGAACAAACGACTGATATTTGACATGTCCACGAAGGGCTGAAAATGTGTTGCTGGAAAAGCGCAGCAGGTCAGGCAGCATCCAAGGAGCAGGAGAATCGACATTTCGGGCATGACCCCTTCCTCTGGAATGAGGAAGGTGTGCCCAAGCAGGCTAAGATAAAAGGTAGGGAGGAGGGACTTGGGGGAGGGGCGTTGGAAATACGATAGGTGGAAGGAGGTTAAGGTGAGGGTGATAAGGTGAGGGTGATAGGCCGGAGATGGGGTGGGAGCGGAAAGGGCAGCAAGAAGATTGCAGGTTAGGAAGGTGGTGCTGAGTTCGAGGGTTGGGACTGAGACAAGGTGGGGGGAGGGGAAATGAGGAAACTGGAGAAATCTGAACCCTCCAACCACAACGGATGAACTCAGATTTCTCCAGTTTCCTCATTTCCCCTCTCCCCACCTTGTCTCAGTCCCAACCCTCAAACTCAGCACCACCTTCCGAACCTGCAATCTTCTTCCAGACCTCTCCGCCTCCATCCCCACTCCAGCCTATCACCTTCACCATAACCTCCTTCCACCTATCGCATTTCCAACGCCCGTCCCCAAAGTCCTTCCTCCCTACGTTTTATCTCAGCTGGCTTGGCACACTCACCTCATACCTGAAGAAGGGCTTATGCCCGAAACATCGATTCT